>NW_022147508.1:848248-1369923 GCF_002938485.1 Sitophilus oryzae
GAAGGAAAAGCCTATAAAAGTATAACAGACTTCATGAATTACATTAACAGAAAAGTGGATGTTTTCGACCAATGCCAATGCGACATATACTTGCGATATTATCTACTCTGTATCAGATCTGACTATAGAAATAAAGGTAATAAAGATTTTTGGATTCAAATTTGTTAAGCAAATTCGTTAAATAAGGTACCTGAATAAATAAGTAATAAGGCACTGGTAAAAAGGCCCCTTATACAGGGTGAGTCTTAAGTAAATGCAAATATCTTTAGGGGTGGTATATATTTCGATCCCATAAACATGTGTCTATAAGTCTTTTTCCCTTTTTTTTTAAGTTTTTTTTTTTAAATTTGATATTTTTCGAAAAATTGTTTAGATGTTATTTTTAATTTTTAGTTAAAAAACATAATATATTTTGATATTATGGCAATATATGTAGGTAGTAGATTTAATTTACAAAAATAAAAACCCAGCAAAAACTCTGTGGTTCTCGATATATGATAAAAAAATTAAGTTTTCAAATTAAAATAACTCTATTATTTTGGACTTTAAAATGATAAAGAGGAAATATATTTTTTATAGAGATCTACCAACCCTGAAAATATTTGCACTTATTTAAGACTCGCACTGTATATAAATCACCAAATGTATCAACACACTAAAGCTTGATTTTCATGTATCCGTTGTCCGACAATACGATGATACGATATTAATTTTATTGGTTGAATTTAAAGACTTCCATTGGTTAGAAACGGTTATCCAATCGAAGCCTTTAAATACAACCAATGAAATTAATATCGTATCAACGTATCGTCGGACAACGGATGCATGAAAATCAAGCTTAACACAGACGCTGCACTGTTGCTTTTACTGCCTTTTATATAATTTTTGATAAATATAAGATATTTTTTTTTCTTTTTTTTTTATATGATTTTTTGTTGATAATGTCAAGTTATAAAGGCTAAGAAATTTAGAAATTTCTTACCTTAAAGTTTCATTCAGAACCTTAAAATTAGTGGAATATATCAATAGTTTTAATTAGCGTAGAAGTTTGTTCCTCCAATATCAATGTAAGCATTCACAACGGCAAAATCAGTGGTAGTAATCTTCAATTAGTGGAAAAAGTTATCAAATTTTTAACTTTTCCACTAATTATACTTCAAAAGTTGCGAGGAATGTCATTTTGGCCTTTGATTATATTATCATTCGTCAAGAGAAATAATTGGGGTTAGAAATCAAAAGTTTAGTGTTTTATAAGCTAAATATTAGGGTTTCTCTATGGATACAACTGATTACCGCTAGTTGTTGCTAGGATATTCTATTAATTTTAACTGCGTTTTAGACCATAGATAAAAGAAAATAATCTTCTATTAAGATAGATATGAAACTTAATAGTAAAATTTTGGTCAAAGCGCCCCTCCGTGTTCTTAGTAGAGACTATGTTTAACCCAGCGCTTTCGCCTTTTCTGCTGTAAATATTTTTTATGTTTATATTTGATTTCAAAGTATTTAGTTTTAAAGTTACACTGATATATTTGTATATCAGAGTAACTTAACAAACCAAACATAAGAATATATATATTTTACAGTTTATTAAATATAAATTTTGACTACAAGGTAGAAAGCAAATCACAATATTTGATAAAACTTACAAGTATACCATTTTTACAGTTAATAAATAATAAAACTATTTCTGACTATGATATTTAAAATTTAGATAGATAGAATATTAAAAAACATACCGGGTATTTGCTGTCGCAGGCCCAAATTCAATAAAAATCAAAATTTTTCCTGCGAAAAACGGGCTTTTTTTACAGAAAAGGTATTTTTTGATTTATCAACAATCATTGTCAAGTTGACAATATACAGGGTGTTTTCTAATTAGTTTAAAAAATTGTGATGTGATTCCTCATGTGTTCTTAAAACAATTTTTATATAACCATTGGATCTAAAGTACTTCCTTCCTGATCTACAGGGTGTTAAAAATTAAAAAAAAATCGATATTTTGCTTAACATAAATGGTACACTACTGTTTTTTTAAAGAAAATATATTTTTTTCTTGACTGGCCATCCTTTTTCAACAAAATTGATCTTTTGAGTTTTTCTTGTTCATCAAACGGTTTGCCGAGAAAAAAGATAAATATACTTATTAAGAGCCCGCCTTAAGCCGTTTTCTAACGATTTTTTATTTTTTAGATTAATTAGGAAACACCCTGTATATGCATATCACAGGCAACCAAATAAACTAGTAACTTCTAAAAAATATTTTTCCTACCACTAGTGATACCACTAATACCGTGTTTTTAGTGAGTACTCAATTATTATATCAAAATTTCATCATATAAGTTTCCAGGCAATGGTTTTAGACATTAGGGAATGATCGTATACTAAAAACTTTGAATAAGAAGACTAAGGAAGGAGCATATCCAAAATCTTAGGTACACCGCGATGGGCCTCAAATATGGCCGACTTAAATTCCGGTTTATCAGTGCCGCTCTAATTTTATTTAAAAATGTAAAACTATGATGTAGGGTAGACGTGGGGTAGACTCAATAATTTGTTATTTTATTTTACGTTGTGAATAAATGTTGGTAGTTATTAAAATTGTTATAAAAATATATAATTCTAATAAAAATAGATGTTATAATAAGTATTTATTAACACAAACATCCGATACGCTACTGAAGCAGGTAAGTCAAATTAACGTATCAAAATTCTTTGACATCTGATCTTGACAAGTAGTAAATAAAAGCTAAAATGCAAGAAAATATATAATTTAGTGAATTTAAGTGAATTTCATAAATGATCGGTTTACTACACGTATGTATATTATATAGTCACTCACTAGCGAAAAGTTGTTCAATTATTTCACTCAATTTTTGCCGAGATCTACCGCACGCTACACAACCAACTATTGTCTTTTCGATAAATCGCGATAATGTCACTGTTAATAAGTTCTGCCACAATTTCCATCTAGATTTACTACCTTTATACAACTATCAGTATTAGAATAAATAATAAATAACATAAAATAAGCTCCGTAAAGACTGACAAATCCACAAAATTTCAAATCAAATTCAAATGTGTCAAATGAATCGTCAAACAGAACTGTCAAGGATCCCCACCCTAGAGAGCTTTTTCCGCCCACCATGGATAGCCACATGGATAGCATTATGCTCCTTCCTTAGTCTTCTTATTCAAAGACTAAAAAGTATAAAGTGTAATTGAAACCCCTAATTTATTCCACTAATTGCGAGGTTCTGAATGAAGCATTAGCCTTTTGCACCGAAGACTTTTAGAGCCAAAATTACAGTAAAAAAAATAAAAAATACATATTTTAAATAACTTTCGATATATTGTTTTGTAATTTGTAACAATTTGTACCTACTTCAATGCTGTATTAGTTATCTACATATAAAATGCAAATGTTTATCTGTGTCGTCTCTACTGAAGTAACGACTTCCTCTAGAAAGTTGTTTTTTTTTTACTAAAATATAGTTAATTGCTCGGTCTTTGCCTCGGTTAATTGGCTCTCCTAAAAACTGTCATCGCCGGATTTTTTGTTTTTCATTTAATTTAAAAAAATATATTGATGTAGTGTCCTGATGTCGTGGCGCATGCGCCAGGCTTCAACTTGTTAAACTATAAATTACTAAGGTCTAAAAGCACAGATAACATAGTATAAAAGACATTTCAATGTACAGGGTGGTCGAAATTGGTCTGTTTTAACAGGGAAACCCTATTTCCTGACTAGATAGAGCAAAACCGACATAGATGTCATGGGCTCGATTTCTGAGACACGTTTAATGGCATAAACCGCCTGTTGATATTTTCACTGCCAACTGAGATACGGGGGTCTTTTTGATTTTTTACCATTTTGAAAATTGCCCATAACTTTTTATTTCGTGGAATAATAAAATTCTGTAAAGACGTTCTTAAGGCACTTTTTAAGCACAATCCAGTGGCGTAGTGAGTTTTTTTCTATGCTTGCTCTTATCGTCAGAAATAATAAAAAATATAATTTTTAAATGGAAATCATAGTTGGCTATGAACTTAAAAAAATGCTAACGTTTAACCATTTCGAACGATATAAAGTTATGGGTACCTATTTCTAAGAATGAGAGAAATATTAGGTTTTTATCTTTGTATCGAAGTATGCCTTGATTTTGTGTTGACCTAGTTGTCTAATTATTTTTTATCGCAATTTAATATTCTATATATTATTTATTTGCATAATTAGAGAATTTTGAAAAGGTAAATTAACATTCTATATTAGTTTTATTAATTACAATTGAAATCGATACAATAAACAAAGAACAAAGCTAAAAAACGTATTTTTTTAGTGACGAATATAGTTTTCTAAAAAAAAATCATCTAAGATGTTCAAACTGAGCACCTCCTTGTTGAATACATAATAAACATCTTTTGCGCACAGAGTTACAGCGATTTATTAGGCGAACTGGCTAAGTCCAAAAGCTTGCCTAGTAGCCTTCTGCAATTCTTCTCTCGTCCCAATGGTTCTTCCCTTATATATAAGGTTCTTTAATTTTCCCCATAAAGAATTAGAAAAAAGTGAAATCACAGGACCTAGCAGGCCAAGATATGGGGTCCCTTGTTCCAATCCGATTCTTTCTAAATTCTTCATTTAATGGCGTTTCAATTGTAATTGGTAAAACTAATATATAATGTTGATTTATCTTTTCAAAAGTCTTTCATTTTGCAGATAAATAATAATATAGAATATGAAATTGCGATAAAAAATAATTAGGCAACTAGGTCAACACAAAATCAAGGCCCGCTTCGATACAAAGATAAAAAATCCTAATATTTCTCTCATTGTTAGAAATAAATACCCATAACTTTATATCGTTGCAAAGGGTTAAACATTAGCATTTTTTAAGTTCATAGCCAACTATGATTTTCATTTAAATAATTATAATTTTTATTATTTCTGACAAAAAGAGCAAGTATAGAAAAAGACTAACTACGCCATTGGATTGTGCTTAAAAAAGTGCCTTAAGAACGTCTTTACAGGATTTTATTATTCCGCGAATTAAAAAAGTTATGGGCAATTTTCAAAATGGTAAAAAAATCAAAAAGACCCCGTATCTCAGTTGGCAGTGAAAATATCAATAGGCGGTTTATTCCATTAAACGTGTCTCAGAAATCGAGCCCATGACATATACGTCGGTTTTGCTCTATCTAGTCAGGAAATAGGTTTTCCCTGTTAAAACAGACCAATTTCGACCACCCTGTACATTGGATACGCAATGCAATCAAATATTCGGCTCCATAAGAATGTGTTGTTTTCACTTTTGCAACTAAATAGTCGGTCGACTAAAAATTACATGTCAACGCGTAGCCTAATTATTATCGCCAAAAAACTCGCAAGAGAAAGGTTCAAAATTTCAAATATGTATCGAAAATTATTTTGAATAGTGTATTTCTAACTCGATTTCTAACTTTTTAGGACTGGGTTATCAGATGATGCAGGTTGGTATTGATATAGCTAGACACTTAAAAATCCCAATCGTAATGGGCGTCTTCAACAATTATAATTTGCAAAAGATTGCGAAAAAAATTGGTTTTAATCAGGTAGGTTATATCATATTATCTAGAAATTATGTTTTTTAATTAAAAACTACAAAAAAAAATCCGAAAATATTTCCAAAAAAAATCAAAATTTTTTTTCGCAAAAATACACATAGATATGTTCCTGGGGTCGAAATATACTACCCTACTTTTTAAATATAAATATAATAAAACTACAATAAATAGTAAATATATACATACACTCAATAAATAAAGGCTGTACTTAAACTGCCCTTAAATGGTAGGTTACTAAAATGCCGTTAATAGGTATGACGTCGTTGATGTGACGCACTTGACGGCTTTATGAAATATAGAAATTTTATAAGGACTAACCAACGCTATCCATCCCACAATAACCAACTTAACCAACGCAACTAACCTCGACACTGATAAAAAATATAGATACAAATATAAATTAGTAAAAATCAACCAACCCCACCGAATAACCAACTAACCAATGAATTAACACCCTCCAAATAACCACGCTAACCAACCCGCCAAATAACTAAACCAATCCAACTAAAAAGAGTGAAACCAATGCAATAAGATTACGCTATAAGCAAAAAAAAATATAAAAAAGTCTTGGTCGGTGTGAGAATTGAACCACGGACCATTCGCTTAGGAAGCGATAGCCTCAACCACTGACCCACAGGTGCTCTTGCAGAATGCTTAAGGCTAGGCATTACTTTCCGCCGACATGAACGACGTCACAATATCTATTAACGGCATTTTAGTAGGCTACCGTTTAACGGCTGTTTAAGTACATCGATAAATAAATGTCTATATCTATGTGGCGGATTCATTTCTCCAAAAAATCCTATATGGGTATTTCGCCACTGCAAGAAAATCTACAAAAATTAGTTATTTTTTGTAAACACTTCTGCTTTAATCTCAAACGGAAACTACTTGTCAGAAGTTAGGTTTACAGATAAATTAAAAAAAGTTAGTGATAAATTTTACATTGGTGAAACATCTAGACCTTTAAATGTTCGAATTAAAGAAAATCAAGATTATTTAAGAAAGGGAGATTTTCACAAATCTAAGATTTGTCAGGATTCATAGATCACAGGGCACAGAATAAATTTTAATAACGTCAAAATTATAATGAAAGAAGCGATGGCCTCTAAAAGAAAAATAAAAGTTTTTTTTTAATACAATCTAATAAAAATAAATGTATTGCTCATGCATCCGTAGATGTTAGTAATGTATGGCAATCGCTTCTTTGATTTTAAAGAACATAACATAAATAAACATAACATACGTAAAAATTAAAAATAATCATACAGAAAGTTTGGGGCTTTTTGGTTTTACCTTATTAAGTAATTGTTATCAGGTAATAATTGTTAATTTTTTTAAGTTTAACTTGATATAATGTCATTTTAACAGAACGTAAACGGTTTTTGTAGACGTATCTGTTTTAAAAAACTAAAGTATTCTCGAATAGTTGAATTTAAATATTTTAAATATTTTTTTTTCTTTATTCTTTGTATTTTTTTTGCTTCCGACGACGGAAAGAGATAAACTTTCCGAAACGTTAAGCATTTTTTTGTTCGTTAAGCAAATTTGTATATCTGTAAACCTAACTTCTGACAAGTAGTTTCGGTTTGGGATTAACGCAGAAGCGTTTACAAAAAATAACTATTTTATTTTGTAGATTTTCTTGCAGTGGCGAAGTACCCATATAGGATTTTTTGGAGAAGCTCAATAAATCATTTTATATTAACATATTAAGCAGTTGGTTATAAAAATTTACTAAGTTTTATATGATAATAATTATTGATTCTATTTTCTAGATTCTTTTTGAATATAAATATGTAAAATGGTCTGACAAAAATGGAGAATTAGTTTTTTGCGACCCTGGCCCTGGAAATTACACTTGTAATGTTATGGCCGGCATAGTGCCACCACCTCCTGAACCTGATCCTGTGCCATCGGCAGAAGAAAAAGCTTCAAAAGCAAAAGTTACGAGATCCGATAAGAAAAAACAAAAACTGAAAAACTAAACGACGACAATTAATATTTTTTATCCATATGATTTATAATAACTAATTTAAATTTATAATATGATACCTTCGCCATATTGTCATTAAAATTTATTCCTTTCCATGCGGAGCTGCAACAAGTATAGTTTCAAAAAGACTTAAATCTTAACTCTCAAGTCATTTCTAAAATGAAAATGATTTAAATGTTAAGTCAATTTCAATATAAAGTTTAAATCATTTAAATTTTAAGTCTTTGACTTAAATCATTTTATTTCAAGTTAAGTCATTTTTGTAAAGATTTAAATCAATATAATGTAATTTAAGTCGTTTTTATGACTTACGTCCATATTTTTTATGTAAATTAGGATGATCTGCGAGTTAAGTCGGCAAAATGACTTAAATCAAAATAATTACAGTCAAGACAGCCAAAATTCAATTTAAGTACCTATTTTTCAAAGAGTAAATGCGGTGTCAATTCATCATACTCACTGAAAAAAAAATTAAAAATGTCAGGCTGACTCAACAGCGGCACATTAAAAAATTTCTTTAAATACCGAGGATTATTTTTTAGTATAGTATATCTTGTCGGCCATTGGATTGGAAAAAACAGAATAGCAGAATAGCCATATTGTTACAATGGTCAATACACAAAAAATTGTCAAAACACATTCAAAATAATTATTTCAAAGCAAAAAAAAATAAATTGTTTCTCTATTTTACAGAAAACAATTTATTAGGATGAAAACTTTCTTACCTATCATACATTATATGAGATCGAAAAAAACACGGCGTCACTGGCGTCAGATGGATTGCAAATGAAAAAAAAATATGATTCAGTCATACAGAATGACTGGGTCAAATGACTAGATTCAAATCTGGACTTGGAATGGACTAGGATGGAATCTGGAATAACTGGGTTCAAATTTACATACTAAGGGTCGGCATTTCTGGTCTTGGGTGCCGGTTTTAATGTGTACGTAGAGTACGGTCAACACGCTTAGTAAAATAAGATGTACTGAATAAAGACAGAAGACAGAAGGCGAGTATTTTCCCAAGCGCATGGAATCTAGCGTCAGATTAAGTAGTTATGTAATAAATACTTCGTATTTTTGTTCACTCCGACTTACTAGATTGCCATAACGACTCACTCCTATACATGTAAACGCCGACTCAAAGGTTCGCTTGCAGGCGGGATATATATAAAATGCTAATTTTTATCTGTGACGTCTCTACTAAAGTAACAACCTGCTGTAGAAAGTCGCTGTTTTTACTAAAAGTTAGCTTTGGCTCTTTTAAAAAACTGTCGACACCGGATTTTTTGTTTTTCATTTAATTAAAAAAAAAAAGTATTTTTTTTCCTGATGTCGCATGTAGTGGCGGATGCGCCAGGCTTCAAGTAGTCAATAATAATTAGCGATATTTTAACTTAGAAAGGATTTAAATATGTTGAAAATTTAATCTAAAATGTTATATTTTAACAACCACTCGATATAGATTATGACTATTATGAGTTTATAGTATTTTGGAATGGAAATTAATAGGACATCCACTGAGCAAAATATAACTAAAAATGTAATGATGAAGGGTGCCTTTGAATGCTGACCGATAAATAATTTATATACATAGAACTTTTAATTCGAACTTTAAGATTTAATAAGAACTTTAAGATATAAAAATTTTTAATTAGAATTCATCTGCCAACTGTCAAAGTCAAAACCATGTCAAAACGGGTTCATAAAATGTTAGGTGCTACGGTATATTACACATATTACATCAGATCATTAACTCTATCCAACTAGTAAAACAGTAAAATATTTGAATTAAAAAGCCTTCACAAAATTGTCAAGAATACAAGTATTTCTTAATTTCTTTGTCTTAATCTTTTAAATAATAATAATCACAAAAATTAAGTTATCTCATAATTGAAAAAATTATCTTCAGTCAGATCTTTATTATATCGCCAAAACTGTAGTTTATTTTTTATAATCGAGATTGAAATATTTATATTAACTTACATTCACCAAATTGTCATGAAAATTGCTTAACTAGGAAAGTTTAAAAATTTTATTTTCTATTTCGAGAACAATTTATATTTCCTAGTGAAATTCTTCTTTAATGCCTTAAATTATAAAAAATAAAAGTCGTATCATACATTATAATATATAACATCATATATTGACAAAACTCCAAGTAATTATATATGCATCTGTGCTTGCATGCGGCTTTACAGTTCTAAACTATCTAGAATAAATCGTTCAATGTCATCAAATTCAACTGAAAATTTAACTTTCTTTACTAACCCATATTATTCTCAAAGTAGAACGCTTATAAGCTACGATTTTGTAATTAGATTCATTTTTAAGAAAGGGAATTATTTATTTAAAAATGTAGTAGAAAAAAACGTAAAGAAAAATAAATAAATTTTTAATTGTACATATTTACAAGTATTTATTTTACATATAAATGTTATAGTTTAGACATAAATAATCTTTGTATTATTTTATAGTTCGTCTTTAACAGGTATTGCCGAATGATCCCAACGGTTCCATTTTAACTTTCTCCAAAACTTGGCTCTCTCTAAGTACAGTCCCTTATTCATTCCTGGTGATACTGCATCAATATTATAATATTCCATGTGTTCTGTCTCCACTGGGTGCCATTTTTCTGGTACGTCTTTTGATAATATAGGAGTGGGGTTCCTGAAAGTTAACTAATTTACTAAATATTCTATTATTATTACTAGTAATATCTTATGACCGAAAAAACTGCGCCAAAGACGGCTGAAGAATGATTCTCTGCACTCGATGATAATTTCGGCAATGTTAATCTCTAGACGTCATTTACCAAAAATTGACACAAAAAAACTTAAACTAAAAATTAACACTAATTATATAAAGATTAAAAAAGGATAGAACGTTTCCAAACACACAAATCTATTCCCAAAAAAACATTTTTTCTAGAATTTTAAATTACGTAGCTTGGTAGAGCCAAATTCTTGCCTAAAAAAAGTATGCCAAAAGAGTATCTCGATAGTATTCGACCGTAATTCTTTATCCCGTATACAGAATCTCGCATACAGTATCCTCGTTATGAAAGATCTAAGGTCCAATTTAACTACATGCTTTTTCTGTATCTGAGATATGCTCGTCTGGGATACAGCCAGCGTCAACGTCTGAAAGAGGTCTTAAGGTTGTCGCCCACTAGACCGCGGCGCGGCGCGGCACTGGGAAGAGAATTTTTTCCGGCTGCGAAGGGACTGCGCCCACTATAGTGCGCTTTTGAAACGCGGCAACGCTATTTAGTTATAGTCGAAGTGTTTTTTACTTACTGTAGTTTAGTTTTTAAAGCAATGAGTTCAAATACGGAGAAAAGCGTATTTTTGTGCTCTTCTAACAGAAGAAGAGGAAGAGGGGGCGAGGAATAGTTTGGACTCATACGATTAACAAAAAAAGAAAGAAGTTTGGAGAATTTTACCATCTTTTTCCAGATTTAATAAAAGACAAGATCATTTTTTTCAGTATTACAAAATATAAAGGAAACATTTTACGCACTCCTCAATTGAGGGTTTTAGAAGAAAAAACACCGGGTATATCTACTCATCATATTTTTTCAGAAGAGACAAATTACTAATATTTTTGATAATTCTTATTTATTCTGATGTGTATATTAGTTATGTGGTCAAAAAAACCCTGATCTTTTTTATATATTTAGGTAATTAGAATTTAAAAATTGGAGATTGTCACTTTTGTTAAAAAGTGGAGATTGCCAGTTTTGCCTCTACACCCCTCAATTATATTAAATCTTTGATAGAAAGGCATTTCGTCCATCTGTCTCTAGTGAGGGAAGACTAAAAAAAATATCATATTCCTTTATGAAAATCGATTTGCCTAATTTACCTTTAAAAATACAATTCTGCCATTGATACATATCACTAGTTCCTAGTCAAAAAGCCAACTGAAAAGACTCGAATGCAAAATTATTTCCCTTGTGAGTACGCACACTGCAACGCGCCGAAACGCGGGAGACGGAAAAAAGTTGCTAGAGAAGTCTTTCGACTTGTTGACGGAAACCAAAGCGGAAACCCCGCGGCGCGCTTCTGCGCTGCGCGCTCTAATGTGCGTTGGTCCATTTAGATACATAACAAGCAGACAAAAGAAATTTCCACATGGCGCCGCGCCGCGTCGCGCCTCGGTCTAGTGGGCGACAACCTTTACACATGGCATTCGGCGGCGCATACAGTATCGCGCGGCAAAATTTTTTAATGTGGAATTTTCAGCCGCCCGGCGACGAAGGAGTATCCGGGATACAGAATTATCATAGTAGCTTATGGACCTGTTCAGACTCGCATAGCCGCTTTCGATCATGAAAGATTCATAAGCTTTGTATTATTATATATATGCCACAGCAGAACGCACTCTTCAAGATTCATTTTATAATACGATAATACGACTGCACCGCATTGAATTTGTTTTAAACTAGAATATTATTTTGTACCTAAAAATAGTATGCCAAAAGAGTATCTCGATAGTATTCGACTGTAATTCTTTATCCCGTATACAGAATCTCGCATACAGTATCCTCGTCTGAAAGAGCTCTAATACTTAAAAGTATGAACAAATTCGAGACAATTCCTTAAAATAGTAAGTGAGTTTTTGTATAACGTTTTTAAATTTGACATTTTTACCGTTTGGATTATTTTTTAAAGAATATGGTGTAGAAAAAAACTGAAAAAAAACTATAGTTACTGTTTTTAAAAAGTAGTACCAATGTGATGACTAAGCATTCTTTGAGAAATTCTCACCAGAAATTACTTAAAATTAGGTTAGTTGAACGTACAAAGCAAGTGAGCATAAAGGCAGGCGGCCACTGCGAGCGTAACTAAACTAAGCTGAGAATATGAAAACAAACGGTAATTAAATGGGAACTCCACTGAGAATGATTTTCGCTCAGTAGTCAGCTAAGTTTTCGTATTGTATCTCTGCTATCATTAGAACTAATCGCTGCGAAAAATTCGCTGGAACGTGTCACGAACTAAAACGAGCGAAACTAAAATACGATTCGAATCTTCGTTCATATATTTTCGTTTTGTTTCGCTCAAGTAGCCGCTGACGCATTAAAAAGTATGGAAGCTGATTTTTACAAATCTTATCTTCGCTTAGTTCTTAGTTTAGTTTCGCTCGCAGTGGCCGCCCCCCTTAAACCTTTCAAACCATAAGGTATATGGCTTTAATACTTTACCCTGAAAGAGCAAAATTAGCAAATAAGCTAGTGAATAGCTTAGAAACATGTTTGTCTGACTCGGTTGGTGTTTTATCTGGAAATAATCCGTCTCCTACAGGGAAAAGGTACTGTAAATCATCAGCATGGCATACACCTACAATAAAAGAATAGTTTGTAATAATGAAACAAATAGGTCAGTAGAAATAGTTAACTTGTGTCTATAAGTATATTATTGATATGCAAATATTGTACGAAGTTTGTCAAAACTCTTCTCTAACTTCTCCCAAAACTCAAAAGCTTCACTACGATACAGAACTATTTATAACTAATTTTGGATATTCAATGTTAAGTATTTGAAAATCGGCAGTTTTCACTTATAAATTAAAATATTCTATTACTTTCAGTTCTCTTTTTACTTACCATAATCTTCCTCACCACCGCCAAAGATTTTACTGAAACTAGCAACTCCTCTATGACTGAACATATAATAATATACAGGGTCCTTAGTGAATTTTCTATGTAGTTGCACGGTTTCGTCCGCACAGTTGAGGAACCAGCCATCAGTATACATCTAAAAATTTAAGATTTTTTAAGAAAATTTAGTTTTTATTAATAATGTGTTCATGTCAAACCGAAGAATTTTTATGACACCCTCTATATTTTTCGCATGTCTATACAGCGTGTTTCAAAAAACGTGTGCCACCTCTCGTAAGGAGATTCCTCACGTAAAAATAAGATTTATCTTTCATATCAACATATGTCCGATTTTGCTTTGTTTCGTAGTTACCGGTGTTTAAATCTTATTTGTTTTTCGATTTACTATAGTTTTCTTCCAAGTGGTTTTAGTGATTCGAATTAAATTTTGAGGGTAAAGTTACTATAATTGCTATATTTTAAAGCTAAACGTCATTAAGGTAATAAAATAATCATAATAAAAAATGGCGCAATAATACTAGGGACGAAAATAAAATGAAAAAATAAATGCAAAGAAGATAATAATGTCTGGGCAAGGTTCAATCAACAAGATGTGATGCCACTGTTAGAACACACGACTACTACATTAGCAAAATTTCCATTGGCAGTTTTGTCGTGTTCAATAAAGAAAAAAAAAGAAGGATTCTGTCACGGAGTTAAAACTTGAACAATTTCCAAAAATGAGCGTTCGCGAGAGCAACTAATGACTGGTATCACATTTTTAAAAGTGTGAAAGTATATTTTGTATCTGTCTAAGTAGGGGATCCAATCTAACCATTCATTGAGAGAGTTATCAAATTTAATTATATTCAATTCCGCCATTAGTTATTTTCATATTTTAAATTTCTTCTTTTTTGTAAAGTTAGTCATTCATTAACTTTTTTAATTAAATCTGTACTTTCTTACGTATCGCTACACTAAAAACATACTCCTAATACTAACTTGATTGAGAGGATAGGATAACCCTGTTACATATCTAAATGTAAACCATGTGCTATCTAAAATTGATCTCGTCACTCTGACTAGATCAACTCTAGAACCTTTAAATTACTAGTCTGGATATTTATATGTAACAATTAAACAATATATTATTTAACAACTATACTTACATCTACCAATTCATTTCTCTTAGACCAATCGATTTTTTCATTTTTAAAATAAAATTTCTTTATTTCTTTTGTAATGAGGCTGACATTATGAGCAGTCTTTTCGTATATCAAGCTTACGGGAACAATTTTGTCAAATTCTTTATTTAGTTCTTCCAAAAGTTGATCATTACGTATCAAACCTAAAACAAATTCCTCGTTTATTTTTCTAGTTCCAATTATTTATCTTCTAATTATTTATCTTTTTTTGATTTTTCTTTCAGGTGTTTTTCTATATACAAGATGAGTCTTAAATAAGTGCAAATATTTTTAGGGCTGTTAGATCCTGATACATACGGAAATGTGTTGGTACACGGACGGATCCAAAAACGAAAAAGGATCTGGAGCAGGAATTTACTGCAGCAGTCCAAAGACTGAGATCTACTACAGTCTTGGAAAACACACCACAATTTTCCAAGCTGAGCTATATGCTATTGAAACCTGTGTGCAACTGCTGGTAGAACAGCAATACACCGGGAAAACTATATGCATATTTTCGGATAGTCAAGCCTCGCTGAAAGCACGTCTATGACGATTCTTCATTGTAAGAAACTACTCAATATATTAGGATAGGAACAAAGTGTCGCTAATATGGATACCGGGACATGTCGGCCTAGAGGGAAATGAACGTGCTGATTCCCTCGCCAAAATTGGTGCAGGCTCGCCATTCGTGGGCCCAGAACCGACACTTAGCGTTCCAAAAAATCTCGCAAGAGACAGGCTCTGTGAATGGGTTGGGGGTGTGACGTTCCGGGACTGGAATGACAGTTCCGGAATGGAACATGCCAAGAAAATCCTAGCAGGGCCATCCAAACATAGAACAGGAGAACTCCTAAAGGCCGGTAGGAATGGAGCGCGTACGCTCACTGCAGTGTACACGGGCCACTACCGGCTGAGATCTCACCTACAAAGGATGGGACTGGTTAGAAGACGCCGAATGCCGACTCTGTATGGAAGATGACAAAACAATGAAGCACGTTATCTGTACCTGCCCCGCCGGGGGCAGGTCCAGGTTTGAGATGTTTGGCAAACCCATGCTAGACCTTTCAGACCTAGGAGACATATCACCCTCGAACATAACGGCTGTGTTAAAAGGCTGGGTCTTGAGGGTGAACTTTACGCTCTTGTAAATTAGAGCGTGTAGAAACTGAGCACAATAGGCCATCGCGGTGCTCAGTGGAGGGTCCCCCCATGGGACCCACTCTTAGTCAATACAAAAAATAGATCCTGATAAAAGAAACATATTTCCTCTTACAGTTTTTCGAATAAGTCCAAAATAACCGAGTTATTTTACTTTGAAAACTTGTTGATTTTTTGCTTAAATTTCGAGAACCAGTGGATTTTTAAAGGGTTTTCTTTTTTGTAAATTTACTTTACTTCTTATGTTGCCATATTATCAAGAAATTATGTTTTTTAACTAAAGACTAAAAAAATTCCAAAAAAATTTTCAAATTTTAAAAAAAAATATCATCATCATTTTCAGCTTATTCAACCATTTTCAATTATGGTGTAGCCTCCCTCACATATTTAGATTTAGATACTCTTTTTGTAGTTGGGCTGGGTTTGGCTTGGTTTGGTTTGGTTGTCCCATCTCAGGTTCGGTCTTCTTTTAGGTCTCTTAGTTCCTCGTGGTTACCATGATGTCATTTTGTGGTCCATCTGTTGTCCGTCCATCTTGCCTGTCCATTGCCACTTGAGGGATTTGACTCTGTTGATGACATCTCTTACATGGGTCTTTGTGGTATCCACTCTATTATTTTACGATTTTTTGGTTATTTCCAGCATATTTCGTTCCATTGAGCGTTGTGACCTGCAGTTTCCTTATGAGGTCTGTTTCAAGTGTCCAGGTTTCGCATACATAGGTCATGACTGATAGTACACATTGGTAGAATGTTTTCTTCTTTAGATAAAGTGGAATTCTAGATTTGAATATGATTGAATTTCTTCGTTTCTTCTATAAGTACTCCATGCTAAATTCTTCAGGACTATTGGCAATTAGGACTATGTCATCAGCGAATCTTAGATGATTGATTTGGTTTGGTTTGTAGTCCAGTTGACAGAAGATTTCTTCTAGTGTTGCTGTAAACAGTTTTGGCGATAACGCGTCTTCCTGTGGTACTCATTTGCCAGTTGGAAACTCTGGGGTTGTTTTACTCTTGCTTTGACTTCTTTGTATATATTGGCAAAAGTTTCTATATAAGGCCTGGTAGTTTCTATATAGGCCTTGTGTCCCTAGGGCCTCTATTATTGCCTTAGGATATATAAATATAGCCGAAAGAAGTATATAAATGCTATAGCTAGTGGAAGTTTGTATTCTTTTGTTGGATCGACTGATAGTTTCTCTTAGTGTACGTATGTGATCAAAAATATACTACCGTTAAAATATTTGCACCTATTTAAGTATCACCCTGTATAATAAGAAAAAGGAACCGATTATACGCCGCAGAATGCTGACAACGGATTTATGGAGCGGCAGAGGCGTTTTAATCTACCCTTGTAGAATTAGCCTTATACTTTTAGCATAAGGATTACTCAAATGACATACTTTATATTAAACCTGTTAGAGTTCTGTTTGATAAAATTGAAATACATACCTGCAGCTCTGAGAGCTCCATCGTTTTTAGTTATTCCCACTATCATAGGTACCGGTGCACTCTTTCCCTTTTTAACTGCCTCAACTGGATGTTCCGTTAAGAAGGCACCTTCAACGTCAGGCTCTACAGTGGGCTTAAATGGTATCATGGGATCAAAATCCCATTTCTGAAAAAAAATCATAATAACTAAAGTAATTTTCTAACCTTTTGTGGAAATTAATTGTCAATATAAGCATGTTCTTTTAATATAAACATGCTGTTTTATCGAAAAAATAGTATAAAGTTAGAGCATATACACTGCTGGCAAAGGAATATTAGCAATAGGAGGTTTTCAATGCGATAAAAAAAGATGGTAAGGCTGCAAAATACACTGCAGTGCAACAGAGACGGATAAAGTGTCTTTTCCCTACCATCGTATAGGGGAAGTGATCATAGAAGTGATACGACAGAGAGAGCCCCTGCGAGAGGGGCGCCGGGCGGGTCTTTAAGACGCTTGTGTGGGGGCTACCGCCTACTAATAGAACAGAATCGAAAAAATAGAAACAGGACGGACAGTGTTGCCATTCAATTAAATCGAAATTATGTTGGCTTGTCAAAATCCTAAATCTTCTAATCCCATTATCTTGCCTACTTAATGAAATATTAAATAAAGTACGAAACAATTTTAAGAATGTTTTCTCTAGGCACATAACTTCTTTCTAAAACGAAAAGTAACATGCAAAACTTTGAAATCATTTCTAAAATAGCAAGTGCAATTCTATGAAATGGCAATACTGTACGATCTTCCTAGCAGTCGCCCCGACACAGTCGGTCGGCGGCGGCGCTTGACAAAGCCGCGGCTGTGACAAAGGAATTAGGCCGAAAAAAACTTTATAAAGAGTAGACGAACAGGGTTGCCGGGTTTGTTAGATTATAATTCCATACGAGAACAAAATTCTCAGTAGATCTTCAACAAAAATTAAAAGTACAGAAACGAAATAAAATATAATATTTAAGTCCAAAATTAGCATTCCTATGTGTCGTAATAATAGATCACTCAAATAAAATACAAATATAATAAATATAACAAGAATTAGAAATCGTTAGGTATATTATTTGATATTAAAAAAAATATTGAATTAAATAATATTAATATATTATTAAAAACATCTAAAACTATAATAAGTAGGGATAGCAGTCACAAATTAGTGTAGCAGTCACTTTTTACCTTTGTACAAATTTTGATCAGTAATATCTAAAATTAATTTCATTTCAATGGGAAAGCTGTAGCAACTCTCAACTCTTTTTTCGTATTAATATATTTTTTTGACGGGAAAATCACTAAAATATTTGTCCGAATTTAGGTTGTTTCTTAACTTAAATTTTGTTTTTTGTTTACATTTTTTGGGGAAAATATGGGTTCAACTTTAGTAGATGAATGAAATAAAATCTTTTCAAAAGATATCAACTTCTTCGGGCATGTCGCCAATACCGCGCCTAATAAGGAGTAATAAGGAGTAATAAGGATTTTTAGGAATATCTCTGTAACTCTGCAACTAGACAGAACGATGACCTGTATGTGTGTTATTACTAAATAAAATTTAATGAAACAATAATAAAGTCAAATTATACAGATTCCAACACGGCAGTCGCTTAATTTTTAGTCAAATAAGTCAGCTTTTTATAAGTGCTTCTATTGTAAAAACTAAAGACGCAGTTGAATATATCGTTAGATTTTTCTTTAAATCGGTAGATCGGTAGCTTACAGACGAAACCGGTAGACCTGGCAACTCTGTGATGAACTGACGGGAGTCAGAATAGCGAGGTGCGGAGGCGCGGGAAGGGAAATAAAATAATGGCGATAAATAAAGGGCAGGGAGATGGGTATCATGAGTGGATGGGAGGTGGCGGAATTTCCAAAATTTGTTATCTTATTGGAGTTTGTCTAAGTAGACAGTCGTAGTGGAAGTGGAAACGGGGAAGTTGTTGTCCATCTCTGTTTAAGCATAGACTTTTTATAGGCGTTTCATTCCAATGCATGTAATTCCTATGCCTAGAGATCCATTGCCGGGCCTGTATAGAGGGTGGCCATTAGGATGAGAAAGTCCAATATCGTCGTTGTTATCGGAGATATGATTTTTTTTATATAAATGTTGCATGATTTATAAAGTGTATATCTCCAAAATATTTTGTTGTATACAAGGTGTCCCCAAGTTATTGAGCTTACTTATTGAGCTGGAAAAAGAGGCAGAAAATATCAAGTGGGACATCCTGGGAATCAGCGAAGTAAGATGGAAAGGAGAAGATCTGATAGAACTTCAATGGGAAAACATGTTCTACTATAAAGGTACCTGTCTCTCCTGAAAAGATAAGCGGTATAGGATCTCTTATCAAAAAAGAATAGAAATACTGAGTAGTGAACATAACAGGTATCTCAGATAGAGTGGCAAACCTAACAACTGTCAGAGAAATATTGCTTACAAGTGGTACAAACATACGCTCCAACAACTCGAACGAGAAAGTAGAAGAATTCTATAATGGAATCTTTGAATGGAATCAACCAAGCACTGGACAGCAACAATAGTCATTTCAAATATCTAATAGGAGACTTCAACGTAAAAGTAAGAAAACAAAAAGAACAAGAACAACAACTAGGAAACTTTGTAATTGGGGAACGAAATGAGAGAGGAAAGAGACTTGTAAAATACGCATATTATCAGAACCTGTTCATGGCCAAAGAATACTTTAAGAAGAAGACAAATAGAAAATGGACATGGCAAGCTCCTAATGGTGTAACTAGGAATGAAACTGACTTCCCATTTTAACTATAAAATAAATATAACACACAGATAAACACAGTATAAGATGTGAGCGTTCTTGGTTTTGTTGCAACAAGTTTCGAACAGGCTGTGACCACATACTCGTCAGAACCAGAATAGTCCTTGACATTCGACTAGAAAGACTAAAACTGATCACTCCAGAAATAAAACCTAGAGCAAACACCAACACACTAAAAGAAAGATCCAGTGAAAATGAACAGCCGCTGGACAGCAGGCTGCCTGAAAAAGAAACAAACACATAACAGCTCATGGGCACTGTACTAACTGTGCAAAAGAAATCGGGGGCCCACAACGGCGTAACAAATATAATAAATAGATAATAAATTGACTGATTAGACAAATGCACTTCTCAAGAAAAGAAGAGAAATGAGAACCGAGAGCAACATATATAGAATAGAATACACAGAATTATGTAAGGCAATAAGAAAGTGAGAATACAGAAAATATGAAAAACTACAATGAAAAACTTTTCAAAGTGCAATCGAAAATAGAAAAATCTATAAGAACGCTAAGAAATCCCTCATGATCGGAAAGAAGCAGTAACACACAACATCAGAATTGATTGAACAGACAAAAACGAAATAATAACAAGGTTCTACAGCGATCTATATAAAGCCCCAGAAAACATACATGAAGAAGAAAGACTGCCCCCCTACCACAAGCCGACGGCGACGCCCTAGAAGTTCTCGTGGGAGATGTAGAAAAGGAGCTCAAGTTATGAAAAAAGGAAAGGCAGCAGGGGATGACGAAATAACAGCTGAAATACTTAAGTGCGCTGGTAGGAGGACTTGGAAAGTCCTAGCAAATATATCACTGTCTATGGAGAAAACATATACCAAGACCGGAATAGCGCCAATATAATTCTATAATTCGCAAGAAAGGCAGCAATGAAGACATCAGAAACTATTGAGCAATACATTGCCTTCTACCAGTAACATACAAGATATTTACAAAAATAATAAACAACAGAATACAAAATACGCTACAATTTGCCTGGTAATACAGGGTGAGTCTTAAATAAGTGCAAATATTATTAGGGATTTTATATTTCGACCCCAGAAACAAAATTGAGAACCTAATAGAGTCTATGAGGTTTAATTCGCGATTTATTTTTAATTTGGAATTTTTTGGAATTTTTTTTAATTTGGTTTGGTTTGATAAATAATGAACTAATTATTTATCATTAATTAGAGTTTATGTTGAAAATAAATTTAAATTTTTTTTATTACTCACCATAAATATCGTATCCTTTTTAATAATATCCATTGCATCAGCCTTTCGTAAACACTCTACCATGTCTTTGGAATTATCAGTTGGACAATCCAGAGACTTTGCAAGTTGTTTAGAGTGCTCAATATTTTCATTTTTGGGTGCCGAAGCCCACACGCAAAGAGCTGTTCCACTCATAGCTATGACTCGATGAAACAAACCTGAAATAGAATTTTCCAATTATAACAAAAATTCCATGCGTTCCCGAAATAAAGGGTTTTGACAGACAGACGGATGGACGGACAACAAAGTGCTCCTAGAGTTCCGTTTTTTTCTTTTGAGGTACAGAACCGAAATAAAAAATGATATTTAAAAATAATAAAATTATTTGTAACAATTTAATAAGAATATAAATTCAAATGAGTAAGAGTATTTCTTACTTAATAATTCAAATGATTAAGTATTCAGAAATTTAGAATACAAATAGAACTATAATATTGTTTAATTTACCTCGGCTCATAGGTGATACCATATGATAATGCACACTGGACCCACCGGCAGATTCTCCAAAAATAGTGACACTATCCGGGTTACCCCCAAAGGCCTTGATGTTTCTTTGTATCCATTTCAAAGCTAAGTTTTGATCTTTAAGGCCATTATTTCCTGGCACTATTCCATCTCCTGTACTGAGAAACCCTAATGCGCCTGAAAATAATATGTTTTATAAAGTTGAGGTTTGAAATCGTTGGGGGCGCAAAACCCTGTTCGGAACCGCGTTTTGTTAATCATGTAGTACCATGTTAGTATCATTAAGAGTTGATTTAACCATGTTAGTGTCATCATTTCAGATTAAAACTGATGATTTTAATCTTCCGCTTATGATGCTATTGTGGTGAACTATAGTTACCATTTTGCAATTTTTACACAGTTTTATACAATGATATATTGCTATTTGCAAAGACAATGTTATGGAAAATTATTTAGCTTATTTATTATTAATTTTTTTCACACTATACAGGGTGAGTCTTAAATATGTGCAAACATTTTTAGGTATACTTTATTTTGACCCTAGAAACACGATTATGAGTTTTTTTCCACAAAAAAAATTGAAAATTTGACATTTTTTAAAAAACTTTTTGGATTTTTTTTTAGTTTTTAATTAAAATTCATAATTTCTTGATAATATGGCAACATAGGTAGTAGATTAAATTTACCAGAAAAAAATCCGGAAAAAAACTAGTGGTTTTCAAAATTTAAGCAAAAATATTTCTTTTTTTGGAAAATTTCAAAGTAAAATAACTCGGTAATTTTGGAGTTATTTTGAAAAACGGTAAAGAGAAAATATGTTTCTTTTATCGAGATCTACCAGCCCTGTAAATATTTGCACTTATTTAAGACTCACCCTGTATATTCTGAATTATATTGTATTTGTTGTTTACGTTAAGTTTTCTTTAAGCACGGTCTAAATTTGTGTCAGGTTTAAGAAACATTAGTAAGCATACTGTACCTATCTAAAATTATTTTTGTGGATAACATTAATTTTTTTATCACGTTTTATGCGACAATTATTGATATAGAAAATGTATATAAACTAGCGTAAATGTTGGAAACATGTGTGGTTTTACTAAGAAGCAATGAATGTTATTGGTTTTTCTAAATGTGATAGTCAATGATTGAGTAATAAGTAATAAAAGTCAGTTAATTTTTCGAATTATACCCACATTATAAAAAATATCTCATCAATAATTTAGAACATGATAGGCGATTAAATTTTCCAATAAAAAAAATCGCTAATTTTCAATAAAAACAAATAGGACAAATAAAACGATTGGTGAAAGAACCTTCTATCGAAACACAAGGAAATCCACAAGATGGAGTAACCTTTCCCCTACTGTACAGCTCGGATGTAGTGGATGAACTACTAGACAAATTAACTCTAGCGGGAATACACTGACTTTGGTATGCAGATGGCAGAGTCATAATCGCAGGGGGGAAACATGAACGCACCCTCTGTAATATTATCCAAAGAGGACTCCGTATCACTGTCGTGGTGCAGAACTGTCGAGCTGAGCATCAACTCAGATAAAACCGCGGTAGTGCCATTCATCAGAAATCGGTTCTAAAAAAGTTGAAAAGAATCCATCTAGATGGATTAATTATTATTATTATTTGTTATTATGGTTATTTTTTTTTCCATTATATATATATATATATATATATATATATATATATATATATATATATATATATATATATATATATATATATATATATATATATATATATATATATATATATATATTATAATCTCTTCTATAAATCTATAGAAGAGATTATAATATATATACCCTTTGCACTGAAGCAATGCGAGAGCGGATTCCAGTGTAAAGTGGTAGTTGGAGGAGGGTTTTTTTGGCCGGTATATATATTTTTACAAAAAAAGTTTATCAACTCCATTTTTTTTGTAGGTACATAAACTGCACATGTGATATTACACAATTTAAGTCCATATGTAAAACAAAATCAGTAAATTTCTATGGAACAGGCATATTAAAAACATTACCAGCAAAGCCACAGAGACTCATGATATTATACAGGGTGGTCCGAACTGTATTCCGGAAACTTCAGCAGCATATTCTCCAGATCAAAATAAGTAAAAAAGTTCGTATAAATGTATGTCCTAAAATGCTTAGTTTCGGATATACAGGGTGTAGAAGTTTCATTTTTATTTCGACTTTTTCCAAATAATTTCTGCAGTAACGTCAATATTTGGATGAAAATTGGTGTCTGGAAGTTTTTTGACATGAGAAACTTGATTTTGATGTCAATATGACTCCTACTAGTAGAGGGCGCCACCTACATATTTTTTAACTGGTTTGAAGAGTAATAACTTTTCGTCCGTACCTGTATAAAACTACTGAGTAAAAAAATATTCATTTAGGACGTTTTTTACGTAAAAATTGTATCTTGGTAAAAATCGCCACGAGTTTTGGTTTTTGAGATATTTGGAATTTATCAATACCTGTCATTATTGACATAAATTAAACATGATGACTAAATAGTTATTAGACTGAGATTATAAATTTGAAAGTTTTTGTGCCAAGTTTTGTTTTATCATCATTTTTTGCAGAAAAATTTATGATTAATTTAAAAAAATAAAAATTTCCCAAATTTATTATTTCAGTGAAATAACTATCTACTCATAACGTGTTTATTTTTCTTCAATAATGACATGTATTGTCTATTGCCATTCTAAATATCTTGAGAACGGTTGCTCTTAGCGATTTTTACAAAGATATATTTTTTGCGTAAAAAGTCGCAGCAATTTATATGTTTTCCCTCTGTAGTTTTATACAGGTACGCACAAAAAGTTATTACGCTTCAAAACAGTGAAAACATATGTAGGTGGCGCCCTCTACTAGTAGGGGTCATATTGACATCAAAAACAAATTTCTCATGACAAAAAACTCCCAGACAACAATTTTCATCTAAATATTGACGTTACTTCAGAAATTATTTGGAAAAAATCGAAATAAAAATGAAACTTCTACACCCTCTATCTCTGAAACTAGGCATTTTAGGACATACATTTATACATAGACTTAAAATAAAATATTTTAAGTCTATGCATTTATACGAACTTTTTTACTTATTTTTATCTGCAGAAATGTTGCCAAAGTTTCCGGAATACAGTTCGGACCACCCTGTATAATAACAACTTATAGAGCAAGAAGTGTAATAATGGAGATGTGAAGCGTGTGGTGTACTTTTACTTGGATGTGTTTTTAGTTTTTTTTACTCGGATTTTTTGGATTTCAAAATATGGCGTTGTTAGGGCTCAGCAAGACGCAACTTTACTCTAATTAATCATCTTTGTATCTCTTCTGGTTTTTGAGATTCCTGTAGTGTGCATTCTTACTCCTACCTATATCACAAAGTAACAACGATTTCATCCAACTTGAACAACAACTTAAACACAACATCGGTATTTACTGATTTTTTTTATTTTTGAAATTATAAACACGTGATTTATCTTTCCCTAAACTTCATTAAAAGTGATCATCTAGAATAGAGATGAGTAGGTCCGGATGGATACGAATTCACCGACCTCTCTCCGATACCGGTGGTGATGGATGTAAATCCTACTGAAATCAACCCCTATTCGCGAAAATGCATAGCTGACAGCGAACCGGCATCGTTGGCAGATATACTGCCATACTCGCTGACGAGTATTTGACACGCAGCAGAAGATGGTCACGCAAGGCGTTTTCTTTCATGAGCTTTTCTGTGACTGAAAAGCCCAATACGTGATGTTATTTGTCTACCGCACTCCGGACATTCAAAAATCTCATTGCTTTGTTGCCTCTTAACTTTTTTTTGGCCGTCGGCAGATAACGAAAACACTCGCGAAAACATAACGATGCAGCGAAATAAATGAATACTTAAGAGTAATGGAATGAAGAGGGAATTGTAACTGCTGCTGAGTTGTATACCGGATGCGTTTCAAAAGTGGTTCACCGCCTATAACTTTTTTATTTTTTCAGATAAAAAAATTGGCGCCGGGAGGCACGTATAGCCGCCCATACTAAAATATGTTAATAAAAAGTTGGTAGGCAATTCTTTTAGTTTCAAAGTAAAGGAATTTTTCCAATTTTGGTCCGCGGTTATTTCCCCTATCCGCCACCTGGGGTCGCGTCCGATGGGAGTTTGGAGTTCTCCACACGGATTTTCTCAAAAACGGACTACGGAAACACGGAATATCTCAAAAACTTCGACTTGACTGATTTTGATGTTATTACAAATTTTGTTGCAAATATTATTCCTAATCTTAAATTGAAAACCGCGTTTCGCTAGCTACTGTAATTTTGGAGTTACGATTTTTTAAAATTTTTAACCCCCTCCCATACCCCCTTACCAACCACCACCAAAAACTAATGGCCAGATTCTCGGGTGCCACAGTATTTTTGTGCCAAATTTGGTTAAAATCGGTTTAGCGGTTTTTGAGTTATCGTGTTACAGACGGACAGACAGAGAGACAGACACACAGACAGACAGACACCATGAAGATATTTTGTATTTAGGTCATTTATGACTCAAATAACTCATTTTGAGTGAAATAAAAAAAACTTTTTTTGCCGATCTTAATAGCCTACCATACCTGTTGGTATGGTCGGCTAAAAACAGATTGATTGGCGTATTCAATTGTTTTCGATCACTTCCTGTTTTTTTACCGGAAATGGCTACAACTTTTGATTTTTAAATGATACCTTCGATATTTTTTTCACTTTATTCAATAGAAAATGACATTCCGAATAGAATGACATTACCGAATGTCAACTTTTGATATTTTTGCATATGGTGTATTTGAAATTGTAACATGCGGTTCATAACGACAATTTGACTCGAATTACCAAGCGTGTGTTATCAAATTACTTGTAAAAAAATGAACTTTCGTTCCATTTGAAAAAATTGAGATATTATTAAAAATACGATTTGGGCATCTTTTAAACGGCTTCAAACATTAGATAAGGTTTCTTGATTAAAAATTAGTGTTTTTAACACAGCCATGACACTTTAGATTCAAATTTTACTTTTTTTTAAGCGTGAAGGTCAAAAGTTGACATATTATATGTCATTTTATTCAGAGTGTTTTTTTCTATCGGATAAATTAAAAAAATACCGAGAGTGCCATTTAAAAATCAAAAATTGTTGTCATTTCCGATTAAACAGGAAGTGACAGAAAAAAATTGAATACGTCAATCAATCCTAATTTATGTCATATACTAGCATATCAAATCTTGTTTTTTTATTTGAAAAAATAATTGTCCAGTACATGTCCAGGCGTAGAAAATTAGTTTTATATACTGTAAGCCTTTTTTGAGTTTATATTTATTTCGAATACTTTAATCGCAACGATTATCACAAGAAATAAACTAATAACGATATATCTAATCGTTATATATTATTTAACAAATGGATAGTATATAGTATATCAAAAAATACTTTTAACTTCGGGGGGATTCGCGTCATTTCGTCATTATAATTCATTTTAATATACCAAATTATTCGCAAAAAACATTTTTTTCTGAATAATATGGTACCACACACTCGGTACTTCGAGTCAAATTGTCGTTTTGAACCGTATGTTACAATTTCAAATAAATCATACGCGAAAATGTCACAAGTTGACATATGACATGTCATTCTTTTCAGAATGTCATTTTGTATAACATAAAGTATAAAAATACCGAGAGTGTTATTTAAAAATCAAAAGTTGTAGTCATTTTCGGTGAAACAGGAAGTGACCGAAAACAATTGAATACGTCAATCAATCTTGACTTATGTCATATTTTTAACTTTTCTTTTAACACTTTACAAATCTTGTTTTTTATGTGAAAAAATAAAGTTATAGGTATGCAATTATACTAAATTAGCAAAACTAATTATAAATATATTAATGACCGGTAGAATGTATATCCTTAATTGTTTTTAAGATTTTTTTTCTATAATGGTGATGAAAAGAGTCTGCTAAGACTCCTCAGCATTCTAATTAGTATAAACCTTGTAGTATAATTCATAGTTTACAAAGAATAATTATATGTAACTCACAGCACAATCTATTTTTAATAGCCAATAGATATTCTTATTTTTACGACTTATAGAGTGATGCAGTTAAGACCTTTTCATTATTCAATGCTAAAACATGCATCAAACGCTAAGAAATATATACAGGGTGGCCTATCGAAAACGTTCCGCAAGGCATAACGGCCAGGGTATTCTTTTTTTCAAAAAATCCAAAAACACGTCAATTTTGTTTGTGAGGGGGACAACTTTTGCCCCAAAAATGATTGCAAAATCTTCAACCCTCTCAGCGGGGGTGTCATCCCTCAACTTTTTTCAAATGGGAAGGGGGATCAAGTGGCGCCGCAATGAAAAGAGCTTTCTATTCTCTATATTTCCCCGCCTCGTTTTTGAAAATCGTCGAGTCATTGAGAAAATATGAAGGATTGAAATTTGAAAAGTTTATTTAAACATTTATCAGAGTAAATATTAAGGATAAATTCGTTCGACCAATTCGAGATTTTTTTCACTTGCCACAAGGTTTAACGATCAGGTGCGGTAGTTGCTAGATAGCTGTTCTGTGGCTTGTGCGTTGAAGTTCTTCTCAATATCGTTAAACTGACCTACAATAGAATTTCCAAAAATACCAGCCCACACGTTCAATTTCTGAGGGTTTTGTGTGTGCACCTCGTGAAAAACCCTGGGGTTGTCCTCAGCCCAGTACCGAGAGTTGTGCCGATTAACTACATCGTTCAAAAAGAAAATACACTCATCCGAAAAACACACATTAAATAGGAAATTATTATCATTCGCCACTCGTTCACTCATAGTTTCACAAAATTGCAAGCGACGATCAAAATTGTCTGGGTAGAACTTGTGTTTTTTAATATCCTTTGGACATTTGTACGATTCACACCGGTCTCATTGGCCAATTTTCTTGTACTCAGTGTACTATCCATGGCAACTTGGCCCAATACGAATACCTCCATAGCTTCATTTACTACAGGATTTTCCCTCTGCCTCTTTTTATTCATAACGGAACCAGTTTCGCGAAATTTTGCTACTAACTCGCGAACAATTTTGCTATAAAGGTGTTTGTCAGGATGGCGTTCATTGAATATCTGCGCAACCCGATTGCCACATTCATTATTTTTAAAATAAAGTTCGATTATTACACCATAATAATTGTTAAAAAGTTTAACGATATTGACAAGAAGTTCAACGCATAAGTCACAGAACAGCTATCTAGCAACTACCGCACCTGATCGTTCAACCTTGTGGCAAGTGAAAAAATGCGTAAACATCTAGAAATAATAAGAAACAACAGCAAATTGGTCAAAGGAATTTACCCTTATCATTTACTCTGATAAATGTTTAAATAAACTTTTCAAATTTAAATCCTTTATAATTTCTCAATGACTCGACCGATTTTCAAAAACGAAGCCGGAAAATATAGAGAATAGAAAGTCCTTTTCATTGGGGTACCACTTGACCCCCCTTTCTATTTGAAAAAAATTGGAGGATGACACCCCCGCTTAGAGGGTTGAAGATTTTGCAATCATTTTTGGGGCAAAAGTTGTCCCCCTCACAAACAAAATTGACGTGTTTTTGAATTTTCTGAAAAAAAAAATTGCCCTGGCCGTTATGTCTTGCGGAACGTTTTCGATGGGCCACCCTGTATGAGGCATGAACGTTAACAGCAGACAAGGCCAAAGACGTCTGGGGAATGAGAATCGATGTTAATTTTGGCGAACTGGCAGTAAGCGCCATTAAAAAATAAAGATGGTCCGCACTCTCGTCAAGTAAATGACGTCTAGAGCTTGACCTCACTAAAATTATCATCAATTCTCATTCGCTATAGTCGTCCGATCAACCACTCATAGCTAGTAATCTCAATGATTCTAGTCGTGCTATTACAAAGGAAGAAGTCAAACGTGCTATAGAGCTTCAGAAGAAAAACAAGGCAGTAGGACCAGACCAGATCCACGCGGAAACCTTAAAGCTAGTCGGCGATACAGATGACAGGAGCCTTAAAATACTTACAAAACTGTTTAATTCGATATACAAAGCCGGCAAGATACCCACTGATCGGCTGAAATCCACATTTATCCCATTACCCAAAAACCAAATGCTTGTTAATGTGATGACCACCGGTTAATCAGCCTGATGTCACCTGTTCCCAAAGTTTTCCTCCGCATAATTCATACCCGTATCAACTCTGCCCGTATATACAACAGATGCGAAGGACAGGATGGCGATACACAGTTTGGATTTGGAATGGAGTTGGCATGCGCGAGACTCTTTTTACACTGAACTTGTGACTGAACGTTATTACACAGCGATACAGGGACATGAAAGTCGATATAATATTCGCCTAATTAAACGTGTGCTTTTTTACAGAAAGTCACTTTTGACAGTGTGTCGCACCAACAACTTGCCGAGATTCTTAGAGAACTATTGAATTAAGATTCTTAGAACCACCGGTTTAGATTAGGGAGACCTGAGCATTATTAATCAGTTATTCTAGCAATTAGCAATTAGGATGGGCGTCAGGCAGGGGTGTGTATTATCAGCACTCCTTTTCAACATCTACTCCGAGGCGGTATTCCGTGAGGCACTAGGGAGCGTTGAGGATGGTATCAAAATTAATGGTACCCTAATTAACAATATTCGCTTAGCAGATGATACGGTCATATCAGCTGTCAGCATTCTACATCTTCAGGATATGACGGACTGCATCGTTGAACATAGCATGTTTTACGGATTACACATCAATGTTAACAAAACTAAACTTGTTGTATTTTCCAAAACACCAAGAAAGACTGTCCTCGAAGTTAACAACAAGGTGGTAGAACAAGTATTGTCCATAAAATATCTAGGAGCTAACGTTAATGATCCTTGCGACTCCAAAACTGAAATTTTGTCGAAGATCAAACATGCCAGACATACTTTTGCTTCCTCTTCTCCAGCCGAGATGTAACCTTCGAATTGCGCATATGTATGATGCGTTGCTACATCTTTCCAGTATTTCTCTACGGCTCTGAGAGTTGGACACTCAATCAGACATTGGAAAACCGCATTAACGCTTTTGAGATGTACTTGTATCGTCGTATGCTGCGTATATCCTGGATGGACAGAGTAACAAATGAGGGGGTGTTCAGGCGAATGGGCAAAGATAAAGAGCCCCTATCAACTGTGAAGGAAAGGAAGTTACAGTACGTTGTTCACATCATGAGGGGTGAACGATACTAGCTGCTCAGACTGGTCATTGAAGGCAAAATTGAGGGCAGGAGATCATTGGAAAGAAGGCAAAACTCTTGGCTTAAGGATCTGCGTCGTAGGTTCGGAAGAACATCGATTGAAATTTTCAGAGGTGTGGTTTCACGCACCATCCTAGCCAGTTGGATCGCCAACATCCGAAGGGAGACGGCGGCGGCGAAGAAGAAGACATCGCCTTTGACTCCGATTTTTTTCGATCGTATATATTTTTTTCTTTCATATTTTCTATCTGTAGTATCAGTATACACGTTTCACGTGTTATACAGAGTGGTCCTAACTGTATTCCGGAAACTTCGGCACTATATTCTGCAGATAAAAATAAGTAAAAAAGTTCGTATAGTTCGCTAGTTTCGGAGATACAGGATGTAGAAGTTGCATTTTTATTTCGACTTTTTTCAAATAATTTCTGAAGTAACGTCAATATTTGGATGAACATTTGTGTCTGGGAGTTTTTGACATGATAAATGTGAGTTTGATGTCAATATGACTCCCATTTGTAGGGGGTGCCACCTACATGTGTTTTAACTGTTTTGAAGAGTAATAACTTTTCGTCCGTACCTGTATAAAACTATTGAGTGAAAAAATATACATCTCCGTGACTTTTTACATAAAAAATGCCTTTTGGTAAAAATCGCTACGAGCAACCGTTCGTAAGATATTTAGAATGGAAATAGTCAATATATGCCATTATTGACAAAAAATAAACACGTTGAGTAGATTGAGAAAATTAATTTGAGAAATTTTTATTTTTTTAAATTAATCATACATTTTTCTGCCAAAAAAATGATGACATAACAGTTTCTGGTGAACTTTTGACACAAAATCAAATTTATGATTTCGTCTAATAACTATTTAGTAAACATGTTTAATTTATGTCAATGATGACAGGTATTGATAATTTCGATTCCAAATATCTGGAGAACCATTACTCGGAACGATTTTTACCAAGAGATCTTTCTATGTAAAAAACATCTTAAATGTATATTCTTTTATTCAGTGGTTTTATACAGGTACGAACGAAAAGTTATTACTCTTTAAACCAGTTAAAAAATACGTAGGTGGCGCCATCTACAAGTAGGAGTGATATTGACATTAAAATCAAATTTCTTATGTCAAAAAACTCCCAGACACCAATTTTGTACACCCTGTATCTCCGAAACTAAGCATTTTATGACATACATTTATACGAACTTTGTTACTTATTTTAATGTGCAGAATATGCCGTTGCTGCTCAAGTTTCCGGAATGCAGTGCTGACCACCCTGTATATGTTTTTTTGGAATTTGAAATTTTATCTCTGAAATAATGAATCATTTTTCATTGAGTGAACATAATTTTTAAATCTGTACTGCTACTGTTCGTATGCTTTATAAGAAGATTGAATTTCTCTAAAAGTTCTTCTCAACCTCTAAAGATATAGGGAGCTTCTTCAGAACACTGGGCCACCCCGTATATTAGGTGGGTACTGTATCTAAAGTTAAATTTATCAACAGTGGACTTACCCAAACGGTAATTCGGTACCACCAAAACAACATCTCTATCGAGTAGAACGTCAGGGCCATACCACATGGTGTTTCCGCCACCACATAACCAGCCGCCACCATGGAAAAATACCATAACTGGCAGAAGAGTATCGTTCTCACTTGGAAGCTGCAACGGAAATATTGTCGAGGTCAAAAAAGATGATTTGTTTTTCGAAATGTTTTTTATGGTAATTTAATTTGAATTGACTAATATTTTGAATACCTAGCGAATAGCGATTAAATATTTTTTTTTATTTCAGTAACCTTTAAATGGTATAGGTTAGATATTTAGTTTGATGTAGATAACTAGGTAACGTTAATATAAAACCAAATGTGCTTACACACTGCTACACTAACCATAAAAAGAACTAAACAACTTTTTAGCACAATCAATATTTACAAATTTTGAAGTGAATGATTTTATTAGATCGACAATTGTTACTTAAATTATAGGCTTGGTGCATTCTCCGCCGGTGCTGCCACAATCGGAGAATATCGTAAATAACTAGTATATACAAATACACGGGTTTAAATAGCGAGTATACGAAAAATTTATTATATAATTATTCTAAAAGTGTTAGGAAGTATAATTTGTGAAAATTCTAAAAATAAAAATACAAAGTAAATATTTTGATATTTATTATATACAGGGTCCGGCAATAGTGCGTCGGGCATCTGTAGCTCTTAAAATAGAAAAATTGGGAATTTTGTTTAAGTGTAAACCTAAAGCCTAAAGTATGTACAAGGATGTATTTCAGGAAAATTTTTTAACTTCTATAGGGTGGCTCAAAAAAGTGTGAGTGGATCCGGATGATTTTTTTTAAATGGAACACACACTGTAAATTATTGCATTTTTGGCTTCCTTTCAGATCACTTTACAAAATCCTAAGACATGAGTAAATATATTTCGATAGTTTTAGAGATATTAATAAATAAATAAAAAAAATATATTTTTCAACCTTCATTAAAAGAAAATATTACAAATAGAACTGTCCTGAAATCGAAACTATATTAGGTGTTTACTTTAAATGGTCTATACTTAACTTTGCTATAAATATGGTACTATTAAATCATACAGGATGCTCAAAATTCTACGCTAAACTTTCTAAAATATAAAGTAATTTTTCTTTGTTTTTTTTTAAATGGAATACCCTATATATTATTTTTTTATTAGATGGAGAATTAAAAAATAAACATTATTCCATATGGCTACTCTCAACGGTAAAATATACGAGAGAAAAATCATTGGGTGGCTTTGATAAACATTTACTATGGAAAATGCCATATGAAATATAAAACCGCGAATATCTGCGAAACTGTTAAAAATTTTGAAATACTCTAAACACAAAAATGTTCATTTTTTAATTCTCCATCTATTGAAAAAATAATATACAGGGTGTTCCATTTAAAAAAACGAAGAAAAATTATTTTATATTATAGAAAGTTTGGCGTAAAATTTTGAACATCCTGTATGATATACGATTACCATATTTATAACAAAGTAAGTACAGACCCTCTAAAATAAATATTTGATATAGTTTTGATTTCAGGACAGTTTTTGTATTTTTAATATTCTTTTTTAGAAAGGCTGAGAATATAATATAGGGTTCCCGATCGTCCCGGTTTGGCCGGAATTAACCAGGAATCAGAAAGTTTGTCCCGGCGAAAGTTTTGCCTTGGCCGGGACCTAAAAATCGCTTTTTGCATATAATATATTTTAATTTCTAATATTTAATGTTTTGTTTCAGTTATTTAAAAGCTTAAAAATAATTGTCCCGGAATCGCCGATGCTCAAGTTGAGAACCCTAATATAATATATTTTTTATTTATTTATTAATATCTCTGAAACTATCGAAATATATTTACTCATATCTTAGGATTATGTAAAGTGATCTGACAAGAAGCCAAAAATGCAATAATATACAGGGTGTTCCATTAAAAAAAATCATCCCGATCCACTCGCTCTTTTTTGTGCCACCCTACAGAAGTTAAAATATTTTCCTAGACATCCTAGAACATACTTTAGATTTGCACTTAAACAAAATTCTTAAGTTTATTATTCTACGAGCTACAGATGCCCGACGCACTATTGCCGGACCCTGTATAATTTCTACCATTAATTTTGACGTTCTAAATGTTCACAATAAAATTAGAGAAACAAACTTCTACGCTAATTGAAACCATTCATTTATTCCACTAATTTTGAGGTTCAGAACAAAGCTTTAGAGTTTAATTTGCGCTAAAAAGATATGGTATAATATTGCATTGCAACATTAAAAAAAATGTAGATAGTCAACGAAATAGTTCATGTATTTTTGTAATTTTTATATTTAACTTACCTGAGGCGAGTAGACGTTCAAGTAAAGACAATCTTCATCGCCTTCAAATGTTTCAGATCTTCTGTAAATGTCTCTTTGAGGACAGATGGTGTGTATTTGAGTAGCATTGAATGTTTTATTCCATGCTCCATATGGCACAGGAGGCTAAAAAATACTTTATTTTGTGTATTTTATTATATGGTATTTCAAAATCAATAACAAGAGGTATTTACAGGGTCTCCCATTTTCATGTGTTTTATGAGGTTTCTCTTTTATGAGTAGAGATACAAAAAAGATGCGGTCTTCATATCACGCTACATTATTATGAAAGTAAAGATGCTAACCACAGATTTGCCCAAGCCCTCTTAGTTCCAGAAACACAGGCGAATTGAAATTTTTGCACTTTTCGACACCCTTTGTATCACGGTTGTCTTATAACTTATCGAAAAGGTGGAAACTGTGTCCCATAGAGTTTGTTACGTAAAATCCAGTGGCGTACCTATTTTTTCGCTTGGAGCTGTAATTTTCGAAATATAAGCCAAACTTATGTTTTTTAGCCGACCATACCAATAGGTATGGTATTGGTTGGAATGGGTAGGCTGTTAAGATCGGCAAAAAAAAGTTTTTTTAATTTCACTCAAAATGAGTTATTTGGGTCATAAATGACCTAAATACAAAATATTTTCATGGTGTCTGTCTGTCCGTCTGTAACACGATAACTCAAAAACCGTTAAACCGATTTTAACCAAATTTGGCACAAAAATACTGTGGCACCAGAGAATCTGGCCATTAGTTTTTGGTGGGAGTGGGAGTTGGGAGGGGGTTAGAATTTAGAATTTAAAAAAAAAAATTGGAAAAATTCCTTTACTTTGAAACTAAAAGTACTGCCTACCAAATTTTTATTAACATATTTTAGTATGGGCGGCTATACGTGCCTCCCGGTGCCAATTTTTTTTTAAATGGGAAACCCTATATTTTATTTGATTGGCATTGTTATGGGCTTTTTTAAAAATATGATACCCTGTATCTACTCATATTTATAAATAGGATAAAAATGCATACTTAAATTTTTAACATAGATAAATATAGTTTAAAAGAGTATTTTATTTTATTTTATTTTATTTAACCAGAAAATTTAGCTTATCATCGTAATTCCTAATATACTGTACTGTAAATGAACGTAAGCTGCTTTTAGATAACACGCTGTCAATCAGATATATTTTAATGCATTTTTGGTGCAATAATTTCACAGAGAATAACTTTTTCTCTTTAAGGTCCTGTTATATTATTGTTCTCATATTATTTATGTGGAAGATCATGAAATAATAATAGTTATTTAAATAATTTATTAATAATATCATTGCAATATCGGATATAACAGAAAAAAAAACATTTTCTTGTATATTGTCGCAGGTCTTAATGAGGTATAACATGAATAATTATTGATATTTATTTACTAGGCATGAATTATAATCAAGTCACATTGAAATAAATATCTCCATAAGTTACATTTCCCACTAGTACACCAATTCTACTAATTAAATACACTGTTATTAGTCTTTGTAGTAGTAATGTAGGTTAATATGCGGTGTTTAATATTGTATAAATTGTACTATTGCAACCAACTAAATCTTGAAAATTATTATAAACTTAATGGTAAATGTCGAAACCTTCGCCGCTTGGAATATGAAAAAATTGTTAAGTGGTTTAAAAACGGCTATTGCTACAGCGTTAAGTAATTTATCAAGCGTTAAGGAAGTATCCTTCAATTATGTAGTTTTTTAATGTTATGATTACGATAAATACTATTTTACAAGGAATAGTAAAAAAATACAAGAAAAAGAGTAAGAAAAGGTTGTTTGCATATTCTAATGTGAGATATATTTAGATTTATTTTAAGGTTAAATAAAATATGGCGTTTGAAATCTTTAACTAGGATACAGCATACTAGCCGGCGCGCGGCGCGGCGCGGCGTTGTTTTATAGTGATTTATGTGTTATCATTATACGAACGCGTAGAGCTGCCATGCCAACATTGGAAGATATATATTTACAGAATAAAATTTTACATTTTTTTGTAAATTTACTGTAAATATACAATAAAATTTTAATTATTTTTGAAATTTACTGTAAATTTACACTTTTTCTGTATATTTACACTTTTTCTGTAAATTTACACTTTTTCTGTAAATTTATACTTTTTCTGTAAATTTTCACTTATCCTGTAAATTTACACTTTTTCTGTAAATTTACACTTTTTTGTAAATTCACATATTTTCAGTAAATTTACACTTTTTTGTAAATTTACATTTACTTATTTGTACATTTACACTTAACATGTAAATTTACAATTATTTAAATTTACAGATTTAATCCATTTTTTCTCATTTTGTTCTTGGTTAGTCTCAAATCATTGTGAAAAACGTATTTAAATATCGTCAAAAAATTAATCATCTTATAAAATTTTTGGTTTGTTTTGACGCTAGTGATAATACTTGATAAATATTCGATTTTTCTTATTTATTGCCAACCAAACGAACAAAAGCAACATAGCCAACTATTTCAGTCACTTTTGATCGCTCCATATATTAACTAAGATATAAATAATTCTATACATGTAGATTACATTTTATTCTAATTTTTATCATTACTTGACAAATTCATAGAAATGATATTTATTTGAATATTAATTTATAGTCGCGTAATCTTATATACGCAGTTTAAAAAATAATAATTTTATACTCTTTTGAATCAAATGATTAATTTATTTACTTTTTACTATTTTAATTAGAAGTTGCTTGCTCCTAATAACGGATTCTAACAATACCTACTCACTATTCACCACTAGATAGATATTTATTAATACTTCAATAAATGAAGCTCTAATAACAAACGAATACTTTGTCCAAAACTTGTCAAAAACTTAGGATTTTTTTTTGTATTCCGGCAAAAGGATGCTCGATGGATACAAAATTAAAATGAAAATAATATTTTTAAATTATTGGTAAAATTGTCATTATACGTAGAAACAACCAAACAGAAAAACCAGCAAACTATAGGCTAATAACTTGTCTCCCAACTCTACAAAATTTTCACTTCTGCAATCTGTAGAATATTTGACTTAACAAAAGATAATATTCTTACGGAAGAACAAAAGCGATGTAGAAAAAGTAGCTGTGGATGTAAAGAGCAATTAATCATAGACACAGTAATCATGCTTCGACCAAGCTCAACCAAGCTACGAAAGAAAACAGAAATATTCACACTTGCTACATCGACTACCAGAAAGCCTATGATTCTGTGCCACGTACTTGACTAAAGCAAGTTTTGAAAATATATAGGATTCACCCAAAGATCAGAAACATTTTGAGTTACACTTGAAGATGCGGCTCTAGTGTACAAAGATATCTGTAAAATAGTAGTGTATACTATGCAGGTTTTTTCTTATTTTTTCCACATACTTTGTCACCCTAGAATTAGGTTGTTCTATATCCACTTTTGGGGTAAAATGAGTTACATACACCATTTTTTTATGCAGAATTAGCTTGTTCTATATCCACAAAAACAATATAGCCAAATTCACAAATAAAGAAAAAAAATCTAATATTTTGTACTATATCCATATTAATTTGAAACTCGCGAAGTCATATAATGGCCTACATCCAAAAATCACTATTGAAGGCTACATCCTACAGTTTGTAATAAAAAAATAGAATTACTCTATTCTTTATCCCAAGAAGTGGATATGGAACGAAAATATCAGATCAAAAAATATGTTACTATGCATAAAAATTAGATTGTTCTATATCCCTTTATTCTCGATCTCTTTCTCTCTAACATACAATGTATGTATCTGTTTTTATTTAAATTTAAGGCTTTCGTTTTAAGCGGCTGAAATTGCACCACTAAACGTTCGTTTGTCAAATAGGCGGCAAATCGGTTCGTTTGAAAAGCACTGATTGTCTGATTTGTTAGCAAATTCGAATGTTTCACACTTTGCAATTTCGTCAAACCAGCTGCTTCAACTCAATTGACAGCTCAATCGTTTGTTTGAAAAGCTCTGATTGCCTGATTTGTTAGCAAATTCGAATGTTTCACGCACTGAAAAAAATATTGTTCATAATATTAATGAACATTGATTATTAACTGTTGTTTCATTGGGACAATGATTTTTTTCATTAATATAATGATTTGTTAATCATAGATCGATGTCCGATTTATTAATACTATGAATCTAATTTCATCAATATAATGAAAATCTGGTTATTAAATTAATGTAAGATTTTCATTAATATAATGAACGCGTTCATTGTTCCAATGAACGCGTTCTTTATTTTAGTGCTGAAACTTTAATAAACACATATTCATTTATATTAATGCACTAAAACATTGATTAATGAGTTGTACATTGTGACAATGAACAATATTATTAATACAACGAACACACTACATTATATTAATGTACGCGGTTATTAATATCATGAATAAAATATTAGGGCATAAATGTCCGCCATGTTGATCGGTTACTTTGGCACTTTAATAACGTCTGTGTGGTTGAGTTATTCAGTGAGGCTTTAGTTTCATTAGAGCGGTAAGTGTTCTCTTCAATATTTTAAATATTCTAAATAAAAGTCCTATCGTATTGTAGTTAATTTGTTGTGTTGTCAAATCAATTTCCGCTATGTGAGATCTCTGGTGTGGGTATTCATTAAAACAGCGGTTTCCAAATATCTTTCAGAAGATAAAAAACAAAAAGAAGAAAAACATAGTAACAAGTCGAGGCATGGAACTGATTATGGTAAATTCGAATGTTCTTTTAATATTTGGCATTTTAATTATTTTGATATACGTCTTTTAGAACCGGAAGAAGATGTTGAGACCTGCCTTCAAGCCCTCAAATTCGACAATTTAACATCGGACCCACTTGATGCGACTTGGAAAGCCTGTTGCAAATTCGTCTAGACGTTATCAAGTCTAAGGATACAGCTAATATAATGAAGAAATGGTCTTTTTATAGAAATCCCTCAGGATATCGACTGGTAAATTAATTTTCTTATTATAATTTACCCTAAAATTAATAATAACATTAGTATTCTCTTCGGCGATTCGATTTTTTTAATTTTTAATTTGTATATGCTATATCGAGTTTAATAAATTATTATTAGTTTATTGCACTTGTTTTTTATTAATAATCCCTAATGGAAAAATTTAGTGTGCTCGTAAGTAAATCGGCACTATTAGTAATTTTGTTACCTTTGTAGCTAAGGGCTTGTTCAAATGGAAATTAGAATTATTTCAGGTAGTTGGTTGGGAAATGACTATCAATGACATTTCATATCAATGACAGCGATCTTCATCATCGATTATACGGTGTAACAAGAGTTACTAATAGTGTCGACTTTTAAATGTACTAAATAGGTTATGAAATTATTTCATTGTATTAATGATACAGTTCATTCATACAATGAAATTATTTCATTGTATTTATGAAATCTGTTCATTGTACCAATGAATGTGTTCTTCAAATTAATAAACAGTGTTCATTGATTTAATGAACTTAAAGTTCATAGAGTTAATGAATTACTTTTCATTGTGCCAATGAAATCGTTCATCGGCTCAAAATTAATGATTTAATTCATTATATTAATGAACTTTTTCATTATATTTATGTCGACTTTTGGTTCAGTGCACTTTGGAATTTTGTGAAACCAGCTGCTTCAACTCAATTGACTGCTCAATCGTTCTCTAGTACTATCAATACTAGAGATAAACATTTAAATAATCCAATGAAAGTTAAAAATCAGATTTCAAATCTGATTAAGTTACTCTAATACTATACATACCAAACAAATAGGCGGAAAAAAATGATAGTATTTAATAAACAATGCAGACGAATAATTACTACTATTGTATTTTAGGTTTTTATTTTTTTATGTTGTTTTTAGTTAATGTCTTAATGGTCTCCACTTCAGTTATTTTCTGTTGAAATAATATCTTGAAATACAAATAAATCAGCTTAAAATGAGTATTATATTGTTCTATATTCCCTTATTTTGTTCTATATCCCTAAAATCGGCTCAATGCTCAGCTAATACACATTTGTTCTATATCCAAATCTAAAATGACTAATATCTTTTAAATAAATCTTCTAAAAGTAAAATAAATACATATGTTTGATAGGTTTTTATAGTACCTACCTAATATATATGTTTAATAGAACCATTTTGGTATATAGTGCTCACGGTTATCCAGTTTAAACTTTAAACCTTGTTTTCTCAGTTTCATCGAAATGGTCTATAGATCAATCTTATTCTAGGGTGACGACTTTACATTTTTTATTAACATTTTATGATCCAAATTAGCTGAATTATTCTTTATAACGGCAAACTTGTTCAACAATTTTAATTTAATTAAAAAATTATTATTATTAAGTCATTTAGATAGTTCAACATAAAAACCAGTTGGTTGAAAGTAAAGTAAGGGAACTAAAACGCAATTAATTTTAAGTGTAATACTACAGTTATGCATAAAATGGTGTTAATGCAATTAATGGATAAAAATGGCAATGATTTTCAATATCGTTAGAATATTTTTATTAATATGAATTATACATTGAAATAAATAATTAATTTTTTGTTTCAATTAGGGATATCTTGTATTTAATATCAGCAGGGTTATTTAAACCGTTCTGTGCGAACACACGATATGCAAATATAAGAACATATTAATAAATACTTTGCGAATATACTTGACCTATTCTATATTAACTACATTGGACAATAAACAATGTGTGTTTTAGTTTCCTTCCGCTATGACACTTATTTAGGTTTATTTAATAATTATAGTTGATCTTGATAATGAAGAAATAATGGATTTCTTTAGAAAAACGTGTCAAATATTAAAAACAAAACATAATATGAAATTAAAAAATATGAAAGACAGGAAGGAGTTTCACAAACCCAGACAGCATAGAAACAAGATAACTCGTCTGGCATGGACATGTGATGAGAGCTTGGACCGATAGCCAAAAACAGCTAAAAACCGAAGAATCAGTGATAACTTAACAGAACAAACACTAGAGTCGCCACCCGCCACCGGTTATCAAATGGTGTAAAAATTTCGAAAATTTATCATCTAATTATGACAAAAGGGGTCGCGCTTAACTATTTTAATTTCAATTCAGTTTTCATTGTTTTTAAACTACATTATTAGGTTTTGTTGTATTTTGTGAATGTATAAATGTTTTCTTAGTATTCTTAGTATAAAGTTGCATCGTATTAATTTAAATTATATTCCATAAATATTTAATATTAAAATATTATGACATATAGTACAGGGTGTCCCAGTTCAACCGAAACAAGGCAATTTAAAGGCATTTTTGTTGTGAAAAGGAGAAAACAGTGAAACACATCAACTTTATTTTCGAAGGGAAAATAAGATGCGACTATTTTTGGTCGAGTAGCACATCATTTGAAAGGCTATTAAAGCCTCTTTTCAGCGCCGTCTCATTTTCGGAGTTTTTTTGTCACATTTGGTGGAATCGGGCTGAAAAATAAACTTTTCATAAAATGATGATGCTTTGATTTTAATTGTACAGGAATCAAAATGGGGTCTAAAATAGCGTTTGTCCATTTTATATTTTACATTTTTCATATTTAGGACAAAATATACATATATTGAAATTTTATAATTCGTTTTATTTAAAAAATGTTAGAGGACAAACCTGTAATAATTGAGATACCTAATTCTCATGTAATATATTCCATTTAAATGTAATATTATTACTTTACAATTAAAATGTAAATTTAAAAAATATATTAAAAATATATTCAGGCATTAACTGAAATTTTTAGTATGGAAACAAGTTATTGCTATCTTGTGAGCTTAATTTGAATTTTATTTACTCAAACCCGTGATAATTGTGAAAAAGTGATATCAAAAACTTAAAAAGCTGTATGAACTGTGAACTGCAAAAACCATCGTGGATCGTAGCATAACATCGCGTCGGTTTCCAATGTAATTTTTACGTTCTCTGGTCGCCAACCCTGTGATCGTTCGACACAACCCAGTTACTATTCTGTGAAGGCGCGCGCTGTCAACATCGCTTCTGTCAACTCTCCGTGCTTAACCTCACTTTGTTTTGACGCTCTGTTTTATCCCAGCTTTTAGAAATGGTGATTATTTAAATCTTGCTGTATAATCTGAATCAGCTGCTATTTCAAAGCAACAGGGTAGAGTCACGGATGTCCCAACTTGTATTTGTATTTGGCTGGCACGTTGGCGTCCCTTTGCTTTTGTCCTCCAGAATGTCATTTGGAAGAAAGGACAGATTGTTTATTATTTATTGAGCCCTCGGAAGTATTTCGAGGGTCTTACGGACGGACATTGTCTTACGGACAAGTGTCCAAGGTATGGACTATTTTTCAAGGTCCTAGTAGTGTTCTCTTGTGCCACTATCTTATGGACGGATGTCCCATGGACAAGTGTCCCCAGTAGGATTGATTTGTCTTACACATAGAGTGCCCCAGCGTGGATGTGGCTTGAGCCCCGTGCTGCTTCACCCCCATTTCTAAGCCTGGATCGCCGACAGACAGTACAGAGATGCTAGACCTCCTCGCGCTGCTACTGTTTGAAGCAGGTTTACATAAAAGAACAGCTAAGTGTATATTTAAGTTCTAGTTTTGCATTTAACATCTAAAATGTTTTCAGTCTTAAACAGTAACGTACATTTTTAAATAATATCGTACAGACTATATTTAGTGGTTAGATTATTAAGAACATTTATGTCGATGCAGTAGTTACAATGTGATTTAGATTTTAGGTTTCATTATATTACGCCTTGTAATAGTATTACTTTCTATAGATATTATTATTGCGCTATATTAACAGATGAATAATGAGACATAGATTCTAGAATCTACAGGTTGCAACATATCAGATTCAACACCGCATAAAATTTAACAATTTAAATAAAGTAATGCTACTTTTCTTATATTTTCTATAACGTTACACGCATTGTATTTTTTCATAGTCTTTTCATAGAACGTATTTAATATTATTTACATATATAGTTTTACTCAACAAGTAACCACTATAATAATTATATTAATTGTACAATGCTATTTACCATCAGAATTCATCACGAATAAATATAGTCATTAGTTTTAAGTATTATACAACTGTGTTTTCTTTCTCTGTACATGCCTGGCGCCCAATATCTATTTTTTTGTTTATTGTTCTTAATTAGTTTTCTTTCCAGTGAAATACCTTATCCACGACTGCTCTCCGATGAAAAGCTGCCGTTCGCAGTGGTAGTTGTTTAAAAAACGCTACAGTGTTTCACACATCCTCTAACAAAATAAAATTTTATATATGCACACTGTATTTTATTTAAAAAGTTAAAAGCAAAATAAAACACTAAATCACCACAATACACCAAAACACTTTTACTTTTACACTGGACGCGCGTTTCGCTAACCATATTAGCATTATCAGCAGATGATTATAAACTAAGAAAAGTTGAAGCTTATAATCATCTACTGATGATGCTAACCCAAGTAGCATCTATCTGACTTCGAACTAAATCTGACCTGAAGCGATGTCAGACTTTGTGCAAATTTAGGTCGGGTGCTAGTGATACGACCGGTGACGTCGCTTTCGTATTAGAAGCGACGTCGTTGGATCCGAGTCGGTAAATCCAACGATCTGTCGACGTACAAAATAACATCGTACCATTTTTATTAATTTCCCAACGGCGTCGTTCCCACGTTTGCTTGCACGACGTACATATACTTGAACTAGCCCGACGTCTACCCGTTGTCCGAATAGGATACGTCTCACTGATAATCCCTAAAATAACGTCCAATTATATTTTGTTGTATTTTATGTTCATATTTATAACCTAATTTACGTATCTCTATTTACGTCCGTAAATACAACCCATTAAGTAGCATTTGCGACCTAATGAACATAATGAATATAACCTAATAAAAAGTTTTTGTAAACATACTTAATTTTTTTATTATGCCTAAAAAACACTAAAAAGGCATTTAGACATTCATCTACATTTTACAGACATCTTACATTTTACAGACACCTTACAGACATTCATCTACATTTTACCTCTAGCTTTTGCAAAATAATAATAGTAAAAACCCATAAATGCTTTTTATCCGGAGGAAGAGATGCTGCATTACACTGGTGCATCTTAATTTCATTTTTTAGCTTAGGAAACCAGCAGACCCCATCCTCCTCCCACATGTGAGGTTAGGCTTAAAAAAGTGGCTGCCCATTTTTTTAAGGAGAAAACAAAAACTAAAATATAGTTGCACAAATCACTGATACGCAAAGTGAGGTTACGTGGCGTACGTTGGAATTATATACGTCATAATACGATTGCCGGTCGTCCGGTTTGATTTGACTTCGGTCGTGTGAGACGACTAATGTTGGAGACCCGGTCGGAATTGGTATATTGGTAGTTCATATTAAGTCGGACACAGAAATCCGCTGACAAAACTGATGTCTGGATTAATGATTCAGAATTATTATAATATGATAGGCACTTATAGTTATATTCGAGGAGTGATTATGAATCCATTTGTAATTAGGTAGTTTGGTTAGGTTTTTATGTATTCTTGGTAGCGAATATGAAACCAAACGTAACGTAAGTGCTTAGCGACGAATTTTAAGTGAAATCCAACGTAATATGACGTTGGTAATTGGTAGGATTACATTCCCTATTAGGTCAGATACCGACGTCGAGGCGACCCGAATCTGTATTCCCCATTTAGGTATAAGTAAATAAGGGTCGTCAGGCGGTCAAACCGACGTTGGTACCCGACATCGGGTTTATTGAACGCGACGTATACCCGACGTTAGATAACGTCCAAATGCTACTTGGGAACATGGTTAGCGAAACGCGCGTCCAGTGTAAAAGTAAAAGTGTTTTGGTGTATTGTGGTGATTTAGTGTTTTATTTTGCTGTGTAACACCAAAGGTTCCAACCCTCAACTGTAATAAAAAGTTAAAAGAAAATAATAATACATTTTATTGTAAGAATAGTGCCAAATAGTATTTACATTGTCCTTATGGGAACTTTCCAATCTAAACTTGTTTCTTTTATCTATGAATGATATCACCAATCTCTTCCATCTGCTTTTCAAGCGAAAGAGGGTTGGACAATAAATTACTTTTTTTTTCAAACGTCACAAAAGTATTAATTTTTGCGATGTGATTGACAGCATAAAAAAGTCATTTTCTCTTCTAGGCATAAAAGTAAAGCACTTTTACGTCTAAGCATAAAAGCGTGAAAATATATTATTAAACTGACATAAAGTGTCAAATTCCACGACCGTAACTATGTTTTCCCGATATACAGGGTGAGTCTTAAATAAGTGCAAATATTTTCAGGAGTGGTATATTTCGACCCCATGAACACGTCTATAAGTTTTTTTTCGCATAAATAAAAATGTTGAAAATCGTGCATTTTCTTTTAAATTTCTCTATATATTTTTCGAAAACTTTTTAGAACTGCCCGTTCACCGCAAATTTTCCCACGGTAAAATTTCTTAATCTCTGATATTACCATAGTTACAGCTTTTACTCTATGGTTACGGCACTAAAAGGGATGCAAATACAGAAAAAAACGGTGGCTCTCAAAATTTTGGCAGAAAAATCATTATATAATTTTTTTAAATTTTCAAACTTAAATAACTCGGTTATTTTGGACTTATTTGAAAAATGGTAAAGAGAAAATATGTTTCTTTTATCGAGATATACCAGTCCTGAAAATATTTGTACTTATTTAAGACTCGCCCTGTATAATTAGATACAAGGTATAACTTTTTTTATTATTTGGAACGTTTGAAATTGTTTAATACGTATTTGTGGCGTTTGAAAAAAACATAGCATGTTCTATTCGGAGTAAAAATTACTTTTTGTGCTTCGCCTGTATATCTACGTACAGCTCCGCCGCAAAAAGTGTCATTTTTACTCCTAATAAAACAATATACTATTGTTTGGCATTGCCTTATTTTTGAATTTTATTGCAATATATTGATTAAAATCACGTTGCTAGGAATGCTAGGCAACGAACTTACAACTTCCAGAATTATGTGCTTGTTCAAATAGGTAGTTGGCATTCTATTCTAAGATCTGAATATAATGTCGATTAGGAGGTATCCCTAATTCGGTTTGCAACATCAACTAACAACAATAATTTCAATTTTCGCCCATGGAAAATTATGTACGCTATATTAAGAGTAAAATAAAATCTCCTGATTATGATGACTTTACCCATTCGGTACAGCCATTTTTAGATATAAAAACTATGATGTTATTTCAGCTCTTGAAACCCTACTTATGAACGGATTTTTTTTAGTTGTTATTACTTTATCTCCAACACGTTTGAAATAAGATGTATTTATCGGTATATTTATTAGAATCAATTAGTTTTATCGGCCAATTGTTACCCATCTTTCATAGCATTCTGGTTCTCATCTTACAAGTTAATTAAAGCAATTTAATAACTTAATTAAAAAAATAATTTTGTTATTTATGCGTTGTCATAAGCGTTGTTTGAATTCTATATTTATTAATTAGTAAATGTTTCTTGATTAGTATTTATAAAACCATAATTGTTATAATTTATCAATTTATCTCGACATTATTTTATACACTCGTAGTTAATATTATATTCTTTTATAAAAACGTCTTATGTATAACGTTGAGTCTTTAGTGTGTTAATTAATCAATTTATGGAATACTCCCTTCTAAAATATATTTTCCATAGATGATTTTAATTTAAATGTTTGTTTTTCAGACAAGCATTATTTTCGAAGTTGCGATGCGGTTGCCTCCATGAAGATGCAAAGAGAACACAACATGTTCATCATTCCATTGCTTTTTCGGAACATTGGGCCATCCTGAATTAATTTTATTCTGTGTGCTGATGAGACTATTTATTCACATATACATGTTTATACCTAATACAACTTCGACTGTAATAATTCTCAAACAAATGTTTAAAGGTCTCTGAGTATTTCAAAACCACCAAATTATATAACGTTATGGTCATCCGCATACAATATGTTAAACATCTTTTAAGAAAATCATTAGAATCGATAAAAACATATAGAAGTGAAAGTAAGATACATCAGCTAGCAATGTCCGTCGGGACGTGACATGCATATCTAATGTGCCTTAAAAATACTGATTAATATGAAATATATAATATTAACTTTTTAATATCTTTAAATACAAGAACCTTTACAAGCATTGATTGTAAGGTGAATAAACCTAACAACAGTATCATTTCAAAATATTGCAGAAATTTTGAGGATGTACCAAAATATGTACTTTATTTTTACCCTGGACGTATTACTTCATGCTATCATAACAATATTTTTTTATATCTGACCATGCTGCTAACATGGTTAGATAGATTTCGTCTTTTTATTGTAAGATCGTGGTTTGGGTTGGGTTGGTATATTTTCCCTTTCCAGGGCTGTAACTTCTTCAGGTAGCATTTTACGGCATATGTTCATAAGAACTGTTTGTTTTATTTTTATCTGCAAAATCACCCACCAAAGATTGATACACTATTTGTTTGACACCCTGTATATCAATGATGGTGTTTTGGAATGGGTATTAGATAGATAATATCTATTGCTGTATATCTATTGTAGCTATTATGAGAGATATAATAATATGATATATCTATTAGAGGGGGAGAAAAAAAATCATATGCCCTATTACAGGCAGCATATTTAAGAAGAAAAAAAGGTAGTAAAAACACCTCATATCAACATGCGATTCGTAACGACAATTTGATTCCAAATACTAAGTGTGTGGTACCAAATTATTCGTAAAAAAATGCCTTTTCCAAATATACTAATGAGCCATCGTCGCGTCGTTCCGTTTGAAAAAATTGAGATATGATTAAAAATACTATTTGGGCATCTTTTAACCGGCCAGGACAAGACATGAAAAACAATGGACGATCAAATATATTTTCCACGGCTGCTTGATTAAAAATTAATGTTTTTAATACAGCCATGGCACTCTAGATTAAAATTTAAAATACGATTTTTTTAAGCGTGAATGTCAAAAGCATAAACATATGATATGATAAAAATATGATAGATATAGCCAAATCTCGTTTTTTTAGCTGAAGAAATAAAAAAGTTATAGGGTTGAGCCACTTTTGAAATACACAGGGGACCCCCATCTTGCTTAAAGTATATTTCACGTAAATTAGCTAAAGGAATATTTAAAAGTTCCGATACGATAGCTTCCAAGATTTACAAATAACGGTAGAGAGTTAAGTTTCCATAATATACAGGGTGAGTCTTAAATAAATGCAAATATTTTCAGGGGTGGTATATTTCGACCCCAGGAACACGCCAATGAGTTTTTTTCGCTAAAAGAAGATGTTGAAAATCGTGCATTTTCTTTTAAATTTCTCTGTATATTTTTCGAAAACTTTTTAGAACGGCCTGTTCACCGCAAATTTTGCCACGGAATAATTCCTTAATCTCAGATATTAACATTGTTACGGCTTTACTCTATGGTTACGGCACTAAAAGGGATGCAAATACAGCAAAAAGCCGGTGGCTCTCAAAATTTTTCCAAAAAAAATCAATTTTTTTAAAAATTTTCAAACTTAAATAACTCGGTTATTTTGGACTTATCTGAAAAATGGTAAAGAGAAAATATGTTTCTTTTATCGAGATCTACCAGCCCTGAAAATATTTGCACTTATTTGAAACTCACCCTGTATAAAGAATTTATTAGTGGCTTTCAAAATAAAGCAAGATACAGATAGCAGTATACCTACTTTTAATAATTCCTTAGTTTCTTTTATTATCAATCATGGACTACTAATAAATATGATCCTTTAATACATTTATTTAAATATTGCAGTAAATAGTAAAAATAAATATAGAGTGATATATATTTTTGAGAAGCTTATGACAAGCCAGATCATATAATTTATAAATATACAAAGTGTGCCATTTAAGAAAACATAACTTTAGTTCATATCTTTAAAAATATTCTTTTCGTAGAATAATAGACTACGCCACTGTATTCTACGTAAAAAGTTCTACAATAAACAGTCTTCACCTTCTCGACACCTTTAACAATAACAGAGGTACGGGGGGTGTCCCAAATTGCAAAATTTTCAAAAAGACCCTGTAGCTCAGAAACGAAGAGGGCTATGAAAATTTTGTTTACGGCTCTTCCGTTTGACAAAAAAGTGGCACAGGTATGTGCAAACTGGACCCTTCTATCTTCACGAATAACGGAGATACCGTAAGATTTCAACCAAAATGGGACACCCACAAGCACACCTTCAAAGTTAGTAATTTATGTTATTAATTTAAGGTTTTTGATATTGTGTTCTAGTGGACCGATTTTGATAAGCTTTTAGCAATTTGTAAATAAAATAATTTGACTTTTTAGTATCTCTTTCTAAATGTTCTCACCTGTCAATTATACAAATACATATACAGGGTGGCGCACCTCATTCGCCTCGGTTGATTATACGAAAACGGAAAGATGTAGAAACAAAATATTTTAGGAGTATATGTGGGGAGACAATGTGCACAATTTAAAATTATTTTGAAATATACAGGGTGTTTCAGAACTAAGATCCACACCAAAGTTATATTTTTTCTTATGGAACACCCGGTATTTTATTTCATTTTTGGATTCTTGGGCCCAAAAAAAGGCATTTATTATAAAGTTTAACATGTTTAAAATCTTTAGTTTTTGAGATATTTAAAGATATTTAAATTTGCATGCTACAATAGAATATACTATTAACACCCTGTACATTACTTTCCAGAATTAATTCTTATGCTGAGTTTAAAGGTAGAGAAATAAACTTTACTCAAAAATGGTATTGGTTCCTTAAATTTATACAGGGCTATCAAAAGCTGCTGATCTATTTTAAGGATATATTTTATATATAAACTTTGTTATTTCAAATGTAACACCCTGCATTTTTTTTAAATAAATCGAAGCCGATTCAAATGCTCTTTCAAACAATATATTAGGGTTTCCTATACCTATCTAGCTCAGATTTTGAATAAAAAGCGATTTTTAAATAAAATTGTAATCAAGATGGCTGGTGTCGTCATGGCAATTTTCTAGTGACAGCTAGTAACTATTTTCAAAGTCGACATTAGTTTATGGACATTATTATTATTTATAATTTATAACAGTTTACTTAAATTTACCTACAATAGTTTAATAAGTAAGTATTCATTATTTTATCAAGAAAAATAAAGCAGTATCTGCTGGCGGAACGAATAGATAATATGTTACTAGTGATATTATTTTGTGAGGAAAATTACTTCTTGGCATCAAGGGTATATGCTCAAAGATATCCAAATAGGAATCTTCCTGATAAGAGTTTCTTTGAAAAACTTCTTGTCCTATTTCGCCTGGTAGTGTGGTTTATAAAAAACCTATTAGGCAGAAACCTGTCGTTGGAAGTGAAGAAAATGAATCTGCCATAATTGGCTCTTTTATAGAAAATCCATGTCTACAAGTCATCGTAAAATAATTCAGACTACTTTTTCGTTTTTCTTGATAGAATAATAAACACATATTTAATAAATTAGAAACTTGCCATGACCACACTAGCCATCTTGATTACAATTTTATTGAAAAATCGCTTTTTATTAAAAATCTGAGCTAGATAGGCATAGGAAACCCTAATATAGCTTGAAAGAGCATTTAAATCTGCTTCGACTTATTTAAAAAAATACATAGTGTTGCATTTGAAATAACGAAGTTTTTATGTAAAAAATATTTAAAATAGACCACCAATTTTTGATACCCCTGTATACATTTAAGGAAGGAATAACATTTTTCTGTAAAGTTTATTTCTCTACCTTTAAACTCAGCACATGAACTAATTCTGAGAGAGAAAAGCAATGTACAAAGTGTTAATAATCTATTCTATTGTAGCCTGCAAATTTAAATATCTTTCAATATCTCAAAAACCAAAGAGTTTAAACATATTTAACCATATAATACATACCTTTTTTTGGGCCCAAGAATCCAAAAATGAAATAAAATACCGGGTGTTCCATAAGAAAAAATATAACTTTGGTATGGATCTTAGTTCTGAAACACCCTGTACATTTCAAAATAATTTTAAATTGTGCACATTATCTCTCCATATATACCCATAAAATATTTCGTTTCTACATCTTTCCGTTTTGGAATAATCAACCGAGGCGAATGAGGTGCGCCACCCTGTATATTTTAACACAAAAAAGATTGTTATTTTGGTGAAAGTTTAGAATACCCTGTGGAACATGTTAAAAAAGCTAGGAATTTTAAACTCTTTATGATCTAGATGCATATTTTCTCGATCGTTTATTTTTCGGTTCATCTCAATAGCTTTATTTTATTTGGAAGAAGTCATTAACATTTTTTCGTAATTTTTACCTTAAAATCGTGCCTTTGCTTTTGCTTCGTACCTTTGGTTTTGGTCCCAGTCAACAGACCTATAAATTAGTGTTTATTTTTTATGTAAGGTCACTGATATTGAAAAATCATATTATTATATTGTCTGTTGACTGTTGGGTAGTTATTCTAGCAGAAATGGTTCTAAGTCCAACAATTCTTTCTGCAACCTAACCAGAAATCGTATCCGCTAATTGATTAATAATTGCTAATTGCTAACTGAAGACGAAAGAGATCAAAATTATATCGCTAACACATTGAGGTGTGCAAGTAGAGTGAAGTCGCCTTACCTCGAGACAAGTTCGTATGTTATGCCGGGTCCAGACCAAGGCGACAAAAAGTAAACACGATTTTGAGACAAAAACAAGACAAACTTGCGACAAAAAATAGGGAATTTTAAAAAGACAAACTTGAGACAAATTGTCCACATCAAGGACAAAAGTACAACAAAGTCAAAAGTTTAGTTGTTGCGAATGAGTTTTATTAACCATGTGTGATTTCACTGGTCTCCTACTGTTGGCAGCAGGCAGCACACGCCATGCACACTGCGCGAACAACTTGTCATAAAATATACGAACAAAACATACACGCTTTGATCTTTACCGACTCGAGTCGCGACATTGAAAAGTCTCCGAATTTTGAAACAAAACAAAAATGTCGCAAAAATGTATTGGATTTGTGGCAATTTTGTCGTAAAACATGAATGTTTCTGTCTTGTCGTTGTTTTGTCTGCTTGAACTGGACTCGGTATTAGACGTCCAGGAACCTTTGAATGAGGACTTCGAATCGAGAATCGATTTGCCAGCCTTTTAAATTTGTAATGAATTGAAGGAACGTAAATCAAAAAACCAACTATCGAGAAATGATACACCTAGATGAGAAAATTTCTTTCTACATATTCCACAGGGTATTTAAAATTTTCACCAAAATATAATTTTTATCCTCGTATAATTGACGGATGGAAATTTCCATGTTTAATCTAGACAGAGATATTGAAAAGTCAAATGATTTAGTTACATATTGCTTAAAATTTTATCAAAATCGGTCCACTAGAATAAAATATATTAAATTTTATGTGTGTCGGTGAGTGTATTTTTGCAGCTTTCGTTGTATTTTAAAATATAATATTAAACAATTTTTTTAAAATACATCCGGCAAAACTATAGATGAAAGTAAAAATTTACCTTAAATCGCAATTCGCCCAATGGTGGTTTAGCAAAAGGAATACCTAAAAATCCAAAAATTTCTCGACCTCCTTTTGTTTTGAAAACTTTTCCTCTTAATGATCCGTCTTCGCATTTCACTGTCGGATGCGCACAATCATTTTCACAATTATCACTTAAACTACATCTTAATAATAATGTAAAACAAAATACGGCTAAGATCTTATAAAGCCAATTCATTATTTAGAGCGTACCTATGACTTAACGATAAATTTTAGTTTTACTGTATACAAAATCGTTTCTTACTAGTTTATATTAGCTTAGCGGGTACTGCCAATATTAGGGGGGATTAGAGAGTTTTTGCACTAATATTATTATATGCTGATATTATTAATACTTTTGATAAAAAGGTTAATATTTAAAACTAGTTTTAAGTACCTGATATAAAAGATTTTGTATAATAAGTTTGTTTATAATTGGTATTTATTTAAGAATTCTTTTTATTATTAGCTTTTACTTAACTTGTCGTGTTAGTAACATAGAGAAAGTAATAAAAAGTAATATCGTTAGTAAGAGTATTAGTAAAGTATCGTTTTTGAGATTGACATTTTTTGTTCCAGCGATATTTGGTGCTAAATGTTTTGGAAAATTTTTTTTTTGTAGATTTCCTGAAATAACTCCAGATCTGTTAGAGATATCGAAAAACGGTTTGCGATAGTCAATTCTACATAAAATGAACTATCAGTAAGAATATTTTAGTTGCGATCTGAGAGATTTAGGTTTTTGACAAAAATCGACAAGGGTGTGCCGAGGAATATTTTCGAATAATTTTGGAAAATCGATTTTGCTTATTTTGTAATATGTTGTAGTGCTGAATGTGTACTTTACAAAACTGTATCGTTTTTGAGATTGACACTTTTTGTTCCGGAGATATTTGGTTTTAAATGTTTTGGAAAATAGAAGAAAATATTTCTCTTGTAGATTTTCTCAAATAACTCGACATCTGTAAGAGATATTGGAAAACGGTTTGCGACATCAGTCTATTCTACGTAAAATGAGCTATCAGTAAGAATATTTTAGTTGCGATCTATTCTAAATTTCGGTTTTTGACAAAATCGACAGGGGTTGCCGAGGAATTTTTTCGAAAAATTTTACTATTAATAATATATAAAATTATATTAAACGTATTAGTAAGAGTGAGATGAATTTAATAACTGAGTGTTTAGCCATCTTCAACCGATTGCCATCCACACCAAACCATAAAGCAATATATAAAAGATTCGAGTTTTACTGGCACCACTGCAAACGCGGACAGAATTGAGAGCCAAAGTTGTTATTATACATAGGCAGTTAGGAAATTGAACATGTCAGCACCACCCCAATACAAATGCTCTCGCTACGCCTCTGCTTAAACATTATAGGTTTTGGCTTATTGTGGCCTTATTTTCAGAAAATTTTATTTTATAGTAGCTTTTTAGAACAAAAATCATTATAAAAATAAGATAATATAGCTTTTTAAGCTATACAAAGAAGCCAAAGCAATAATATATAGAACCATAGCAATAATAATGATATATCAAATAACCCTAGAATTTGAAACTGGCAGAGGAGCGCGACAGGGAGATACGATATCCCCAAAGCTTTACAGCAACATTAGAAAAAATCTTCCGTCAACTTGACAGGACAAACAAAGGATTAAACATAGATGGAAAACCCTCTAAGATTCGCTGATGACATACTCCTAATTGCCAATAGTCCTAAAGAACTACAAGCACAAATTAATGAACTAAATATAGCCAGCAATAAAATGGGTCTTAAAATGAATTTAGCAAAAACTAAAGTAATGTACAACGATAAATAACATAACACTGGAAATAGTAGAAGAATATATATGTTCGGGACAACTAATACACAGCTCTGGATCTCTACTACCAGAAATCAACAGAAGAATTAAGTTAGCACGGAGTACTTATGGAAAAAACTCAATCAAACTAAAATCATAAACATTCAACCAATGTGTACTACCAGTCACGACCTATATATGCTTAGCAGGGATAACTTGGGCCCACATAACCAACAATAAACAACAATGGGCCCAGCTACAAAAAAAGTATATGAGGGAGGCTAAGGAGGAGGAGATAATTGGAAATGGTTGAATAAGATGAAAATGGTGATGATGATGATTAAGCTAACTAAATTATAATAAAAAAATATATAAAAAAATTATTGTAACTTAAGATTGTAATCGATTTGTTCTATTCTTCTTGTCGGGAATATTTCATTCAAGAAACCATATGTTTTTATAATAGTTCTTTATAAACAAAATTGTAGACATTGATGATACGTGATTCTTTTATCAATTTTTTTCTAGAGGTACGTATTTTTTATTTTTTGGGTTTTCCGTGTTAGCTTGTGGTTCTTCAAAGAACTGATTGTTTGCTAAAAGTTCAACGCGATCATATCCGTCATTGTCAGTGAGGCTTTGATGTTTGTAAAGATAGGTACTTCTTAACAATTCGCCAAACACGGGAAATCCAAATAATAAGACCAACGTTGCCACCTGCCCCCATTGAGCCGGTCCATTCTTACTTCTATTAAAAATTCAGGCTTCTTTTTTGTCACAAGTTTTTATGTACCAAAATTTAGAAAAGTATTTTTTCTAACTGAGCAAAATTGTAAATACAAAACCCTAAATTTGAGTTCGGAAAGTTAGTTAAGTTATATCACACGGCGGTTTTAGATATTCATTTTCTAACGTGTCATTATGAATTTTGATGTAGTTCTGTTTAGTACCCACTTATGGTCGGTGGGTAAATACCCAACAGGTAAGTAAATAAAATTTAGTTTTTACACCTGGTATATACCCATAAGATGTAGAGAATATACCCGATATACACTGGTATATTTATGGTATTATACCGAGTATTTACTATGCGGTCGTTGGGGAATTCTTCTATAAAACTAGGGTATTCACCAACATGTCACCATTGATGTTGTAGTGTCATGTTTTTGATGCAATTTATCGACTGTTGTTTACTCTGGTGATTATTCTTTAACTAACTGGTGGTTTTCTGAACATTTTAATGTTTCTTTAATGTCGAATTTATAATGTCGAATTGAATAATAAATTGTTAAAATTTGTTGGAGTGCCTTAAATTAACAAAGTAAGCATACTTCGGTAAACCCGTCATAGTATATGCGGTGTATATCGGGTATGTATTATACAGGGTGGTCCGAACTGTATTCCGGAAACTTCGGCAGCATATTCTGCAGATAAAAATATGTAAAAAAGTCGTATAAATGTATGTCCTAAAAAGCTTGCTTTCAGAGATACAGGGTGTAGAAGTTAAATTTTTATTTCGATTTTTTCCAAATAATTTCTGAAGTAACGTCAATATTTGGATGAAAATTGGTGTCTGGGGGTTTTTTGACATGGAAAATTTGATTTTGATGTTAATATGACTCCTACTAGTAGAGGGCGCCACCTACATGTGCTTTAACTGTTTTGAAGCGTAATAACTTTTTGTCCGTACCTGTATAAAACTACCGAGCGAAAAAATATACATCTCTGTGACTTTTTACGTAAAAAATATCTCTTTGTAAAAATCGCTACGAACAACCGTTCTTAAGCTATAAGAATGGAAATAGACAATACATGTCATTATTGACGAAAAATAAACAGGTTGAGTAGATAGTTATTTCACTGAAATAATAAATTTCGGAAATTTTTATTTTTTTAAATTAATCATAAATTTTTCTGCAAAAAATGATGGCAAAACAGTTTTTGTTAAACATTTGGCACAAAAACATTTCAAATTTATAATTTCAGTCTAATAACTATTTAGTCAACATGTTTAATTACCCGTAGCGATTTTTACCAAGAGACCTTTTTCATGTAAAAAACGTTGTAAATGTATATTTTTTTACTCAGTAGTTTTATACAGGTACGGACGAAAATTTATTACTTTTCAAACCACTTAAAAAATATGTAGGTGGCGCCCTCTACTAGTAGGAGTCATATTGACATCAAAATCAAATTTCTCATATCAAAAAACTCCCAGACACCAATTTTCATCCAAATGGTGACGAGACTTCAGAAATTATTTGGAAACAATCGAAATAAAAATGAAACTTTTACACCCTGTATCTCCAAAACTAAGAATTTTAGGACATACATTTATACGAAATTTTTAACTTATTTTTATCTGCAGAATATGCTGCCGAAGTTTCCGGAATACAGTTCGGACCACCTTGTATACAGGGTGAGTTTCCTATGATGTTCTCTATGGGTATCTCGGAAATTACTGGAGATAGGGAGTCGGTTAAATAGGGAAAGAATTACAGTTTTGTGGTGTCATAAATATGCGCCTTTCAGATTTTTGAAAAAGTTCATGGCTTACTAGATATTTCGAAAAATACAAATTTTTGCTATTTTAAAAGTTGTCTGTAATTCCATTATAATCTGTTTTCAGATAAAAGTTGTAGATAATCACATCCCTAATGAGTTTGTGTTCTCCGTTTTTTTCTAAATCCTGTCATTTTTGACATATGACACAAACATACATTTTTTTAAATGGAAACCATAATTGGCCATGACTTCATAAAAAGTGCCATTTTTAAGATTTACAGCGATATAAGCTATAATATGTTTTTTTCGAAAAATTACTGAGTTATAGCCAATTCTAATAATTTTTAAACAATTTCACTTAGCCATGGAAACAAGATCAATTGTCGTAAAATGTGAAACTGTGACTTTGTAAATTAAAATAAACAAAAATTGTAAATATAAATTTTTCAAATGAAGAAAAGCGTGGAGGATTATTGGTTTAACTTTTCTTGGCCATACGTTTTCCAGGATACGTTGACTGGTGAACGTTACTTACGTTTTCTAGAGAACGGTTTTCAAGACATGTTCGAAAAGTTGGTTAGGTTAGATAACTACCACTCGCGCATCAATAGAGTGGTTCCAACATCACCTTCATTATGCCCCCCCCCCGCCCGCCCCCACCCCATAATAAAAAAAAATGTTTAAAATTATTTGTATCATAATTATGTAAACTCAAGGATAGGAAGAGGTTTTAACAAGTGCGGTACGGGAGAAGTTTAATTAAGTCAAGCGGTTATTCAAAAATATACTGAGTTATAGCCAGTTCTTGTCTTTCTTGACTAATTTCACTTAGTTGGCATGGTGTTCTTATTATGTTATGATTTATAAATTATAAAAAGACAAAATATATTATTAAACAGCTCTTTACAATTTACATTACACAAACGAAAACTTAAAAAATAATATCACTACATATACTTTAAGTTATTTTAGAAAATATTCTCTTCTCACAGAACGACCGGTCGACTTAATTAAATTTCTCCTGTACCGCCACTTCGAGTGCCTCTCTTAATTCATAAGTTCTTTTGTAAACCTTATTGTTAACTATACCGCATAAAAAAATCTAATATGGATAGGTCAAGTGATTGAGGAGGCCCATGCAATTGGTCCACCTCTTCTATCCCTAAGTCTACATAATTATGATATAAATAATTTTTAACATTTTTAATATTTCTTTCATTGTGGGGGGAGCAGGTCATAATGAAAGTCATTTGGAACCACTCTATTAATGCGCGGGTATCTAAAATTAACTTTTCTAACATGTCTTTGAAAACCGTTCTCTAAAAGACGTCAGTAAAACGTTCTCCGGTCAACGTATCCTGGAAATTGTATGGCCAAGAAAAGTTGAACCAATAATCCTACACACTTTTCTTCGTTTGAAAAATTCATATTTAACAATTTTTGTTTATTTTAATTTACAAAGTTTGTATGTGACAATTTCACAATTCTAAGAGCAACGACGATTGAACTTGTTTTCATGGCTAACTAAGCAAAATTAAGCATAGCCGAGAAAGATAAGAATTGGCTATAACTCAGTAATTTTGTGAAAAAAACATATTATAGCTTATATCGCTGAAAAGCTTAAAAAATAGCGCTTTTTATGAAGTCATGGCCAACTATGGTTTCCATTTAAAAAAACATATGTTTGTGTCATATGTCAAAAATGACAGGCTTTAGAAAAAATTGGAGAACACAAACCCATTAGGGATGTGATTATCTACAACTTTTGTCTGAAATTTTTTTGTCTAAAATAGATTATAATGGAATTAGGGACAATTTTTAAAATAGCCAAAATTTGTTTTTTCTTTCGAAATATCTAGTAAGCCGTGAACTTTTTTCAAAAATCTGAAAGGCGCATATTTATGACACCAGAAAACTGCAATTCTTTCCCCATCTAACCGACTCTCTATCTCCAGTAGTTTCCGAGATATAATAATTTCGTCTATTATAAATACATATTTAAAACTTAATGAAGTGTATTTATATATTTTTTTCTATAGCAACTGTTCAAATTGCCTTATACATATCCTTATACATATCTATCAAAAATAGTAGATAAAATAATAGTACTTTAACCGCAAGGGTAGATTAAATGATACTTTAACAGCGAGGATAGGTTAAAAACTTTATTTCTTCTCGTGCCTTTATTAATTGCTTCCATTTTTGAAAATTTTTGTATTCCTTTTCATAAGTTATTTGGGATTTGAATGGAAGTAGTTTGGATATGGCGTTTGTCGCCTCAGCAATCGACACGAAAGAGAATTAAAAAATATTAACTCCAAACATATACTCTAAACTGACAACTAAAAAGACAGCTTTACAGGGGCGGCTCGTAGCCCTGGAAGATGGTGAGGCACATTAGAAGAGAATTTTTATTAGTATGTATATAGGGTGACCATTAGTACGAGGAAGTCCAATATCTTCGTAGTTGACAAATATATGAAAAAAAAGTTCTATATAAAAAAAGAGCATATCCTAAAAAAAATATTTGCTTTAAAATTGCAATCGCATTACCATTTTTCTCTACAGAATTGGGTTCAGCATAAAATTCAGCATACATCACAATATTGATTTATTTGAAGCACCTTATATGCGAGATTTAATTCCATTTTTTAAAAAGTGGTAAAAACCTGGAGTGAATTTAACTTATTGATATATTATTGCTTAAGTATGTATATAGCGAGGTATGTAGGACAAAAGAAGAAATCCGAGAAAAATTCACATTATTTTATACAGGGATTTTTTTATATATATATATTTTTTTTTAATATTATAATGCTATATCTCAATTTTTTTAAATGCAATACACACTGTATATTTTTTTTAGAATTTTAGATACCTACAGACTTAAAAAGCGCACATTTTTGTATTTAAAATATTTCTAAATTTTTAGCAGTTGCCTTAAGCCTTATGTAATATAATTCGCAGTATTATACCGTATGATCGAATAAAAACGGCGTCAGCGGTGGCTATGAAATGAAGATCGCTGTCATTTTATATGTAAAATTATATGGGAAATGTCATCGATCGTCATTTTCAAGCCAACTGGACGCCGTTTTTTTTTCGATCATACGGTACCTATTACATAGGGCTATTACAACAGGAAATTTTTATCAAAGCGACCTCAGGATATTTTGTCTTATATTTTACTCTGTATGGTAAAATTTTGTTTTTCTACCCATCCTATAAAATAAAACAAAATGAAATCTCTGTAACAGGTTGCTTTACTTTTTGACTATACGAGTACACAAGTTATCTAGAAATAATTCGAATTCGAAAAACTTTACCTGGGGAAGTCCTCTGATGATGCATGGTCCCTCTAAATCATCATATCAATCAACAAGTCACTGCCCACTTTTTAAGTATTTACTTAATACGTTGTAATCAGTAAGACGAGTAATTAAACAATTCACATTAAAAAACGTATATATTAATCAATTAGAGACAAAACAGTGCAATAACCGGCAGAGTTAATTCAAACTAATACAAATTCCCAAATAATGCAATTCTGCATTTTCAGCCTGTCGCCTAAAATCTCTCGGGCTGATCGGGAAGTGATACATATTTTTAACGAACGGCTTTTAAGGTTTAAATTTACATTTGAGGCTCGCCTCAATACAGTCTTTACGCTACTACTCCATACATTTTATCTCTCTTCAACTAAAGGTTTTACCTATGCTTTTTCTTTTCATTCTATAGATTTAAGATTCCAGTGAACGCTGTCGCTCCGTCAATGCGATATACCACAATACGTTAGACAAGGAAAGGCGAGAGGCAAACCTCTGCACATATACTTCTTAAAGAACAAATGAGATGGATATATATATCGTCGAGTTTGTCGCATATGGGAAAGGAAGGCCGTTTAAAGGAATACCATCGACGTAATTTATTGTAGAATGACGGATAAAAAATACAATTATTATTGATGCAAATAGGGAAAAAAAAATATAAAATTGTGATTAAAGATGTATCGATTAATAAGTGTAATCCTTCATATGTATTGGTGAGGCACTGCCTCATCTGCCTCATAGGACAAGCCGCCCCTGCAGCTTTATTAATTTGTGAAATTACATAGAAACAGAAACCAACGCCAACCCAGCACAATATTTTTTCTACTCGTAATAAATTCCTTGAAATAATAATTTCTGAATATTTTTTAAAACGTAACTCGTTATGGAAAAAATATGGTTTTTTACACGACGATAAAATTGCATTATCGTCTCCCGAAATTAATTCACTCGCGATTTCATCGCTCGTGAATTAATCTTTTCGGTCGACGATAAAATACCATTTTATCGTCTTGCATAAAAAAAACTATTATATGTCTGATATTTTCGCTCTTTAGTAGTTATTATTTATAATAGGCAAAGTTGGTTTGGAAATGGCGATCGATGACATACTGATTTTTAAACAAAGTTTGACAATTATGACATGGCCAGATATATGGTTTTACAACGCTTGACGCTATTCTCTGGCTTGACGTTTAAAGTCGGCTACTGGTTAAAATCAAGGAAAATATACACTTTAAAACCAAATTTTAAATAACTTAAAAACGATTTATTATAGGTATAGGAACACGTTTAATCAATAAGTAATGAATTGAAAAACCTTTTCACTAGTGAAATTAAAAAAGTGGGTTTCTATTTGAAAATGATTTATGATAATCTTTTAATCGCTCATTCCATGACAGCTACGGCCAATATTATATGACATTCGAACAATTTAATTTTTGAAATAGATAGTCAATCACTAAATTTGTCGTTTAGGCTATACACATTTTTTTTCGCAGGCAGTTTTTTGGTCAAACATTTTAATTTTTTTTTTTCTCAAAAACATTTAATGTTAGCTATAAAGAGCTTGATATCAAAATTCATAAAATTTTACAGAGAATTTAAATATGTAATAAAAAATAGGGGTAGCCATTTAAAATAAGAAAATTGCTGTCAACTTCAGGTATAAAATCAAAGAATATTATAGTGCTATAAATATTTCTCAAAATTCTTGACAATTTGATGAAGGAACACATAATTAACATTCAATAACAAAACTTTTGTTTAAAATTTTTATTTTTTCGAGTAAACAAATTAAATCTAATTTGTTTTATTAAGGTATCTATGTTTTATAATAACCAGATATGATTTTCACTGTAAACAATGACTTAAAAAATGTTAGAAACTAGTGCATGATACTATTTGTTTAAACAACGATTAAATTATATTCAACATATTTGAAATAGCAGTTGAAGACTGAATTCGACACAATTAAAATGTTCTATTAAATGTAAAAAAGGATCACTTTTGACGCTTTAATAAAAACTAAAATTATTTTTATTTATAGACAAAGCTAATCATTTTTCTAAAATTTTGTTTAGAAAGCACTAGGGCTATTATCCTATTGTGCTGTTTTTGAGGTGTATGGTAATTCAGAATAAATTGTTGTTAAAATTTTCTTATAGTACGTTAAATTAACAAAATAAATACTGCGTATATAACGGGTATATAGTATTTACCCAATTTCTATGCACCACTGGATTTAGCCATTGGGTATATACAGGATGCGAAACATCGGGTATATCCTTGGTATATCGAATGTTTTGTCCATCACTGTTTGGGATGTTGCGAGATTCCCCTTCGCCATTTCATCAATAACTATGTTTAAAACAACCTATAACATATATACAGGGTGTTTCAAAACAAATGCGAAAAACTTCAGGGGATGATTCCTTGTTCAAAATAAAGGGGAGTTTGCTTCATAAACGTTGGGTCAAAAGTCAACCATTAGGGAGATATCGCGGTACAAAGATGGCGGAAAAATAATGTTCTTATTTTTTATCTTGAAAACGAAAAGAGATAGACTAATGAAATTTTATGGAAGCATTACTGTTATGAAAACACACTTTCTAGTAATTTTTTCACTTTTTTAAAATGAGTGGAAGGGGTTGAAATAAACTACCTACGCGTTGACTGTAATTTTTAGTCGGCCACTATTTAGTTGCAAAAGTGAAAACAATCCATACTTATTAGACTATTTAATTGCATGCGAGCGCGGCTTTATAAGGTTATGTTGGTTACAAATATGCACCTAAATAGTCGGCTTATTAAAAATTGCCTGCAGCGTGCATTTGATTGCAATGCAATCAAATATTGGGCCGATCGGCTCCATAAGAATGTATTGTTTTCATCATTGCAACTAAATAGTCGGCCGACTAAAAATTACATGTCAGTGCGGATCTTAATTATCCTAAAAAAACTCACAAGAGAAAAGCGAGCTGTCCAGTTCTTGCTGCAAACCCACAGCAAAGCAGCTCAAAAAAATTGCCATAATAATATGTACTACTATATACAAATACGAGATTTTTGCAGGGTACGATCGGCCAATTCTTTTTGGAGGATAACAGTAATTTTCGAGAAAAAGTGCCGCTGCCTGGTTATTGAAGCCACCCCGACCCTCAATTTTCTGAAATGCCTTGGCAATTGCACGGTACCATGCATAACAATTAGAAAAGAATAACCTAAACAGTGCTTTTAATAATAAAGTATTTTAATTAGTAGGATATCACATCGTGCAATTGCCAAATCATTATAATATATACTGAAATATAGATGTCTAATATCGATTTTAGTAATTTATAACAAAACTAGTTGAAGCCTGGCGCATCCGCCACGACATCAAAAAAAATATTTTTGATTTTTTTTAATTAAATGAAAAACAAAAAATCCAGCGGCGACAGTTTTTAGAAGAGCCAATTAGCTATCTTTTAGTAAAAAAGCAACTTTCTAGAGCAAGTCGTTACTTCAGTAGAGATGACACAGATAAACATTAGCATTTTATACATATATGTAGATTGTTGTGTGGTGCTTATATAAAGTTGTTGGGGGTGCTTCTATCGAAACTAAACAAATTAAACTGATTTAGAAACAGAAAACAAAACAATACCGAAATAAAATTAAATTACAGAAAGAAAACAAACATAAATTACAGAAATAAGATACGCTAATATACAACAAAATCTAAAATTATTAGAAGTTAATATCTATACAGGGTTAGCCTTAAATAAGTACAAATATTTTTAGGGGTATTATATTTCGACACCAGAAACACTATTATGAGGTTTTTTAGCCAATTTTTTTTAATATGAAATTTTTTGTATTTTTTTTTTAGTTTTTAGTTTAAAAACAGAATTTCTTGATAATATGGCAACATAGGTAGTAGTTTATATTTACAAGAAATAAAACCCAGCAAAGATCCAGTAGTGATTCTCAAAATTTTACTAAAAAATATTTTTTTTTTGGAAATTTTCAAAGTAAAATAACTCGCTGCACTTATTTAAGGACTAATTACTTATATATTTGTACTAACAATATTTGTTACTTTCTTGTCAGTATAAAACTAATTAATATAAATCTAAGTATACTTAAAAATAATGCTAAATAAAACAATATAAAAAGGAGTAGGAACTGTCAAACAAATATCTATTGTGAAAAGCTAGTACATAATATATCTGTAATCAGATCACATATAAAATGTTAGATATGTAAAATTGCTGAACTCATATATCTATAACTAAACGTTCTCTAACCCAGTGTGAGTACATATTATCAAAGCAAACCTTTGAAGGAGAGTGAAAAGGACAATAACTCACAATCTTTAAGTTGTTTAATTTAAAAAAAAATTTAATGCTTAAAAAAGCAGGGGGCGACATCTTTCGGGGAATTTAAAATATTCCATCATCTTAAAGAAAAGAGACAAAAAGTCACTTAGGAGTACAACCACTCAGAATCAATAAAACCAATTAGAGCCGTTAACATTTAAAACAACTCATTCATTGTAACTTTAAATTATATAACTCTTCAAGAAGGGAGCATTTTGTTGCAATACCAAATATCTATATCATAATCTCCAAACCATATTATTTCGATTTTTTATTTTAATATTTAATTTTTGACGAGAATGGACGATCGTCTTAAGACTGTTTCTGTGATGAACAGAAACAGTCTTAAGAAACAGTAAAAAAAAATAATATGGTTTGAGATTATGATATAGTTGGTTTTATTGATTCTGAGTGGTTGTACTTCCTAAGTGCCTTAACAAAGTTTCTTTGGGTGTGAAGATGGGAATATTTTAAATTCTCAGGCCTATGTGGCCCAACTTTGCTTCTTTAAGCATTATTTTTTTTTAAATTAAACAACTTAAAGATTGTGAGTTATTGTTCTTTTTACCCTCCTTCAAAGGTTTGCTTTGATCATATATCTATTATTAAATATCTTTTAGTAATATATTATGATTCTTTTAATAGCAGTAGCGCAATTAAATCATAAAAACAAAACTTTACTTTTGAAAACATGTATTGATGTACTATTGATGAGTAATTTAAAATGTTTTAACTCGTAATAGTTATAAATTTATAGTAAATATAATACCATTTTTAAAATATAAAATTATTTTTTATATACCCATAATATAAAAATATATTTAACATTAGAATTAAAGTTTTGCCATATTACGAATTTAAATATGAAGCAGGTTCAGATTACATTTCAATTTTACATACTTCACATACGAGTGCTAAATTTATCACTTTCACTTTTTTCGAATCCATTATTTATTGCTCCCATACCGTCTTTTCTCTTATATCTTTTAACTTGGTTGCTTAATTGCGATCCACCAGAGAAATGGTTAGTTATTTCTTGTAAGCTTTTACCTTCGGTTTCAGGCAACCAAATATATAGCATAAAACACCCCAATGCTGCTATACCACTATAAAACCAAAAAACCCCATAAAGTCCAGCTAGATTTACTATATCTAAAAATGTTTTGTTCGCCAAAAAGCCGATGACATATCCAGTACTTGCGGAGATACCAGCAGCGGTATCCCGTACTTCATTAGGGAATATTTCTCCCATTATTATCCATGGAAGGCTGTAAATCATTAGGTAACTGAAAAACCCCATTGATAGTATAGCGGCTAATGGGATCCAATTATATTGTTTTGAGACATCTTCATTAATGAAATTATGAGTTTCTATGTGCGTAGCATTAATCTTATAAGCATAGAATCCTGCACATAAAAAACAAATAGTAACACCAAATAATGAAACAAATGTTAATAATCTTTTTCCGAAATATCTAACAAGAAATATTAATAGAATAGAGCCAAACAGTTCAATAATGCCAATTAAAATTGTAGCAAGATAAGTATCGATGGGTACTTGTAGCACTTCAAAAATTTTAATAGCATAAACATTGATAGGGGTAGTACCAAAATGCGCCAAGACCAGCGTCAAACACATTAATGCATACGGTTTTATAAAAGTCAATTTTGAAAATATTTTTATTTTTGAATAAAACGCCTCTGTTGTCTTTTTACTCAACTCGTCACAAATACTTTTATATTCTTCATCTATTTCTTCAATGTTGACCCATCCTCTTAGCCATGCTATGCTTTCTTTTGCTTCTTTAGTTCTTCTCCTTTCTAGTAGCCAATAAGGAGTTTCAGGAATAATTATAAAAAGCAGTAATCCAATTACAGGAACACACGCGTTTATAAGTGCCATTGTTCGCCAAGGATAGATTGTACCCAATACGTATGACATAATAATTCCAATTAGGATGGCTACTGTAGATGTAGAACTTAGGGCACCTCTTAAGTCAGGTTCGGTTATCTCCACGACATAAATCATAGTCTAAAAGAGAATACATCGTTATTATATACTATTTACGTTTGGTAAAAATTACTTAATTATAATAATTATTGTTTGTTCTCCGTAATTAGTATGTAGAAAAGAAAAATTGTGTTTTTTTTTGGAAAGTTATACAAGTTCTTCCCAAATATCCACGATTTTTTTTTCTACATTACATAATTAATTTTAGGATGTGTACAATAAATAACGGGCGGTAACAAAATTGTGTCAAAGACGGCTGAGGAAAAACAATCGATAATAATTTTTTCGAGGCCGATCTCTAGGCCTCACTTAGTAAAAATTGGCATAGAACTTGTCAAAAATTAATGTTGTATGTTAGAATGTTTTCAGACACAATCTGTTTCTAAAATTTTTTGAAGTGAAACGTAAAAAACTATTTTTTACGCGTAAAAACTATTTTATACACGTAAAAATCTATTTGACACCCTCAAAAAAAAAATCCGTGTAAAAAACTATTTGTTAGACGTAATAGCCGGAGAGCTGGCGACATATTTAGAGAACATATTTTAGGCAAGTTAGAATAACAAAAAAAAAAAAGTTTAATAACTTGTGAACCCAGAATCCTAAGTCTGGCTGGGGGGTTGGGGGTATTTCGCTACTGCGCAACCCATAACATTTGCAAAAAAATAAATCCAAAAAACATTCTTTAGGCAACTTGAACTTTGTTTATTCATAAATTTTAGCATCTATTTAACCTAGAAATAAGTGTGCCAGACTTTTTTTCGGTTTTAAAGTGTAACCAGTCATTTCAAATATGTTTAATTATTATACCTGGAAAACATACTTTAGGCATTCTAAAAATTTTACAGCGTGTTTATTAGATGATATTAAAAAATATGTGTTAATTGCCAGACGAATTCAATGGGATTTAATACTTGCCAGACGCGAATAAAGATTTTAAATGAGCGCGACAAAAAAGTCTTATGAGTATCTATAAGCGCGAGAAAGATAGTTTATTGAGACCCGTCGGTAGCCGATGCGGCTGATGTAACAGTATTTTGGAGTATGTACTTCAAATTTTCATAAAAACAATTTTTTTTTCGGTTTCATTTCAATTATTTGCAGGCTTTTAATTTAGAGATTATTTTGTTGGAATTAAGTTACCAGGTACAAATATGTATTTATAAATTAAATATTGACGTGCATAGTGTAAATAGTTTAGAATAATTACTGCAAATAAATATTTTAGTAACTACTAATTTCGTTACTAACTACTAAAACACAATGGATAAAAACATTTAAGTTGTGTAGTTTGTAAAAAAGTTACTAGTGACAAAGTTATTGTTTTTGATGAAGGCTACAAAAATGCAAAGAATTTTTAAAAGTGCCCCAACAACATGGTTTAAAATTTAAAGAAGTGGTTTTACCAGAAAACGTAGTTCCGACAAAAGGGTACCATGTACAGTGCTAAAAAAATAAGTATTCTGGAATTTTATTAAAGTACCTACCATTGTTAATCTTTCTAAATAGATTCAAAAGTAAGTAAAAGTGCTTTACTTTTATGCTTAGGCGTTAAAATGACTTTTTTATACTGTGAATCAGGTCGCAAAAATTAATAATAATATAATATGTCACAAAAGTATAATAATAATTATATTTTTGTGACGTTTGAAAAAAATATATTTTATATTATGCTAATTTTAAATAATTATTCGTCATTTTATTCTTTCAGATACAAAATACTTAAATTAAAAGTCTTCTTATTGAAAGGTTTCAATCATACATTTTATTAAAAAAAATGTTTGTTTTTTATTTATTCCATATTAGTTAGTTTTTTTTAAGTTTTTACGACTCCAAAATGCTGTTACGTCAGCCGCATCGGCTGCCGACCGGGTCTCAATAAACTATCTTTCTCGCGCTTATTATAGGTACTCATAAGACTTTCTTATCGCGCTCATTTAAAATCTTTATTCGCGTCTGGCAAGTATTAAATCCCATTGAATTCGTCTGGCAATTAACACATATTTTTTAATATCATCTAATAAACACGCTGTAAAAATTTTAGAATGCCTAAAGTATGTTTTCCAGGTATAATAATTAAACATATTTGGAATGGTCTGGTTACACTTTAAACCCGAAAAAAAAAGTCTGGCATACTTATTTCTAGGTTAAATAGATGCTAAAATTTAAGAATAAATAAATTTCAAGTTGCCTAAAGAACGTTTTTTGGATTTATTTTTTTGCAAATGTTATGGGTTGCGCAGTAGCGAAATAACCCCAACCCCCCAGCCAGACTTAGGATTCTGGGTTCACCAGTTAATAAACTATACATTTTTAGTTATTCTAGCTTGCCTAAAATATGTTCTCTAAATATGTCGTCAGCTCTTAGGCTATAAGAAACTATTTGTTACACGAAAAAAACTATTTATTTACGCGTAAAAAATAGTTTTCTACGCATTAATAAATAGTTTTTTTTACATTGGTGAAACATCTAGACCCTTAAATGTTAGAATTAAAGAACATAAATATTATTTAAGAAAGGGAGATTTTCACAAATCTAAGATTTGTCAGCATTTATGGGACACAGGGCACAGAATAAATTTTAATAACAAAAAAGAAAAATAAAAGAGTTAATTCAATCTAATAAAAATAAATGCTCATGCATCTGTAGATGTTCGTAATGTATGGCAATCGCTTCTTTGATTTTAAATGTTCTTTAACACATAAATAAACATAACATACGTAAAATTTAAAAATAATCATACAGAAAGTTTGGGGCTTTTTGGTTTTACCTTATTAAGTAACTGTTATCAGGTAGTAATTGTTAATTTTAAAGTTTAACTTGATATAATGTCATTTTAACAGAACGTCAACGGTTTCTTGTAGACGTATCTGTTTTAAAAAAGTAAAGTGTTCTCGAATAGTTGAATTTAAATATTTTAAATAGTTTTTTCTTTATTCTTTGTATTTTTTTGCTTCCGACGATGGAAAGAGATAAACTTTCCGAAACGTTAAGCATTTTTTTCTTTGTTAGGCAAATTTGTATAACTGTAAACATAACTTCTGACAAGCAGTGGCCGTTTAGGTTTAACGCAGAAGTATTTACAAAAAATAACTATTTTATTTTGTAGATGCAGTGGTGATGCAGTGTTTTGTAGCTGCAGTGCAGTGGCGAAATACCCATAAAGGATTTTTTTTCGAGAGATGAATCCGTCACATAGATATAGACATTTTTTAATAGATTTTTAAATTTATTACTTTTTTAACATTTCAAACTACACCTTTACAAACATGTCCTTCAAATCCCTAACTTAATAGCTAACAGCAATTAAATGAAGTTTTAGTTCAAATCTGCGCACATAGTGCACAAGCAATTTTTTTTTCTGCAATTTTGAACTATATACCATTTAAAAATAAATTTTGATAGAACCCTTGAATATAAATGTATAAATATTATAATTCTCAAGTAAATTGTATTTTCTGTCACTGTTTGGATTGCTTACCGGACTTACCGGACTCGTTGAACAGATGGACAGACTTTAATTTAAATGGGCAATTAAAGACGGCTAAAAAAATGTTAAGTATATTATTTTGTTTTTGTAAGCGGTGTTAATATACAGAGTCTTAAATAAGTGCAAATATTTTCAGGGTTGGTAGATCTCGACAAAAGAAACATATTTTATTTTTGCTGTTTTCAAATAAATCCAAAATAACCGAGTTATTTTAATTTGAAAATTAAAAAAAAATTTTTTTGCTTAAATTTTGAGTCACTGTATCTTTTTTGCATTTTTTTTTCTTGTAAATTTAATCTATTACCATAAGAAATTATGTTTTTTAATTAAAAACTAAAAAAAAAATTCCAGAAATTTTTTCAAAAAATTCTCAATTATTATTTTCAATTTTTTTTTTCGCGAAAAAATCTAGCGATCGTGTTTCTGGGGTTGGAATACCGGGTGCGTCTCAAAAGTGGCTCACTCCTATAACTTTTTTATTTTTCAGTTTAAAAAAAACGAGATTTGGTATGTTAGTATATGGCATAAATTAGGATTGATTGACGCATTCAATTGTTTTCGGTCACTTCCTGTTTCACCGGAAATGACTACAACTTTTGATTTTTAAATGGCACCCTCGGTATTTTTTTACTTTATTCAATAGAAAATCCCCTCTCACGGATATCCCGTAGCCACAGAACGGACAGACGTACTGTACGTCTCTTCGTCATAACGAAGAATGCTAGTATTTGAGATACGGCAAAATTTTAAATAAATATAAAATGAAAAAGGTATAATATTCAGATGCGCAAATTCGCTATGATAAAAAATGAACCAATGGCAAAGTTTACAGAATAAATCGGTTTTGACAAACCGTTTTTTAAATAAGTCCAAAATAGAGGTGGACCAAGATTGATGAGTATTAAAAATGAATCGTGTGATTCGATTCACTGCTTAGAAGTGAAACGTAAAAAAATCAATCAATTCGTTCAATTGAATCGTACGTAGCCAGCACGGATCCATAAGAGCGGTGAGAATTGATTCATTGCTTGCAATACGGTTCGTTCAATTGAATCGTGTGATTCGATTCACTAAAAAGTCGTAATGGCCATCACTAGTCCAAAATTACCGAGTTATTTTACATTTAAAATTAAAAAAAAATGTTTTGTGGTTAAAATTTGAGAACTGCATCTATTCTGTTTTTTTTTCTTAAATTTTATCTACTACCTATGTTGCCATATTATCAAGAAATTATGTTTTTAACTAAAAATTATGAAAATTTCCGAAAAAAATTCAAAAAATTTACAAATTTACAAAAAACTTTTTTCGCAAAAAACCCTCATAGACGTGTTCCTGGGATCGGAATATACTACCCCTAAAAATATTTGCACTTATTTAAGACCCTGTATACCGTCCACAATGTAAAATATCGGAATGGGGGAACTTAAAAAAATCTGTAACATATATTCTGACTATCTACTGTTAAATCTAAAAAATTAAAAAAAAAATCCTCAAGATATTTATATAAAAAATTCCTACGAGATTAGAGGGAATTGTCGAGCATTATTATAGCAAGATAATCACACGTAACATGATCATTATTTCAACTACGAAAATCGTTGTACATTTCATGCTATTTTATTTCTACAATAGTGTTAAAAAAATTAACAATAGATATCGCCTTTTTTAAGTGCTCGGAAAATTTTTTGATTTAATAAAAATTAGCTGATTTAATAACATTAGTCGGCCTTATGAAGGTCACAATCAAATTACAATAGTTATTTATAGTACTAGTGTGGTATCTTACATACACACATATAAGTTACGTTGGGGAATGTTTTCTCAAGTGACTTATATGTTATAAAACGCGAGTGCCATACAAAAATTTATTTTTAACAGCAGAACTCTTTCATGTCCAATATCTAAGAATACTTGATTTAAAAGGATCTACCCGTTCTACTTTCATTGTTGCGAATTAATAAATTATCAGGGTATCAGGGTGCGTTTATATTATTATGCAATATAGATGTGCGTTTTGTTTTTTATAAATAATAAATAGCACTGACATTAAGACGTTATTTAGATAAATCGCGATTTTTTAGCGATAAAATAGTGAATTATCAACCAGCAAGTGAGATTTTAAAGAAAAACGATTCAGGAAGATCTTCCGCAAGTACTTGGGCCTACAACATCCTGAGTAATACATTGGCCATTGTATGAGAAGATCATCCGCTACATTACTGGCGAATGCAGAAGTGAACATGACAACGTTAAAAAGACACGGAGGATGGCGATCCGCAACTGTTGCGGAAGGATATATCGAAGAGTCCATCAACAATAAAATAGAGATAGCGTAAAAGATTCAAGGTGCTGTACGTGTTTCAGAACGAGCCGTTGTAATAACAGAGCCTATTTCAAGCGGTGGAGGGACAGCATCTGGAGGCATACCTACAAGGTTTTACAATTTCTGAATATACAAAAAAAATCATTTTCATTTAATGTTAATGTTAATTTAAATAAATAATTAAATCAGTAATTTATGAATAAAACTTAATTATTTTTATGAAATGGTGTGGTTTTGATGTTATAACACACTAGTTTGTTATAACTTCAAAAAATCACGCATGTGTTATTATTTATTTTATCCATACAGCCACTACTTATACTGACATTACTCACATGTATACATGCATATAAAATAAAAAATAACACACGCGTGAGTTTTTCAAGTTATAACAAACTAGTGTGTTATAAATTCCCTATCATATACGCTACGAGACTTTTCTGGCAGTATTTGTGCTGTAGCCGCCTCAGCCTGGTTAATAGTTTCTTGCGGAAGATCTTCCTGAATAATTTTTCTTTAAAATCTGACTTGCTGGTTAATAATTCACTATTTTATCGTTAAAAAATCGCGATTTATCTAAACGACGTCTTAATGTCAGTGCTATTTATTATTTACAAAAAAACAAAACGCACATCTATAGCTTACTTCGGGTTTCTCTTATCACCGATTCTGAACCGTCCTAACTGTGATGAGTATGCGCAGAAGGAAATATGATGACATTATTTCATTTGCGCACGCGCTGCAGAGTTTTAGGACGGTTCAGAATCGGTAATAACGAGAACCCGAACAAAGCTTATATTGCATAGTAACATAAACGCACCCTGATAATTTATTAATTCGCAACAATGAAAGTAGAACTGGTAGATCCTTTTAAATCAATTATTCTTTAGAGATTGGACATGCAACAGTTCTGCTGTTGGATAAAATTTTGTATGGCTCTCGCGTGTTATAACATATGATAGATAACACACTAGTACCATAAATAACTATTATATGCATGTATACATGTGAGTAATGTCTGCGTATAAGTAGCGGCTGTTGGATAAATAATTTTTATATTGAGTAAAAATTATTTAAATTCGAGGAAAATAATTTTATGGAAATAGATTTGTATGTCTGGAAACGTTCTAATCTCTTTTAATCTTCCTTTAATTATTGTTGATTTTTGAAGTTTTATTTTTTTTTAATTTTTATTATCCAAAATTATCATCGACTGACATTCCCCAGCCGTCTTTAAGCTTTCTTCGAACATATGAATCTAAGTGTATAAAAATATCGAAAAACGTGTTAGTAATTTATAAATGATAAAATATCTAAAAAATTACAGATAATCATACATTTACGAGAGCATTAAAAAACAAATTAATGGAATATCATAGATAAGACTCTTTTGTTCATTGTTCGTAGTGCTCTAGTTTCTCACGATCTATTGTTACATTTGTTTATGACTCTTCGTAAATGCCAATAGCTTATTGACTATAATATTTGTAAGTTGTAAATAACAATGGTAGTTAAATTATTCAAATAATGATTTTCTGACACAGTATCATGAATAGCAGGGCCGGCGGAAGGGAAATATTGAGACCGGGCGAATACCCTACCTGGCGCCCCTCCCCCCTCCCCAATAATTAACATGTTAACATAACAGCTAAGTATATTTATGCTACTTTAACAATAAAATTTCACTTAAAGGTACTTCAAAATTCTTCTCTTCGTTCAATCTTAGTCCGCGGTTGTTGTTTTTTCTATACCGGGTGCATCTTGAAAGTGACTCACCCCTATAGCTCTTTTAATTTTTTAGATAAAAAACGATATTTGGTATGTTAGTAGATATATGACATAAATTAGGATTGATTGACGTATTCAATTGTTTTTGGTCACTTTCCGTTTCAACGAAAAGCTATTGATTTTTAAATGGCTTAATTAATTTCTGGTTTATTCGATAAAAAATGACACTCTGAGTAGAATAACATATCATATGTCAACTTTTGACATTTTTGCTCAAAAAAATCGTATTTTAAATTTCAATCTAGAGTGCCATGGCTGTGTTAAAAATACTAATTTTTAAACAAGGAGCCTTGGAAAAATAGATTTGATCGTCTAATGTTTTTCGTGTCTTGTCCTGGTGGGTTAAAAAATGCCCAAATCGTATTTTTAATCATATGCCAATTTTTTCAAATGGAACAAGTGGTTCATTTGCATATTTGGAAAAAGAATTTTATACGAAAAATTTTGTACCAAACACTTGATATTTCGGGTCAAATTGTCGTTATGAACCGTATGTTACAATTTCAAATAAACCATATTATGCGAAAATGTCAAAAGTTGACATATGATATGTCATTCTATTCAGATTGTCATTTTCTATCGCATAAAGTAGAAATATACCGAGGTTGACATTTAAAAATCAAAAGTTTTATTAATTTCCGGTGAAAGAGGAAGCGATAAAAAAAATTGAATACGTTAATTAATCCTAATTTATGTCGTATACTAACGTACCAAATCTCGTTTTTTCATCTGAAAAAATAAACAAGTTATAAGAGTGAGCCAGTGTTGAGACGCACCCGGTATATATAAATGGTAAGTATAAGTGATCTTTGAAAACATTACTATTTAGTTGCAAGCAATTGCATTATTTTTCTATGAGAATTTAAGAAAAACTTCTTTTCTTTTCGCAGTCAATTATTTCGTGCAGAATCAGTATAGGTATGATCAGAGATACAGTTTTGTCGGCTTCAAAATGAGGATCAGACAGTGTTTGAGATTTGAGATGCATTCATTTGTCTTTTTTTAATGAGAATTTCTATGATTCTGCTACCATTTACCATGTATTACTACATATTCAATACTGAACAATCAAAATCACTAAAAGATTGATATTTTTCTCACTACTGTTAATAAATTAATGAGGCAAACGTACAAGCTTTTTTTTGATAATGATATCGGGATCCTATTTAGCTTCTTGCGAATTGAATTTTTGTTTCATATAAATTTAGGGCAGATCAGCCATTAACAAATAAAGGGTGTGGGTAGTAGACAAAGTGCATTTTTGAGCGGTCACTCTAAAACTGTCAATTTTGCTAGCTCTTGACCCAAAACAGTTTATTGTTGAAAAAATTAATAAAAACAAGAATTATAGAAAGAAGGGTTATTTACAAAAAAGTTGATAGCTTTTCAGTTATAAGTAAAATACCACGAACATTTTTTTTTTTAAATATTTTACTTGCTGGCGTGGCGCCCCTCACATTCGGCGCCCCGGGCGGTTGCCCGGGTCGCCCGGCCCTGATGAACAGAGTACAATCATTTCTAAAATACAGGCTAATGTTAAAATTACATCGGCATTGCAATGCAAATATGATTTCAGAAATGATATTTTGATTGAATATTTCAAAAATTGACATTTTTTAAATATTTTACTCATAGAACATTATACACAGAATGTTTTTAGAATTTCATGGATAAAATAAAAAACATTAAACATATACAGGGTGGCCCATTACAGCGCGTTCAGATGGAGCGGAGCGTCCGCGCTGTTTTTGCGCTGCTTGTTTTTTCAAGATAGCCGTCAGACGAAATCATCTGGATGGAGCATACGCGACCCATGTGAAATTGTTCATTTAAACTCATGGAACTCGCGGACGGTCAGCGAGGACGCTCCGCTCTGAAAGCGCTGTTAGTCCGAGTAAGTCCAGTGTCGTCGTTGTTGACGTAAGTACAAAAGAAGTTCTATACAATATTTGTTGCATGATTTATCAAATTGAGTATCCTTAAAATATTGTGTTGTATACAGGGTGTCATAAAAATGTAATGATGTAAGTTTGTTTCTAAATGCAACCGTACTTTTTTTGGATTGAGTATAAAATTCTGCATATGGTACTTTTCTTTGAAGGACTATGCGGTGTTGCCATGCTGCAAAAACAATATATCCGTAAAGAGGTTAAAACTTAGTGTCCTTAAATAAAGTTAACAAAATAACTACATAAAGGAAAATTCATTATCTTATGCAGGGTATTTCTTATGACTGACGTGCCTAATATAACAATATAAAAAATAATTTAAATGCAACAGAAATGGTTCTTTCTCTCAAATTTTACAAATGGCTTTTTCTTTCAATTTTAAAATATAACGCAAATTAGCTTTAGGTGGCTTTGAATTAAAATTTACTGTTGAAGAGACATCTGTTATATAATATCTCGAATATTTGGGAATGACAATAGATGATAATTTTGGCTAAGGAGGTCCAGCTATGATGACCTTTGGAAGGTTGTATTTTCTTTTTTAATATTGAGTAAAAATGATTTCTTAATAAAGTAGTTTAAAATTTGAGAATAAAATATTTTTTTGGAAAATGTCGGTCTTCCCTTTTTTAATCTCTCTATGTAGCTTGTAGACGGCAAGAGGAGGCCGGATGGATAACTCAAAAGGTACAAGGATATTTTCCACGAAAACTTAAAGGGGATTAAGAAGCAGAATGGGTGGGAAGAAGCAGCTCACAATAGAACGGAATGGAGAAGAATTGTAAACTCAGTTAACAGCGACAACCAAAAAGTAAAGAGGCAACAAAGCAATGAGATTTTTGAATGTCCGGAGTGCGGTAGACAGATAACATCATGTATCGGGATTTTCAGTCACAGAAAAGCTCATAAATGAAAACGCCTTGCGTGACCATCTTCTGATGCGTGTCAAATACTCGTCAGCGAGTATTGGCTGTATGTATGTAATACCTCTAATTAGTGTTAACTTTAACAAATTTTATGTCAGTTTTTGGTAAATGACGTCTAGAGATTGACATCGCCAAAATTATCATCGATTGCCATTCTCCATTCGTCTAGACACCGTTTTTTTATAGTTTATTGTAGAGTTTGATGAAAATTACAATGATTCAAAGAAAACGGAGGTCCACAATATTATAATAAATTGTAATTCCGTATCATTTTCTATTGTAACACCAAAAGTTCTTAATCTAAATCTCTATCTTTTAAATATACTTACCGGTGCTTCAAGAAGACCTCCAGTAAATCCAGTGAAACATAAGGCAAAAAATATATGCCAAGGCTTGTATGCATAATAGAACAGAAGAAATGCACTGAATAAGAGAACGCTTATCACCTGCATGGATCGTTTTCTACCTATCAGATGAGTTAAGATGCCTGATAAAAGACATCCCAGCGGTACAAATAAATAGTTCAAGGATCCTGAAAGAAACAAAAAATTATTAATTCTTATAGTATATTGTAGGAGAAAAGGAAGAAAAGCATAATATACTATCCTGCTATTTCTTTTCTGTCCTTTTCCTAAATATCGATTTATAAAATGTGTCATCTTGAGATATAAAAATCGAGAATACCTATAAGACAGAAAATGCCACCAAACATCTGATATACATAATTCAGGTGAAATCGAAATGAGTTACTTTTCGACTCAACATGGTTTTTTCTTTTAGAGTGCGGTCAGAATAATCCGCAAAATGCCTGTTCCGCAAAATGAATTATTTTGTCTAAGAGATATTTCCGATTGCCGCGTTTAAATTTATCCCCTGCGCATGTGACTTTGGTATATTATTATGTTCTTGTTGACTTTATGTATTTATTTTGTGATAAATTTGACTGTAAGAAATTTATATAAACTTTTTTGTTAATATAGTTTCATTTCAATGTCATTATTAAATTAAAAGAATAAAGCTGTTTGTGTGTGTCCCTGTACTGTACACACCGACGAAAATTGCAATTTTCAACTCTATGGAGCGAAATATCGATCAGATAAAAAGCTCTAAGACTTGAATCTTGAATAAGAAAATGCAAATTTTGAGTTTATATTATATCTTGAACAAGGTAACATTATGCTCAATATTGAAGGAATTGGACCGTTGTCTCTGTTCATACTATTTTCACATTTATTAATTCTGATGCTTTCATATGCATATAATTGCCTGCAATTATTTGAGACTTGTTTAATTAATTTTAAATTATTAAGATCTATACAATGTTCTTTATCAACAATATGTTCAGCAACGCAAGATTTATCCGGTCTGCCATATCTTATCTGAGCTAAATGTTCTAGTTAATATTGATCTTCTAGTTTAACATATTTCTGATTACAATCTTTACAAGAAATTTCATAAAGGTCGGGTACTTTTCAGTGGATGTGTAAAGATGTTTTACGTTTGGATACTACGCAGTGGTATTTTACAAAAAATAACTTTTTCATTTTTTATAGGTATTTCTTTTTCAGTGGCAAAATACCCAGGATTTTTTCAAGAAATGGATATAATTGTATAGATATACAGGGTGTCTCAGGCTGAGCGTGCATTAGAAGTTTCTAGAGAACCACAATATCTAGATCGGAAATTTTTTGCACATCATTGTTTTTCAACGAGATCTATCGATTAAAATATTTTCAATATGGCGGAAATTCCGGAAATACCGGAAGTTGACAGCAACTTTCTTATTTTAAATGGGTACCCCCATTTATTACATACTTAAATTCTCTGTAAAATTCTAAGAATATTGATGTTAAACACTCTCTATCATTAACCGTTTTTGAGAAAACAAATATTTAAAATTTTTGGACGAAAAAAACTACCTGTCAAAAAAATTTGTATAGCCTAAAAGTCCAATTTAGGGATTACCACTTAATAAACTTAAAAACGATTTATTTTAGGTATAGGAACATGTATAGACAAAAAGTAACGAATTGAAGAGTCTTATCACTAGTGAAATAAACAAAGTGGGTTTCCATTTGAAAAAAAATATTTATGATAATTTTTTAATCGCTCAATTCCATGACAGCTGCGGTCATTACTATATGACATTCGAACGATTTAATTTTTGAAATAGATAGCCACATATCTTCTTTTTATGGCACAGTGGCTGTGGTAATCACTAAATTTGACGTTTAGGCTATACACATACACATATTTTTGACAGGCAGTTTTTCCCGTTTAAAATATTTTAATATTTTTTTTCTCAAAAACGGTTAATGTTAGATATAGAGTATTCGATATCAATATTCATAAAATTTTACAGAGAATTTATATATGTAATAAAAAATGGGGGCACCCATTTAAAATAAGAAAGTTGCTGTCAACTTCCGGTATTTCCGGAAGTGCCACCATATTGAAAATATTTGTAATCGATAGATCTCGTTGTGAAAAAATAATGTGCAAAAAATCCGATCTAGATATTGTACTTCTCTTGAAACTTCAAATCTGACGCTCAGCCTGGGACACCCTGTAGGTATAGAGATTCTTAGTAATCTAAAGTGAGTTACGCCCACGGATTCCTGCACACCTGCTAAAAAGATCAGGCCATCCTGATTACTATTTACAATTTTATGTTTTTTGGTTCATTTTAGAACATTCCATATTATTTTATGTCTCATAGTTCATCTTTTATCTGTGCATTTCAAATAAAATATACAATGCTGTTTAATATTTTAAACAAATTTCAGTTTTCACATTGCTTAAAAGTAACTTAAATATAAAATATTAAGATCAGTTTTATTGATCATATAGATTATAAAAAGATATTGAATAGTTATTGATTAGTCTATAGTTAAAAAAAATTGTTTGAAAATATTAGTATTCACATGAACTGTCCCAATAATCCCAATTACTTGCTAAAATTTTAATAAAATATATTTACAATTACGAGGTGTTGCTATTTCTATGTCAGTATGTATAAATACTGATTTTTATTATTACTATTTATTAATATTTTTATAATAACACTTTAGATTGAAATTGTTTTTAATGGAATTTTTCGGATTTGTATATCGTTACTATTAAAATGTTATTAGTTTGATATTTCTTAGAATAATGGAATTCCATTGTTAATTTTTAGATGCCCAACAACTAATCCATCGTTTAAATTCCAGATTTTATTTCTATACATAGTAATATAATGTTAAGGTTTATAAATGAACTGTATGTTCCAAGATTTTAGATATAACGTTTTACTCTCGGTTTTACTATAAAGTTATAATAATATAAATTAAAATAAAAGCACAATCATCAATTATAAAATAAGATAAAATTGAAGTCAGAATACATCCACTTAAAATATGTCTTCTCTGATCTCCAAATGAACGAGAAAAGTGAATAATATTTTTAGTACTTTCCTTCTTATACCTATTATGAAATAATATACCGGGTATTTTTCAAGAAAAGATCATTAAACTTTTTTATTTATTTTTTTCACAGAAAAAACAATATTTTGTATTTTAGTTATATGACATAAATCAGGATTGATTGACGTATTCAATTATTTTAGGCCCCTTTCTGTTTCACCGGAAATGACTACAACTTTTGATTTTTAATGGGCACGTCTGTATTTTTTAACTTTATTTGATATAAAATGACATTCTGAGTAGAACGACTAGCATATTCAAATTTTTGGTATTTTTTCTTGAAGAAAATAGTACCTTAAATTTCAATCTTTAGTGCAATGTATGTTTCAAGTATGTGGTACCAAAGTATTTGTAAAAAATGTTTTTTTCCAAATATATTGTTTGACCAGCGGATCTGAAGCTACGGAAGGAATGCGAGAAAAAAAATCGATATTGCCACGTTTATCTATAAAATTGCAAAATTGCCAGGCATGAACTATAAATCAGCATATATTCTGACGTATATTACTAAGGAATTTGAATTGTAGTTAATATTGTTCGATATGTTTTATTTAATAACTTATTTCTTTCATTCTGTATAATCTGCTTATTATGAAAGGTGAAGATTTTTCAAGGATATCATCGGCAAGCCGGCATCGCCGCGCATGGCTGCCTATTCATCGAACATGATTGGCGAGAGTACGTCACAGGATTTGTTACCACGCGGTTGCCATGACTTTTACTAGTAGTGGGAACTATCGAATGAATACTATCGAAACATTCGATAGTTGCAATTCATTCGAATAATTCGATAGTAAGAAAACATTCGTTGAAAACTATTCGAATAAAAATTATCGAATAGATCCGTCAACTGCCTTGAAATATTGTATTCTAGTAATTCGGCAGCAAAAACCATTCATTTATAAAATTCATTCATTTATAAAATTCATTTATTCGTCAGGATCGATTATAATAAAACATTAACTGGATTTTAGTTGTCGCTCGGCATAGGTTTCTTTCCGAGAAACCCGGCAGCGGTCGGTGGCAATGCTATGAAAGAAGCCGGCATCTTTCATTTTTTGCGGAGTCAGATAAAGATAAGGACACATTATTTTTTTTATTGAGGTGTTCGTATTTACACAGAAAATACATTATGAAGGGCGCTGTTGCCATATATTGGTATTAGTTGATATTAGCAAAGAATATTATTGTTTGGCTTTAGTTAGTTAGGGATAGTATGTCTATATATTTTGCATTTTTATTATTAATATTCTGTTGTTACACTTCAATAATACTTGCTATTTTGGATGTAGGAAAATTATTTTTAATGTTTTTAAGCAAAGACTGGTTTAATAAATAATAATAACAGTAATAATTTTTTATACCTATTAACAACAAAATTTAAAATAATTTAATATAAACATTTTTTTAAGTAGTAGCAAAATATAAACAACAAATTAGATGTCAAAATTATTTATATTAGATCCTATTTAAATATAATATAGTCTCTAAATTTTTTGTGTGGCAACGTTGGTTTATTAAATAATACTAATTACAGAACTAATTTGTTATATTAACAACAAATTTTAAAATCATGAAATATAAACATTTATTAATTTTCTAAGCATGCAGTGTAATGGAAGGAAAATATTAATAAAAAATTAGAAATCAAAACTATTTATATTAGGTACTTTATATTATTATTTAAAAATAATATTTACTTTTACTGGCATTTACTTTAAAAATATAAGAGAATTGGCATAAACAAAATACAAACATCGTTATCTTTTTTTTTAAATTGGCACGTGTAAAACTTTCAATTTAATTATCTCACCCCATAGTTTGAGTTCGATAACCCCCCATTTACTTAACCACATTACTTAAATATGATTATTAAGTTCAACTAAGTCATATTATTATAACATCCAAAATACAAATATGTATTTTTAAAATTAATTGTAAGTTCATCTCATCTCTCTTAAAAATTGCTACTTCTCAAAATTTCCCATTAAAAAATAGACCATATATCATATAAAATTAAATAATTGAAAGATTGGGCTACGGAAAATCACACAAATTTTCGGAAAAATTTTGACCACCTCACATGCACACAATCGTCAATAAATAAAATTATAAAAACAACTACTATTTTAGTATTTTAACTATTTTAATAAACGCAAAAATAGCACAGTATTTATACGGCGAAGTTATAAAAATTTGGAAGAACTAATAATGCACTGACGCATACAAAAAATCAAACGAATACTAAATTTCATTTATCAAAAGCATTCGATAGTCGTGGCTCAACGATAACCATTTAGTCGCACGGCGAGGTTGTCACATATGCTTTAGTATACAAATGAATGAATGATTTTATTCGAATAAAACCATTCGATAGTTGAAATCATTCATTCATTAACCATTCGATAGTCTAATTCATTCGATAGTTCCCATCGCTAACTTTTACACCTTTCCTATTCGCTAGTTTTATCCCCAACTTCACGGTCTCTTCTGAAAAGAGCAGAAATATTGAATACTATTGAAATATCCAGTGGCGGTGTCATTCTTTTGACCATTATTACTTTCTTTCATTATTTTATACCGGTTATCCTAAACTGTATTCCTATATTTTTCGTATATTTAATAGTTAAGTTGTGTTTTATTGTTTTGTTATCTTGTTCTCTCTTATTAATATTAAGTTTGATCGTATATTTGTGTTTTAAAATGAATAAATTTGTTAAGGGTAAGACGCTACATAGCCAGACAAGAGAAATAATAGCTAATTTATATAGGTAAGTAGAATAATAATAATATAATTATTAGAATATTAAAATTAAATATTGGATAGAAAATGAAAAGCACCCACATTTTACCTAAATATTTTATCTAAACTTGCAGTTAAGGTAACTATGGTATGTATACATCACAGATAAGTATATATCACAGGTAAGTACATATAACAGGTAAACATTTATCACAGGTAAGTATATATCACAGCATAATATCACAGATAAGTTTTATGGAGGGATAGATATGGTCCGGACGGCTTTATTCAGTCTATGTTCTCGTTCTGTGGTTTCAATAATCTGTCTAATAGTTTTGTAACCCAGGTCCCATATTTCTTTGGTCATTAAAGACTCCATAATATTTGTCGGGTTAAAAACTTTTCCAGTTTCCGTGCAGAATAGTCTTCTTTGCCCTACCCATCTGCTACAATTAAAAAGTGTATGTTTCGCATCATCTTCGTCACTACAGTACAAGCACACAGCGGTCTCTGATCTACGAAATTTGTGCAGGTATTTATTGAAACAGTCATGCCCAGATAGAGACTGGCTAACGTAGTAGTCTACTTCGCCATGACACTGGTTAAGCCATATCTCTATATCCGGAATCAGAAAATGGGTCCATCGAGCTTTACTACTTGAGTCCCATTTTCCTTGCCACTTGACCATTAAGTTATTCGTCGCTATAGTTGAACCTACTCCTGTGTACCTTTCGCGCCGTTCTATAATTTGGAGTTCCATAGGCGGTATCCGTGCTAGAACTCCAACTCCGTCTGTAGATATGGTTCTGTATGCGCTTATCACCCTGATAGCAACCGCCCTTTGAAAGCTGCTTAGTTTGACCATAAGCTTTTTATTGGAAGTTACCATAAACCATGCTGGAGATCCATAGAGGACTTGGGAATGAACCACGCTCGAGTATAATTTTCGTTTTGAGGATCTTGGACCTCCTATATTTGGCATCAGCCCAGATAATGCTCTCAGAGTTCTTTCTGCTTTCAGAATGACAGCCGATATATGTTCAGCAAATGTTAATTTCGTGTCCATCCATACTCCAAGATATTTCACAGCATTGCTTAGGTTAACGGATACGCCTTCTAAGGCAATGGGTCCTATCTTTCGTTTTCTGGTCAAAAGTACAGCTTCGGTTTTTTCTGGAGCTATAGTCAGGTGATGTATTGCAATTGATATCCAATTTGATACGCGCTGTAGTGCAGTATTTATTACGTCCATGAGTATTTGTTCATTTTGTGCCGTGCCAGTAACTACGATGTCGTCTGCAAAACCTACCAGTTCTATTCCTGGCGGCATATTGATCTCTAATAAGTCATTTCATTCTATAAGGTCGGTCCTAGAACAGAGCGCTGCAGTACATCGCTGGTAATTTGCAGGTTTTTGCTACCATCTTGAGTGTGTAGTAGTATTTCTCTGTCCGACAAATATGATCCAATAAGACTTATTAAACTTTCGTCTAATTTTCTTTCTCTCAGTTTGTCGAGTATAATCTACCATGAAGCATTATTAAAAGCATTTTTAACGTCAACTGTAACAATAGCACACAATCTGCGATTTGCATGAGAATACTTTTCTGCACTCTCGGCAATCAGGCGTACCCGATTAATTGCATCAACAGTCTGCCTTCCTTTTCTGAACCCATACTGCTTCTCAGACAAACCACCAGTGCGATTCAACTCACTCTGTAGCCTGCTCAATAATAGATGCTCGTACAGCTTTCCCTCGACGTCTAATAGACATATCGGTCTATACGATGACATGTTTTCAGGTGGTTTGTTAGGTTTTCTCAGCAGAACCAGTTTTGCTATCTTCCATGCAGTCGGGAACTCGGCTCGATTGCTAATTTGTTATAAATTGACAACACGTAATCGGGCTTTTTTTCGACAAACACCTTTATTATTTCAGGTGGTATTTGTCCTGGTCCTGGGGCTTTCTTGTTTTTTAATTTATTGCTTGCTATTTTTAGTTCTTCTAGACTAAAATCAACAAAGTTTGAGTTTTTATCACAGTTGAATATCACAGGTCTATGTTTCGGAAACAAAAAATTTGCTATATTTACTACAACATCTAGAGTAAGATTCAGCTTAGGTGGAAAACCCGCTAATCCCTTCATAACAATTATGTACCCCTGGCCCCATATGTCAGAATCAACAGCATCACAAATTGTTTTCCAGTGTTACTTCTTGGACTTCTTAATAGCTTCCCTAAATTTTTTTCTACTTGTTTGGTAGACCTCCCAGAGATCTTCACTATTCTGTCCTAAATTTCTTCTTGAGTTTCTGGTATACTGTCTTCGTTTTTGAATACTGTCCTTACGCAGCTCTGCCAGGTCATTATTCCACCAATACATTGGCTTGCGGTTTGTATAAATTATTTTCTTTGGCATACATTTATCACAGATCTTTGCAAGATGCCTTGAGAAATTTGATGACAGCGGTCCAGTTTGATCATCGGACACATTGCCTATCGCTTCTTCGAGTTTTTGTTCATTAATTTTATTACTATTCCATCCATTAAATTTGAGCTTCCTTTTGCCACAGGGCGCCTTTCTTTGTTCAGAGATATCAAAAAATATGTAGTTATGATCACTTAAGGATTCCAAGTCACTAACTTCCCATCTTAGTATGTTAGGTCTCATTTTACAAGTAGTTATGGTGAGGTCTAGTATTGAACCATAATTTTTACTTTGGAAAGTAGGCTTATCCCCTTGGTTGACAACACAGAGATCATTGCTTGCCATCCATTCTACCATTGACCTGCCTCGATTGTCTGTGACGTTCATTCCCCATTGCGGTGACTTGACATTAAAATCACCGGCAACAATGGCGTTTTCTCTTGTGCTCTTAATTTGTTGTCCTATGTGCCAAAGAATATCATCCAGGTCATTAATGTCATTGTTTCCCGAAGAGTAACAGCTGTAGAATGTTAGGTTTATTGAGGCAACATATGCGTAACCGCGGCCCTGGCTTTGTTTATGTATTGGTATATTGCTGTCAATAATTGTTATTGCGGTATCCCCTCTTTCATCGCATATCCAGTCTGCTCGGTTTTTAATGGCAGTTCGATTTGGCTCGCTTACAATCAAAATTGCCGCACCTATATCTTTTGCTGTCACCAAAGCAATATCATGCGCTGGTCGGCTTCTATTAGTGTTTATTTGTAGAATTCTCATGTTGGCTTAAAGATATATGCCCTTTATCATTACCCTGTTTAGATGTCTTGATTGGACATGATGCTTGGTCAGTTTGGTTGCCTTCTTTTTTACAGTTAATGCAATATGGAGGATACGTGCATTCGGATATCTTATGTCCATCTTTGGTACATCGCATACACAGTTTTTCGCGATTAGGTCCAGTGCATTGTTTTTTTACATGCCCAGACTCCCAGCATCTGAAACATCGCACTTCCTTCTCTCTTTCGATGATCCTACAGCTTGACCATCCAATTTATATTGTTCTCATTTCTATTAGCTTGCTAGCATCTAGCATCATCATCGTTAATAATTATCGTCGCATTTCGTTTATTTCCAAAAGCATGACGAATTGCCCTGATTTTAAATTCCTTTGTTGCACCTATTGCATCTCTTATAGCTTCCCTTATTTCTTCTTCGTCAACCAGTTCATCAGTATATTTGATATGCAGAATCGTCTTTTTGGTGAGTAGAGACGCGACCACACCTGGCACCTTTTCTCGTAGCTCCCTTTTTAAAATCTCGGCTCTGTCGGTTCCATTTCCAATTATTGTAAGCAGTAGCCCATCATTTTTTGTTCTTTTTAAATGTTTTATGTCCACTCCTAATTCATTGGGATTAACAGCTGCTTTTATAGTCTTCAGTAAATCGGCATATGATTTATCTTTCATTTGTACCAAGATATTTTCGCCAGTTATTTTTTTTGTAGGTAATTTCGCGCTGCTCTCTGTTTCTGCACTCTGGTCTTTAGAACTTTTGATTCTTGTTCGTTTGTTAATATTTCTAAATTGGGTTTATAAATTGCAAGATCTGTTGAAGTTCCAATACACAAAAATTTAAGCATTTTTATGATTCTCGGTCCATTCATTTCTGGTATCGCTAATTTAGTACGGTGGTTATCAATCATGTGGCACTTTATTATTTTTAAGGCATTAAAAACGCAGTGGTCATCTTCATTACATTCAAAATGTTTATCTTCCATGATTGGACAATATATCCACCAATCTATGTTTGAAATATTACCATCATTGTCTGGAAATCCTATTGAGTGATACATCATCGTTACTTCGCCACTTTTTTTTTATTGGTTTCTAAGCCCAGTTTTCCCACCATAATCGCTTATAGTTTTGTTTATATCCATGTAAGGAGAATCTAGGTTCTCATTACATGGAAGTATTATGTCCCAAGTATCCGAAACTTCTCCAATAGGCTTTCTAATAACCGAGGTTGTTTCTCCAAATACTTATTCCCAATCCTTATCAGATACTGATTGAAAGTTGTGGTATGTCTCTTCTTTCTTTAGTTTAATTTTTCTATTTTCAGTATCTTGGAGTCTCACACATTCTCTGCATGTCACAGGGATTTGAAGGTTGCATTGGTTTTCAACGCTGGTGTTACATTGATTGAATTTTTCTTCCAGATCTTTTAGTCGTGTTTCAAGTTCCTTATTTTTAACTTGTAATGTAGATAATTCTTTTCTTGCATCTATAGAAGATTCTAGCCATTCTTGCATTTCACTTCCTTTCAGCTTTTCCGAGTATAAACTAAGTTTACCACTAATCATTTTATCTAAATTAAAATGAATATAAATAAACGTGGATGAAATCTCAATTGGTTTATTTTCTTGTGTTCATAATAGAGTTTGCGACGAAGAAGCTACAGAGAGTTCGCTTAAGTTGCCGCTTAAACGTAAACTTGAGCGGATATCTCTTTATACCGGAGTTAGCGTATCGGCTAAAAATAATTCACACATAAGATAAAAAAGGCTGGAAACTAACCCCGATAAAATGTTATCCAGCCCTGGAAAGGAACGACCACGTGAGACTGCTATTGAAAAGCTCGACAACTTTGATTTCTAAGTGGTCAGGAATTTTATAAATAGATTTTATCTCAAATTCAAAGTCGTCCCCACAATTAGAAAGCTTTTGCAAAAATTGCAGGAAGAATCGAATTTTCCTTTTGGCAGGGAAACGCTTAAGGGGTTATTAAAATCAAATGGATTTTTTTGGCGTAAAGGTCAAAATAACAGATAAATATTAATGGAGCGGCCCATTATATTGCAGAGAGAGATATAAATATATACGCGAAATTCGAAAATATCTATTTGGATGAAACATGGGACAATGACCTAACCTTTAAAAATTGCTGGCGGAGCGATACCGTATCTGGTGTAATAGGCAATTTTGGCTCTACTGGTGAGTAAAATTATGTTTTGTTTGCGTTTCCAAAGTTAACTATTTTCAAGACTTTTTTTGCTGGAAATAGTTGTATCTAAAATTATGTATTATAGAAAAAAATATAGTTAGTACAGATATATAAATAAATATACTTCAAGACTCAGTCTTGGTCATCTGCTGTCATCTGCTGTCATCTGCTAACATGGTTAGCGAAACGTGCGTCCAGTGTTTCCATCGAGTTGATGACTCGCCAAATTCTGGGCTTGGACAAGACGGTGCCTTTCCCTTGCGCCTCGGTAGAAAGATGTGATAGCCGTCCCTTTTGAGATGTTTTCACATTCCCTGCAACCAGTGCCGGCCCTTGCCAATTTTTAAGAGATATTCCACCAACCAATGCGCCGATTCTTGAGGCACACAATCTATGAGGATCATGACCACCCGAAAGTGTATCACCGCAAAGTGCAGCTGACCCATATTTTGTAGATCCTTGTGTTAGCAATTCGGTCGCCAATACTTCGTCCAGTATCGTCTCTTCTTGAGCCGTTTACTGGTCGGTGGTCAGTGCAACCTCTGGTAATCCTTTGGCAGTACCGCCATTTTCACTTATTATCCATTAGTCGCAAAGCTGGTGATACGTCCCTGCTTGCTTCTCGGTGTTGGCTTTCCATCCTGGCTTTTTTCTCTCCTTGCCGGAGTAGAGATGAGAGTTCCTCGCTCCTTCTGGGTCGACAAGACCGGGTAGCTTGTGACACTTATATTCTATAGGTAGGCTCCCCACCCTTGCTGGACGAGGTGGTAGCTTGTGTGCCACTTGTGGAGGATGATCTCGCGCAAGTGCCAGCCGCCTCTCCTGAACTTCCCTTTGAGTTTGGTCACTTGGAACTTTCATTGTTAAAAATGTTCCCAGTGTCGCAAGGGGGCCCAGAATCGCGAGAGGCTTTCATTGTTAATGTTCCCACAGCTTCACCGGTCGGTGGTGTTTTTAATACTAGATCTCATAGTGTTCCCACGAGTCGCTAGGGATAATCGATCCATTCCTACGGAGCCCCGCCCCGCATGTAGAAATAAGGGGTAAATACAATGGGGTGCTCGCTGGTGCCCCAATGTTGAGACCAGTACAGACAGTAGTCTTCTATCTAGCCACGCATCCCTTTGACCTGGTCCTGCTATCGTAGGATTTAGATTTTTGGTGAGGTTGTCTCCTCTTGATACGGGCGGCTAAGCCAATACCCCCCACACCCTCTACCCATGAGACATGACCACAACCTACTGTCTGGTATGGCGGACAGGATAGCCCCGTCTGGCACCGTTATATGTCTTAGTGAAATTCCCTGGCTACAGCCAGGGACAAGACAGTGAGCTAGCTTCTTAGACCGAGCCATAGTTCTAGAGGAGATTTCCCCTAGCACCCGACTAGGAGCTTTCCCACCAACGACAAGGTCTTGCATCTCCTATAGGGGAATGGCGTTAAGGTTGCTTGCTTGTGCTCTCTACCCGTGCGGTTTTAACTGTACGGTTAAAATCGAAAAACATGACCGAAGTGTATGGGGGCCTTTAGACAGATGTTGCCTCCACTTTGACGATAACGGTATGATATACTGTAGAACGCGTATTACTTGAACGCACGTACATATTTCAAAGAATGTTTTGTGTCTGTGGTCGCCTTTAGTTTATAAAAAGATATAAATAGTTTTCTGACTAAACATAAGTATTTCAGACAATATTCATTTCTATACTAGAATTACCACTATCGCTGTTTAATTAAACCTTTATTAACTAAAAAAGTACCTACATTTATTAGATACAAATCCTATAATTTATTTATATACATGCCATTTAAACAAAATTAGAGACTCATTAATTATTTATTAGCAGATCATATAAAGAAGTAGGTACAGTTAAAAAAATAACTGATTGTATTTCGTAATTATTTTTACTGCAACCTTGGTCTTTCAAAAAATATAAACTTAAATTTACCATAGATAATAACTTCCGTTAATAAATCATAAGTAAATAAAATAAACTGGTTATATCTCACCTATCCAAGATATTTCTTCCTCGGTAATAAAAATACTCTCTGATGTATCGTTCCTTTGTGACAGACGCGGTATGAGAATTGTCGGCATGCCCAAACTCATTCCATATACTAACAGAAGAATGTTTTTAACCATAACAGCCACTATTTGGGGAAAACTTCTTCTTAGACTTGAAATTTCGTTTTTCTTAATATTCTCTGAACAAACCATTTTTTCTGATATGCAAATTTCACTTAGTTACGTGTATTTTAAATTTCTAAGAAATTTTCTAAAATTAATTAACTCGTTTTATTTATCTATCGATATAGGTAACTTAACACTTCCTACCGAAGAGAAAAATTTTATATTAAACTTGTATTTGCAATACATAAAAAATGCACACAATAACTGATGTAGCGTCGGTATTGGTAAAACCTGGGTATTGTTAATAAGTATACAACTGAGATAACGTGTATAAAATAGTTTTGTTATCCTTCCCTCTCTTACTAGCATATTTTGCCTTGGTTCTACTTACTCATTCACTGGACATGATTAAATGGTCGGTCAACCTATTGAAGCAAACCTGTTTACTCGTCATTTACCAGTTTCTGTGATTATGTTGTGGACAAACTTTAGGTATACGATTTCCTTCTTCTTGAATTGTTTTTAAATAATAATTTCTACTAATCTTCTGGATTTAAATAATAATTTCTACTAATCTTCTGGATCTTTTTTTTAAGAAAATACAGGAAAGGCAGTTTTTTTAAATATTTTAGTGATAACACACGTCCCTGAAGAATCTGTCGATACTTTTTTAGCATTAAAATATGTAGAACTTATTCGAATCACTAAAAGCACTTTTAGAAGAAAATTTCAATAAATAAAATAAAATATTTTATCCCTCTGTATCTACGCAACAAAGTAGAATAGGACATAATGTTGATATAAAATAAATCTTATTTTTACGTGAGGAATCTTTCCATGAGAGATGGCACGTGATTTTTGAAACACCCTGAGTAATTATCTATCAAACTTTAATTAAAATTTTATAAAATATAAAGAAAGTGTTTGATGGATAATTTATAGAAATCTGTACACTTTATTAAAATAAATAAAACTATACAGGGATTCGGGGTGTACAGGGATTCGGGGTGTACAGAAATAAGGTGGAAGCATTTTACACATAAGTTACGCCCAATGAGGCTTTCTGCGAAGAAAAAAGTTAAAAATTTTACATTTTTCTTGACATTTTCTGGAAAAAGTTGAAAAACTTTTGAGTGCCACTGTTCATTCTCGAGAAATTCGTTTACGGTGCATATAGGTATATCCCAGAAAATGCAATGTTGCCACCTCCTACATTACCCACATTCTGTATGTTTATAAATTCACAGTAATTTTAAGTTTCTACACAAAAAATACGAAAATTAATTTTATTCATAGTATAGATTACTATAAATATAGCAAAAAGTATTTAAAACATTGCGCGGTTTTCTAGAATTAGTATATAACAATCTCTACTAATATAAATTAAATTAGTTTTTGTATTTTTTTTGTGTAGAAACTTAAAATTATGTACCGGGTGGCTAACTAAGAATGGACGCCGCCCGGCTGTATCTAAGAAACTGCTTATCGTATAACTTTGAGAAAAAAAAAAGTAAATCGGCCAAGAGAAATGGCTGGAAATTATTTTCAAGTTCGAAAAATGTCCGCTGTGGGGCGTATTTATAAAGGTCAATCAGAAAACGGAATTTATCTAAAAAAAAATGCAGGTGAACATGTATTTTAAATATTTTCATTGTAATCAACTTAAAATTTGTGATTTTTTTTGTTATAACGCATTTTCTCTATCTCGTATAATAAAGTGGTGGGGGAAGTTAGAAATTTATTTCTTTTTAAATAAGGAGAGCTCTAGAGTGGCTGAACAGAATTAAACAAACTAGGACTCGTTTAAAAGAACTTCTTTTTCCTAATAAACTACAGCTTAAACTTCTTCTTAAAAACTTTAGCCGTGGCAGCTAGAGGGCGCTGTTTAACATCATAACAGTTATTACGCTTTTGCATAAACATTTTAAATAGAATGATACCCCTTCTTTTATACAGGGTAACCCAGAAATAAGTGCAAGTATTTTAAGGGGTGGTAGATCTCGATAAAAGAAACATATTTTCTCTTTATCGTTTTTCAAATAAGTCCAAAATAACGGAGTTATTTTACTTTGAAATTTTCCAAAAAATGATTTTTTGCTAAAATTTTGAGAACCACTGGATCTTTTCTGGATTTTCTTTCTTGTAAATTATAAAATAATACCTATGTTGCCATATTATCAAGAAATTATGTTTTTTAACTAAAAACTAAAAAAAATTCTAAAAAGGTTTTCAAAAAATTTTGAATTTTCAAAAAAAAATTTTTCGCGAAAAAAACCTTCATAGACGTGTTTCTGAGGTTGAACTATACTACCAGTTAAAATATTTGAACTTATTTCTGGGACACCTTGTATAGTTAAATAAAGTACGACATTCCCTAAAGGTTAATGCCAAACAGCAACATTCTATCTTCTCTCTAAGAGAAGAAATAGTTACTTCTGAGATACAGCAGGCGTCCATTCTTAGTTGGCCACCCGGTACTGTCAATTTAGTGGCAACATTGTAGTCTCTCCGAGATTGATTCAATGGAAGGCGAACGAATTTCCTGGGAGTGAACAGTGGCACTCAAAAAATAAAATTTTCAACATTCTTTTTTCGCAAAAAAACTCATGGGCGTGTTTCTGGGGTCGAACTATACTACTCCTTAAATATCTGCACTTATTTCTGGGACCCTGTATATTGTTATAGAATAACAATCTTCTTACACTAGGTAACCCTAGTATTCGCAGACTTTAGAAATGATCGAAAAGTTCGCACCATTTTGTTTATTTATTAATTTTTTCTCAAACTGTAATCATGTCATCATTTTTACACAAAATCGCCTATATTATTTAGTTTAAGTTCTTTAGTTATTAAGTTAAGGAGATTTGATATCTTTGTAAATATTTTGTACTAATATTTCTATTATATCTTCTGTAAGAGTGGTCTTAAAATATAGTACCATCTAATTTTCACATCCTTTTTACATATAAACACACAAAAAATAAGCTAATAAATAAACAAACTAATGCAACAGAGAAATCGAGATAACGCTAGAAGCGATTTAGCACGTACGATATTGACTAGTGGAAATCAACATTATTTGAGGCCAATACCACCCAATAGCGTCAAAAGTTGAAGGGAACTACCACAAGCTACAATACCATCTCTCGCTATTTAAAAATAAAAACCTTCAGTGCAGTCTTCGACGCGCGAAAGCGAACAATTCCATTCATGGAACATTATATTCAAATTATTTTATTAGGTTAGCGACATCGGATGGCTTACATTTTAAACAATAATGTGGTGATTATATTATAGTGTTACAAGAAATAGTTTGTGTGCAGGTGTAGGATTCTTAATAATTTTGGAGAAAGCTGATAATTACAACTTAATTATGACAAACGAAAGGTAAGCTACTAATTTGATGAACCAATCTATTTGTTAAAATAATGACAATATTTTCTTATACTAATGGAATTTTATTGCTATTAAGTAATACTGTTGAATGCATATTTTATGTATGCTACCTTGATTGAATTTTTATTTCAATCGCCTTTCGCCTTCAAGTCTTTGCTAACATAAAATCACATACCTACAGCTACTTCATAGGTTAATCATTTAAAGACGGAGATTATAAATAAATAAAAATATATTTAGCAGTTTATTTTTTAGTAGCACCAATATTTGTTCTTTAATTCAATTATACGGTTCATAACAAAGTGTGTGGTAATAAATTATTCGTAAAAAAACGCTTTTTCCAAATATGCTAATAAGCCACTCTCGTTCCATTTGAAAAAATTGAGATATGATTAAATAGATAAAATTAATGCTTTTAAGTAGCCATGGCACTCTAGATTGAAATATAAAATACAATTTTTTATTAAGTGCGAATGTCAAAAGTTGACATTCGCGCTTAAAAAATTGTATTTTACTGTACACTCTCTATTCAGAATGTCATTTTCTATCGAATAAAGTAAAAAAATACCGTGGGTGCCATTTAAAAATCAAAAATTGTAGTCATTTCCGGTGAAACAGGAAGTGACAGAAAACAATTGAATACCGTCAATTAATCCTAATTTAAGTCATATACTACCATACCAAATCTCGATTTTTTATCTGAAAAAATAAAAAAAAGTTATAGGGGTGAGCCATTTTTGAGACGCACCCGGTATAGTATCGAAAATTTCTTGATATTTTTTTTACAAAATGAAATGTAAAGATAATAACAAAGAATAAATTGTAACACAATCATAGAGGGTAATATAAATAATCATAGGTATACGCGCTTGCAAGGGCGCTCCCTATAAATTATAATGGATAGGAATGATGTATCGCATAACTTAATAGTTCTGAGAGCTGTGGCCAATTAATAGATTGATTAAAAAAAGTTCGATAAACTCGATTATATTAATTCATAATTAAATTTTAATATGATTGGTAAACATATACAAGGTGCTACAAATTCGAGGTACGAGCATTGGTATCTCGGTAACTCTAATAGATACGAAGATGGTTAAATTAGGGGAAAGTTGCGCCTTGGAATGTTCACCAAAATGCCATCAAAAAAGTTTTAAAAATTTCAAGGATTGCTGAGTTTTTTGGAAAAAACGGATTTTTTTGAAACTCAATTTTATTTTTTCCTGTCGTTAGTTTTTAGAAAATCAAAAAACTAATTGCACATTCTCATAGCCACTTTCTTAGGGCTATCTGGTAGTATTTTTAGATTTTCAAATTAGCTGATAATTTGTGAGATACAGAGGCCGACTTCTATTCAGAGTGTCATTTTCTATCGAATAAAGTAACAAAATACCGAGGGTGCCATTTAAATATCAAAATTTGTAGTAATTTCCCATGAAACAGGAAATGATCGAAAACAATTGAATACGTCAATCAATCCTAATTTATATCATATACTAACATACCAAATCTCGATTTTTTGAAGTGTGAGTCACTTTTGAAAAAAATGCCTACTATAGCACACGCATCACGTTTGTGCGATAATAATAATTGTCTCAGAAATGTCATAATCATAATGCAACATGTTTGAAACTTTTGTCATTACTGCTTTTGAACTTTATGTTGGTTTAATCTTGACTACACTTATTAAATTAAAATCTGTTAATTTATAAGAAATTATTGAGTTCTTAAGTTGAATAAATAACGAAATTTTGTATGTAGCTTTGAGGTCAGATTTTGGGGTTCTAAACTGATTAAAAGTTGATTCATCCGAATACGTCCAATTTCAGTTCTGGCTGCGAAAATTGATACAAATTTGGCTTGTATTTGATGCAATAAAACGGTATCATTTTGTAAAGACTTTTTCGTGACCAAAACTGTCACTGATATTTTTCCTTATATTTTCTGATATATTGCTAATAGGTGCTTTTAAACATCTTTTCTTCATTTTTTATGGGAATATATAAATTTGCTGAATAATCATAAAAAATGAAATACCATGGATTTTGGAAAGGATTTGTATATAATACGTTCTTAATGCCTGTACTTATACGCCAACTAAAAGAGTCTTATGCCAAATTTCAAGTCAATCGTTCATATAATTTTTGAGATCTCCTAATCACTCCCCAACTAGCAAATATAGTTCCCAGTCCTTTCTAAAATGTCACTGCCCCTAAAGTATGATTCCTAGACCCACTCTGCCATTTAAAATGTTACTCTATAAGGAATAGTCACTTTGAAGTATATTTCGAGAGTGACCTGTTAGTCCCTGGCTACCACAAAAGTGGAAAATAAACACCCCGATTGCAAGTCGCAAACATGTAATGTAAAGAAGTGGCTGGAACTACCCGAATCTTCGAATATGACACCATAAAAGACCTAAAACTTTATAGTAACTTTTCAAAGTAGGGGTTACCAACAAGTGCTACCATAATGCCTCCATTAAGTTTTTGTTACTTTATAGTAACAATTTAAGTTACGGGGTAGTCGCGGCCACGACACTTAGTTACTTCTAATTTATAGTAGCATTGAAAGTAGCAAAATGGTTACTGCTACCTTCCTAGGTCATTATAAAGTAGCCGTCGCTCATACATTGCCACTAAAAAGTCACGGTGGTCAAAAACGGCTACTTTATAGTGACCGTAACTTAATATACCCTAATAAATGTAATTGCCTCAGATTGCATCGTGTGCTGCTCTGTTTTAGTGTTTTCTTTTACTTGCTTTTAAGCATTATTAAAATTTTTTAAATACCAAAGGTGAATAAAAAGAAATTTAGATATTCTAGTACTTTCTACCAAAGAATTAAACAAAAGAAATCACTGCGAGCCGATGCCATCAACATCAGAAACAAAAACAACATCTTTCTATAATCCTACTGATGAACATCATAAATCAGGTAGTGACTGAGACATTTTTGAAGCTGTTTCTGTAGAAGTGTTAGTTCATCTGAAACTGAATCTCAGAAGAGAACTAATTTGAGAACCAACAACAATATAAAACAAGAGCTAACAGAGTGGGCGTTAAAATACTCTATACCTCATGTAGCTCTGAATAATATAGAAACACTAATAATAGAAAATGCACAATAAGTAAAAATAACTTCAAAGAACAAGGCGGAACGTTATAGTGGCACCAATGGAATGTATAGTCGCCACCACCGCGATCGGTGTAGCAACGCTCCAATTAAGTGGCAATTTGGTGGCGCAGGGAACTTTCTTGTAAAAATCACTTTATGGTTCCAAAGAATCGTTGACCATGTAGTTCCAAAAAAGTTATTGTTTCTATAAAGTCGCCTTTGGATAGCTACAATTGTCACTTTATCAATCTGAAGATTTTAATGGTCCAAACAGGTAGGGTTGGCCTAATATGTTATTGTTCCCGGTACTTTGTGGAAGCATATGGAACTATATAAGTATTTTTCGGATTAAACGGCCATATTTTTTTCATGAATTTTTAGAAGAACAGCCAAGTGGCTCAAACATTATGCGTTTTTAAGCTAAATATACCTAGATTAAAGCTTTTTTCCTTAGTTATTCTGTTATTTCTGACGGTGGACTATTATTTTAAACCGGTTTCAAGCAAATTATTATTATTTTGTAATTACAAGCATGAGTTTCTATTGCAAATAATATAATAATTTGAAATATTTTGAGAGGCGCTCGAAAATTTTGTTATATAAACCCACTATGTTATTCAGTAAAGTTGATTGCGTTCTGGAATTTTCCTAAAAAAGGCGTTAAAATCGCACGGTAAATAACGAAAAAATAATAATGGCTTCCATAATTATTTTCCATCATGACATTTATTTTTATGAAATGTGAAATTGCATGAAGAGGTCGCTGCGAATAAAGTTCAACTGTTTAACGAAAGTTCCACATGTCGGTGGATAACACTTGGCTGCCACGAACCCGCGACTAGGCAGCTTCGTAACGGATAAGTCGCATTCACCAATAGGCTACTTTATAGTAATACATCATAGTAACTCTTTTAGTGGCAAAAACTACCCAAGACACTACCCGGCTACTCAAAATCTTTCCCGATTTTGGTCGCAATTACTTAGCAGCTACGGATATACGACGTAGCCGCCGATGGTCACCGCCCACTTTGTAGCGGCTTTGATAGTAGCAGTTACGTATCTGCCACTATAAATGTTAGTTGGGTCTGGTATTCCCTTTTTATACATACAGGATGCGCCTCAAAAGTGACTAAAAACCCCTATAACTTTTTTATTTTTTCATATAAAAAACGAGATTAGGACATACTAACATGTATATGACATAAATTAGGATTAATTGACCTATTCAATTGTTTTCGGTCACTTCCTTTCTCACCGGAAATGACTACAACTTTTGATTTTTAAATGGTACCCTGGTTATTGTTATACCTTATTCAATAGCAAATGACACTCTAAAAAGAATGACATATCATATGTCAATTACTGACATTTTTGAAATACCAAGTGTATACTATCAAATTATTCGAAAAAAATACTTTTTCCAAATATTCTAAGGTGGCGTTCCATTTGAAAAAAATAGATATGATTAAAAAATTTTTTGCCATCTTTTAACCGGCCAGAACAAGGCACTGAAAATATTAGACGATCTATTTTTCCGAGGCTCCTTGATTAAAAATTATTGTTTTTAACACAGCCATGGCACTCTAGATTGAAATTTAAAATACGATTAAAGCGAGAATATTAAAAGTTGACATATGATATGTCATTCTATTCAGAGTGTCATTTTCTATCGAATAAAGTAACAAAAAAATACCGAGGGTGCCATTTAATAACCAAAAGTTATAGATAGTAATTTCCGGTAAAACAGTAAGTTACCGAAAACAATCGAATACGTCAATCAATCCTAATTTATATCATACCAGCTGAGTCTCAAAAGTGGCTCACCTCTATAATTTTTTTATTTTTTTTAGATAAAATACCGAGATTTGGTATGTTAGTATATGACATCAATTAGGACTGATTGACGTATTCAATTTTATTGTTTTTGGTCATTTCCTGTTTCACCGGAAATTACTACAAATTTTGACTTTTAAATTGTACCCTCGGCATATTTTTACTTTATTCGGTAGAAAATAACACTCTGAACAGAATGACATATCATATGTCAACTTTTGGCATTTTCGCTTAAAAGTAAATTGTATTTTAAATTTCAATCTAGAGTGCCATGGCTGTGTGAAAAATACTAACTTTTTATCAAAGAGCCTTGGAAAAATAGATTTGACCGTCTGATGTTTTTTGTATCTTCTCCTGGCCGGTTAAAAGATGCCCAAATTGTATTTTTAATCATATCTCAATTTTTTCAAATGGAACAAGGATGGCTCATTAGCATAATTGGAAAAAGCGTTTTTTTACCAATAATTTGGTACCACACACTTGGTATTTCGAGTCAAATTGCGTCGTTATGAACCGCATGTTACTATTGAAATAAACCATATGCGAAAATGTCAAAAGTTGACATTCTATTCATCAAAAGTTGTCCTTCTATTCAGAGTGTCATATTCTATCGGATAAAGTAAAAAAAAATACCGAGGGTGTCATTTAAAAATCAAAAGTTGTAGTCATTTCTGGTGAAACAGGAAGTGACCAAAAACAATTGAATAGGTGAATCAATCATAATTTATGTCGTATACTAACATACCAAATCTAGTTATAGTGGTAAGCCACTTTTGAGACGCACCTGATATTATACTAACATACCAAATCTCGTTTTTTATCTGAAAAAATGAAAAAGTTATAGGGGTGAGCAACTTTTGAGACGCGCCCGGTATATGTAGATAGATATGTTAATTTATGTCCTACATATGTTTTGTTCTTTAACTTGCGATATCTTCGTCTCGAATGCAATATAATTATTGATCCATTATAAAAGTTCCTAGTTGTCTGCTACTTTACACAATATGCCTATTGTAGCAAATGCCTTAGATAAGCTATCTTTTACAAAAAATATTTAGATCTTTAAACTTGTTGCTACTGTTGTTGGAGGTACGAATAAAAAATAAATATTTTTTTATAAAGCACATATATTTTACATTATCTCAATAACTTTGTGAAAAGTTTATTTATGGAGAAAAGCCAGGGTATTCCCACTGAAACAGAAATCACTGAAGAACAAACTAAAATATATACCGGGTGCGTCTGAAAAGTGGCTCATCCCTATAATATTTTTATTTTTTCAGACAAAAAAAACCGAAATTTGGTATGTTAGTATACAGGGTGGTCCGAACTGTATTCCGGAAACTTCGGCAGCATATTCTGCAGATAAATTATGGTGATAAAAATTAAATGCTTAGTTTCGGAGATACAGGGTGTAGAAGTTTCATTTTTATTTTGATTTTTTTCAAATAATTTTTCAAATTTTCCTATCAATATTTGGATGAAAATTGGTGCCCGGGTGTTTTCTGACATGAGAAATTTGATTTTGATGTCAGTATGACTCCTACTTGTAGAGGGCGCTACCTACATGTGTTTTAACTGTTTTGAAGAGCAATAACTTTTCGTCCATACCTGTATAAAATTATGGAGTGAAAAATATACATTTACGACGTTTTTTACGTAAAAGAGGTCTCTTGGTAAAAATGACTAGGAAAAATGGTTCTCGAGATATTTGGAATCAAAATTATCAATACCTGTCATCATTGACATAAATTAAACATGTTGACTAAACAGTTATCACACTGAAATCATAAATTTGAAATGTTTTTGTGTCAAAAGTTCAACAGACACTGTTTTATCATTTTTTCGCAGAAAAATTTATGATTAATTTTAAAAAATAAAAATTTCCCAAATTTATTATTTCAGTCAAATAATTATACCTACTCAACGTGTTTATTTTTTTGTGAATAATGATATGTATTGACTATTTCCATTCTAAATATCTTGAGAACGGTTGCTCGTAGCGATTTTTACCAAGAGATATTGTTTCCGCAAAAAATCACGGAAATGTACATTTTTTCACTCAGTAGTTTTATACAGGTACAGATGAAAAGTTATAACTCTTCAAACCAGTTTAAACGCATGTAGGTGGCGCTCCCTGAGGAGTCATATTGACATCAAAATCAAATTTCTCATGTCAAAAACTCACAGACATCAATTTTCTTCCAAATATTGACGTTACTTCAGAAATTATATGGAAAAAATCGAAATAAAAATGAAACTTCTACACCCTGTATCTCCAAAACTAAGTATTTTAGGACATACATTTATACGAACTTTTTTATTTATGTTCATCTGCAGAATATGCTGTCGAAGTTTCCGGAATACAGTTCGGACCACGATGTATAAAAAAAATTGGGATTAATTGACGTACCTATTCAATTGTTTTTGGCCACTTCTTGTTTAAACAAAATCTTGTCTTGACCATTTCTTGTTGATTTCTTGTCTTGATTCAAGAAATCTTGAAATTTCTTGATATCTTGACAAAAGAGGAACCCCCGTTTAAAATTCGTTTATTAAAGGGGAACCCCCTGTTTAAAAGTCGCGGTGAGATTGGTTAATATAATGTTTTTGCTTTATGCGTAAAATCGATGGTCAGGCATCTAATGTTCAATAAATTCAAAAACTTTGGGCTCATTATACTACAGTAGCCAAAATCATCAGATTTACATAATTTTGTTAATTATTATTATTATCTAACATTAAAATGAGTGATTGTGATGGTTCGTTGAGCAGCAAATCTCAGCCATTCGTAATTGTGAATCTGGTTCAGAATACCTACCACCTCAGACACCTGGACGTAGAAGTTTAATTAGTGACTTTGACAGTAGTGACGGTGATAATACTACTACTGACATAAACCGTCAAAACAACAATGATAAAAGCTACTCTACTTCAGTAGCGTACATTAAAATGTATTTTTTTTTTATTTTAAAAGTTTTACGTTAATTCAAAAAGTCTGTATGCCACTGAAGTAGAGCCGCTTTGCAAAGTTTTTTATTCTAATATCGTAGGCCATAATATATCCAAAAAATTAAAAAAAAAAAACATTTAAAAATTAAAAAATTATTAGGTATAAAAAAAGATTCCAATTTAATTTGGCCCACAGTATGCCAACTTTGGACATCCGACTTTGGACGTACTTATGTCAACTTTGGACATTGGACATCCGACAAAGTACCGCTTCGTACAAATATTTTTTGCTTAATAATCTTTTTATCCATCAATTAATGGATATTCATATATTATACAAATACCTAAGTAAATCAGTATTTCTTTTTTATTTTATATTTTCAAGAGATTTCAAGATTTTCTTTATTTCTTGTCAAGAAATCTTGATCTTGAGAAGTAATTTCTTGTCTTGCCTTGAAAACTAAAAATAATTTCTAAAACAAGATCAAGAAGTTGTCAAGAAAATGACGACCCCTAGTTGACGACGTGGTGGGTTCTTCTTTAGATGCGGGAACTAGAGGCGGGCGAAGATTGAACGAGTCGTTCATTTGAACGAGTATTAAAAATGAACCGTGAGATTTGATTGACTGCTTAGAATACGGTTCGTTCGATTGAATCGTAGCACGGATTCATAACATTCTAACGATGAGCCGTAAAAAAGAGTCGTAATAATTGAATCGGATTACAATGCGATTGTTCGTTCAAAGAGTCGTGAGAATTGATTCATTGGTTACGATACGGTGCATTCAATTGAATCGTGGCCAGCACGGATCCTTAAGATTTGAACGATGAGCCGTAAAAAGGAGTCGTGAGAATTGAATCGGATCACAATGCGATCGTTCGTTTCTACGGCGCGGCGTGGCGGTTATACATATAGGCTTGGCACCATATAGGTTGAGGCACCAATATTTAAGGTGGGTTCATACAGCCAAATAAAATAAAATAAGAATAAAATAAAATAAGAAATAAGGAATTCTTATTTGTGTGCGTTCATACAGGCAAATAAAATAAAATACGAAATATATATTTGCTGATGCGCAGTACGATGAGGCTGGATAAAAGTTAACTTTTACGATTGTTTATAGTAATTTTACTATTTATAGTATATTTATTTATTCCTTGCCTACTATATTATACATTTTACTTATGTGAAATTAAAAAATAAATTAAATCCAAACTGAAAATATTTGTAGGTTAGAATTAAGCGTGCGCAAAGCCGTTTTCACATAAAATAAAACAAGAAGTTAAAAGATAAAGACTTTTTATTTTATTTGTTATTTTATTTGGCTGTATGAACGCATGTACGGTATCCCATATAATCAACTTTCTTATTTTATTTTATTTTATTCTTATTTTATTTTATTTGGCTGTATGAACCCACCATTAGACTTGAACAAAAGCCCTAAACAAACATCATGGGCATAAAACATAAAATGCAAACGATAAGAAAGTTATTTACAAAAAAAAAACTTTATTTATACTGTGCTTAGTACGGGAGTATCTGTAAGGTATTTAATTTTCGCGTTAATATTTTTGTTAAAATAATACTACCGACTATAAACCATTAAATGTCGGTCTAAAGTAAATAGTAGATATATATATATGAATTGGATTGATAATTTAATATTACTGGTAAAATAATCAATCCAATTACGTCAAAGCCATACAGCATTGAAAAACAAATGAAAGAATGTATGTATATTTCTTTTCCTGGTCCCTTAAGTAATTGTCCGACTAGATTATCGCCGGTAGTGTTACGATTCTTGTTTTTATGAAACGTAAATTGTGCAGTGGTATGTTCAAACGAACGAATTGTAGGAGTCGATTCAATTTCTCATATTGATTCGATCGTTGTTCGAATGTTGTGGCGACTTGTGTGATTCGATTCACTAAAAAGAATCGTAATGCCCATCACTAGCGGGAACTATATAACAAAATTAATTTTAAAAATATACCTATGTTTTTTAAATTTATTTTAATATGGTGATTTATTTGATAAATCAATGGTCATTGAATACTTTAATATAACATGATTTCGTTTGTTTCAGTAAATCGCCGGAAAATTCCAGTAGAGATGTAACAACATTAAGACGAATATTACCACAAATTATAGCCGTAACAGTTAAAAATAGTTTACTGCTAGCGTATGGAATGACTATTGGATTTCCCACTATTTTAATTCCAAACCTGTCAGGTGGGAATCCGAAAGAAAAAATTGTTTTAGGAACGGAAGCAATCTCTTGGATTGGTAAGCTTAATTAATCAAATGTTAATTTTTATAAAACAAAGAAATGTCTAATTACTTAAATTTTTAGTCTTTTTGAGCTCCATTGAAAGCTCAGATTAAAACCAATATATATATTTTCATATACAGGGTGGCGCCTCTCATACGCCGCGGAGGCTACAAGAAGAACGACATTTGGTATTGAAATGAAGTTTTGTGAGCATATGTAGGTTAATTCAGGGCACTTTATAAAAATATAGAGAGTTCTACAGGGTGTCCCCAAAAAAAGTTACATATCAAAGTTGTCTTTTTTGTAATGGACCACCCTATATATTAATTGATTTTCGGATTCTGGGAGAAAAAGTAAGGCGAGTTTTATTAGAGAAGTATATGACTAAAATGTACGGCTTTTGAGATATTTAATATTTTCTAAAAATATTAAATTAGAATAAAAGCTAGCTAAATTGGAATTTACCCGGTATACTCTAATATGTAGTTAAATTAACTATTGTACTTTAAATCAAATTGAAACTTGATCCAAAAAGTTATACAGGGTGAGACAAAATTAATATTGAACATTGGTCACCTTTAAAAGCATGTTACTCTTTTATTTTAAATGGAACACCCAGTATATTATTCCGATATTGAATGGAGAATACATGTCTCTTCAAAATACTATTAAGGTTAAGGTTGCCTACTCCACAGACAAAGATTTTCCTAGATATTTTCATTTACATGAATTTCATCTGAGTTGATCTTTATTATTTGATAAAATCTAAGTGGCTGTGATATAGCTGACGTTACTTTAACATAGCTGTCTAATTAGTCCAACTTTAACAACTAGTTATCATTTTGTGTCAGTTAAAACAAAAATAAATTCTCAGAAATTCGCCGAAAATGCACACTTATCCTACATCAAAAAGAATTGATATGATTCTATTGGTTCACCAATTAATAGAATACTTAAATGCTCGGTTTTATCTAGTCTGTTTTTTTTATGGGGATATATGTTAAAGACAAGTGTTTACAAAACTCGACCAACTATTGTCGACAACATGGGAGAAATTATTGTAGCTGCTTTTCGAGGCACAATTCCACATACGCCATTTAAAATGAGAAGATCCTTTTGATCTAGTTTTAATTCTGTAATAATTAAAATATATTCTAAACGTGTATCTTTTTTACCGTTGAGTATTTTACTCTAAAATCTTTAATTTTTGGTAAATTAACGAAAGGTATATCACATAGCCACCCCCCTAGATTTTTTCAAATAATAAAGATCTACTGACGCAAAATCATAAAAATTAAAATATCTAGGAAAATCTTTGTCTGAGGGATAGGTAACCAATAATATTTTGAAGATATATAAATTCCCCATTGAATACCGGAAAAACATACTGGGTGTTCCATTTAAAATAAAGGAGTAACTTGCTATTAAAAGTGACTGATGTTCCATATTAATTTTGTCTCACCCTATATAACTTTTCGGGTCAAATTTCAATTTGGTTTAAGATACAATGGTTATTGTAATTAAATATCAGGCTATACAAGGTCAACTAAAATTTAGGTAGCTGTTATCGAAATTTAAAATTTACTCTTCATTTTCACAAAATGTGAAATATGTCAAAATCCTTATATTTTAGGTATATGCTTCTTTAATAAAGCTCACCTTTATTTTTTTCCTAGAATGCGAAAATCAATTAATATATAAGGTGTTCTATTAGAAAAAACACAACTTTGATGTGTAACTTTTTTGGGGGACACCCTGTATAATTCTATATATTTTTATAAAATGCTTTCGGTTAACTTACGTATGCTGGCAAAATTTCACTTCGATATAAACTACCGTTCTCCTTGGAGCTTCTACGGCGTATGAGAGGCACCACCTTGTACAGGGTGAGTCTTAAATAAGTGTAAATGTTTTCAAGGCTAGTAGATCTCGATAAAAGAATTATATTTTCTTATAAAATAACCGAGTTATTTAAGTTTGAAAATTACAAAAAAAAAAGATTTATTCTAGAAAAAAATTGAGAGCCAACGGATTTTGTCTGTATTCGCATAGAATTTTAGTGCCGTAACCGTAACCATAGTGTAAAGCCGTAATAATTATGGTAGTAATATCGTGAATAATAAGAAATTATGCGGTGGACAGGGAGTTGTAAAAAGTTTTCTAAAATATACAGGATAATTTAAAAGAAAATGCACGATTTTCAACATCTTTTTTTTGCGAAAAAACCCTCGTAGACGTGTTCCTGAGGTTGAAATGTACCTCTTCTAAAATATTTGCACTTATTTAAGATTCACCCTGTATATACAGGGTGGTCCGAATTGTATTGGGAAAAATTCGGCAACATATTCTACAGCTAAAAATGAGTAAAGAAGTTCGTATAAATGTATGTCTAAAAATGCGAAATCAGGAAACGCAAATATCTTGAAAACCGTTCACCTTTTCGAACTAAACCAAGAGCACCTGTTTTGATGAATGAACTTACCTTACTGTTTTAGGTAAAATAGTTCTAGCTTACTGTGTTTATAAGGATAAAAGAAATACCACCAATAGTACTCTCTACCCTAATGGCAGTACCCTTTCAGGACTGTTACGGAAATTTTCATTACCGCCAGTTGCTTTGGCATTAAAATGTGTGGAAGAGTACCAAATTTCAAGAAAATCGGTATTCTTAAAAATAAACAAAATACATCATTTTTATTTAACACTCCGAGGGCTGTAACTTCTTCCGGAAGCATTTTAGGGCATATGTTTAGGAACTTTTTGTTTTATTTTTGTCTGTAGCCTTGTTTTTGACGCCCTGTATAATAATTTTTCGTCCGTACCCGTATAAAACTAATGAGAATAGAAAAATATACCCTCATTTTCACTCATTTTTTACGTAAAAAAGATATCTTAGTAAAAATCGCTACTAGCAACCTTTCTCAAAATATTTGAAATGGAAATAGTCAATACGTGTCATTATTGATAAAAAACAAATATGTTGACTAGAAAGTTTTTGCAACAGAAATGGATTTATCATATTTTTTCTAGAGAAAAAATAAGATTAATTTAAAAAATAAATAATAATATTTTTTTCACTCATTAGTTTTATACAGGTACGGGCAAAAATTATTGTTACTCTTCAAAAGAGTTCAAACATATTATTACGTTTTTCGTCGGTTCCGTGTGGACAAAAAGTCTAATTTATTGCACAATTATTTATTTTACACTAAGTAATAAAACAATAATGATAAAACACTTAAAGAACTATTTACAAACTTATTTACAACCATTTATCTAAAACGGATTTATTTGAATTTATTTTAAAAGGCGCGAGCACAATACCGACTCTGATCTTTTTTTTCTCTATTTCTTCTTTGCACAAGCCTCGGTTGATACAGGGTGTTTCAAAAAACATCTGCCATCTCTCGTGGGGATATTCCTCACGTAAAAATAAGATTTATTTTTTATATCAACTTAGGTCGAATTCTGTTTTGTTTCGTAGCTACAGGGTGTTAAAATCTTAATAATCTTTCCATTTATTATAATTTACTTCCAAGTACTTTTAGTGATTCGAATGAAATTTTGAGGTTAGTATAAGTATAACTTACTATAAGTGCTACATATTTTAATGCTAAAAAAGTGTGGATAAATTCATCAGGGACGTGCATATGGGTTATCACTGGAATATTTAAAAAAAACGCGCCACTTTATATTAAAAATAACAAAAATTTACTATGGTTAAACACCGGATATTCCTCGAAGGTTACACAAGAATATTTAGTTTTAATCATTGTCTAATATTATTAATTACAATATAGTAAAACACTATAAAACATCAGTGACTAACTAGCGGTCTACCATTTATCGGCTTATAATCCACGGTATTTTCATAGCCATGTATATAGGAACTTTTTTCATATTTTTTGATGAGGAATCGATGAGTACTTATTTAAAACTTTCGCAAGTTAATAATATTAAAATTTTTGAAAGGTTACTATTAGACCTGGATCCATAGAGTTAAAAATAAACCTGGATCAAGTGTGCATCTCATCAAGGAGGCCGAAATTGACAAAATATCAAGAGACAACTTTTAATCGGCATTAAATTGCTTATATTATTTCGCTAACAAGAGTAATAAGTCAGTGGCGTAAACTTTTTTTTTTAAATATTCTAGTGATAATTTAAAATAAAATAATTCCATATGCACGTCCCTGATAAATTTATCTACATTTTTCTAACATTAAAATCACAGATTATATGTTATCTGTGATTAAAATATGTAGCACTTATAGTAACTTTTACCCTCAAAACTTTATTGAAATCCCTAAAAGAACTTGGAAGAAAATTATAAAAAATCGAAAAAATATTAAGAATTTATTAAGCTACGAAACGAAGCAGAATCGGACCTATGTTGATATGAAAAATAAATCCTATTTTTACGTGAGGAATCTCCCCCCGAGAGATGGCACATGTTTTTTGAAACATCCTGTAGACGAGAGAAACAGAGAGATTGTCTAGATTTTACTGGTATTTTCTTAGCAGCCGTCTCTGTCTTTCTGGCGTTTTCCAATGGTTCTCGAATGGGGGCGGGGAATATTAGTACAAGAGCTGAGTCCGCAACAATATGTGGGAGTCACATTGACATTGAAATCAAATCTAATATAATAAACATAACAAATCTAATAAAAGAAAAAAAAATAAAATAAATACTAACGATTAATAATAATTCGTGATTATTTTTTTTATCGTTACATTACAGGATCTGCCAATTTTTTAGTTGTTCCATTAGGCTGCCTGTTTTCGGGAATCGCTACCCAACCAATAGGTCGCCGGAAAGCTATGCAGATTTTTACGCTTCCTTTTCTAGCTTCGTGGTTACTTTTCCATTTTGCCTCACACTCTTGGGAAGTATTTTTTGCTTTATGTTTGACAGGCTTAACAGGGGGTCTTCTAGAAGCACCGGTAAGCTACCTGAATTTTTTTTATGAAGTACTTGAGATTTTCTTCTTTTTTTTAGACACTAACGTATTTAGCTGAAGTTACTACACCGAATCTACGAGGGGTGTTGGCCTCTACTTCCACAGTCGCTATCATTGCCGGAATTCTGATAGAGTTTTTACTGGGCACTTTTATGGATTGGCGAACGGTAGCTCTGGTAAGCTGTATAGTGCCAATTTTGTCATGTGTGTGCTTGTTTTTTGTTCCGGAAAGTCCATATTGGCTGATTTCTAAAAATAGATTCGAAGAAGCCCAGAAAAGCACTGCTTGGTTAAGGGGATGGTTGGAAATAGAAGAAGTAGAACATGAATTCAAGGAGTTGTGTGAACAGCTGAAGAAAAGTGGCACAAGGTATCAAAAAATATCTAAGAAAGTTAATTAACTTATACAGGGTGTTTCAGAAAATATGTGCCATTGTAAGTTTTAAAGAGTAATAAATTAAGAGAGTTACAAGTTTTAAAGAGTAATAAATTTTCGTCCGTACCTGTATAAAACTACTGACTAAAAAAATATATATTTCCATGACTTTTACGTAAAAAAATGTCTCTTGGTAAAAATCGCTACGACTAACCCGTCTCAAGATATTTAAAATGGAAATAGTCAATACATGTCATTATTGACAAAAAATAAGCACACGTTGAATAGAATTATTTGACTGAAATAATAAATTTTTATTTTTCTAAATTAATCATAAATTATTTTTCTGCGAAAAAATGATGATAAAACAGTTTCTGTTGAACTTTTGGCACAAAAATATTTTAAATTTAGATTTCAGTCTAATAACTATTTAGTCAACATGCTTAATTTGTCAATGATGACAGGTATTGATAATTTCAATTTCAAATATCTCGAGAACCATTACTCGTAGCGATTTTTACCAAGAGACCTTTTTTATGTAAAAAAGTTGTTAATGTATATTTCTTTACTTCAGTAGTTTTATACAGGTATGGACGAAAAGTTATTACTCTTCAAACCGGTTAAAGCAAATGTAGGTGGCGGCCCCTACAAGTAGGAGTCATATTGATATGAAAATCAAATTTCTTATGTCAAAAAACTCCCAGACACCAATTTTCATCCAAATATTGACGTTACTTCTTAAGTTATTTGGAAAAAATCGAAATAAAATGAAACTTCCACACCCTGTATCTCCGAAACTAAACATTTTAGGACATACGTTTATACGAACTTTTTTACTTATTTTAATCTGCATAATATGCTGCCGAAGTTTCCGGAATACAGTTCGGACCACCCTGTATAATTTGGGATTGATTGTACTTTGTTTAATATTTATTTTCAGCCGAAATACGTTCTCTGCTGAAAACAGGGGCTTTATAGAGAAATTAAAAAAAGCAAAACAAAATTTGACCATGTACACTAAGAAACCGTTTCTGTGGCCATTTAGTTTGGTGTCGCTCACGTTTGCCTTGGGCCATTTTTCAGGGATGACCACTCTTCAGACGTATGCAGTTAACATATTTGCCACTTTAAAGGCTCCCATAGATAAGTACTATGCTACAATTATTCTTGGTAAATATATCTTGTTTATTTTTTTTTCTTTTAAGAAAATCCACCTCGTGTTTCTTATTAATATTGATAAAATCGTACATTGATGGGAAAAACCATGATGGATGAACCATGAAATGAGTTGTTTACTTTAACGTAATAAACATTCTCAATAAATTGTTTTCATACAAGCCGTTCAAATAAGAATAGTAATATAAGAAGTATTGAAGAAAGTATGAAACACACAACAGCACAGTACTTCGAACATTATATATACAGGGTGTCCCAGGCTGAGCGTGCATTAGAAGTTTCTAGAGAACCACAATATCTAGAGATTTTTTGTACATCTTTGTTTTGCAACGAGATCTATCGATTAAAAATATTTTCAATATGACGGCACTTCCGGAAATACCGGAAGTTGACAACAACTTTCTTATTTTAAATGACATTCATTTAATTATTACATACTTAAATTCTCTGTAAAATTCTACGAATATTGATGTTAAACACTCTATACCTAACATTAACCGTTTTTGAGAAAAAAAAATATTTAAAATTTTTGGACGAAAAAAACTACCTGTCAAAAAAATTTAGTGATTACCACAGCCACTGTGACATAAAGAGAAGACATGTGGCTATCTATTTCAAAAATTAAATTGTTCAAATGACATATAATAATGACGGTAGCTGTCATGGAATTAAGCGATTAAAAAATTATATTAAATAATTTTTTCAACCCACTTTTTTTATTTCACAATATTTGCTTTTCAATTCGTTTTTCCATTCGTTACTTTTTGACTATAAATGTTCCTATACCTAAAATAAATCGTTTTTAAGTTATTTAAGATTTAATTTGAAAACTTATGTTTTTCTTGATTTTATCTAGTTTTCTTTGATATTACATACATACATACTGCCTTTACTCATAAGAGCTTTTCTGTGACTAAAAAGCCCGATACGTGATGTTATCTGTCTACCGCACTCCAGACATTCAAAAATCTCATTGTTTTGTTGCCTTTTTACTTTTTAGTTGTCGCTGTTAACTGACTTTATAATTCTTTTCCATTCCGTTCTATTGTGTGCTGCTTCTTCCCACTCATTCTGCTTGTTTCCCTTTAAAATTCCCTTTAAGTTTTCGTGGAAAATATTGTCACACCCCATTTTGTGGGTTATGACTAGGAGCATAGCGGAATAAGACAGATGATTCAATTTAATAATTATTTTAATTAATTTAATAATGAAATCGAATAATGAAATAATTATAAAACTAAATATGTACTTACATATTATATTTATGGACGAACATCATCACTGGCTCAGGGGTAGTGTCAGGGTAGTGTAACGTCAATGCCGGAATCTCGACCGCGACCTTATCGAACATCAATTCTCGACTATCGACTGCCCCCCCCAACAGGTGCCATTTTTGTATTTATTGGTTCGTTACGTCGAATCATCGAATCAGCATTGTCTATCGGTGCGATGACCGGTGCGATGACCGCGTTAGTGCTGATTTGGTGATTTTATATATTCGTAGTATTGAAAGGAAATATTTTGGCAATTGCCAATTATGCTTATAACTTTGATTTTTAAAACTTTACTTTTGTTGCGTAAATGCCAATGAACTTTAGTTATTTTATATTTCCTTTCAATCGAATTAATTATTTACGAAATATATTTAGTTATTTTATATATCCAATAATTCCATCCTTGACACTATCCTTGTACCTTTTTAGGTTGACCACCCGGCCTCCTCTTACCGTCCTACAAGCCCACCGTAAAAAGCAGATATTTTGGTATGCGGTTTTCTTGCATTCTGCATACGTGACCAGCCATCTTAAGCAGGACTTTGTAATCATGACTTCAATACTCTCGCAGTTAGCTTTCAAGGACCGATACGTTTGAGACATGATGGAACCATTTATTTTATTCTTAAGAGGTTGTCTAAGGTGTCTCTGTTGCAACTTGTTTTAATGCGTTCATGTGTCAGCGGTACGGCACCCAGGTTTCGCTTCCATAAACATGGTGCGGAGTATTATTGCTAATTACACTGCAAGTTTCGTTTTGTGCTCAAGTCATGATTGTAGAAAACCCTATCTTTTAATTTACAGAATGTTCTTGAGGCGCTGCTAATCCTGTGCTGAATTTCGTGAGTCGATATTGGCCTTTTCCGAAATCAAACTGCCGAGGTAATTGAATTCCACTAAATATTCCAATAGTTCTTCTCCGATTTTATAGCATTGTTGTGATTTTCCGGGGAGTGCACATGCTTTTAGTTTTATCGATGTTCAACTTAAGTACCAAAGCCTCGTATGCCCATGTATATGTGTTCAACATTTCTTTCAATTGCTGTAACGTATTTGCAACTACGAGTAGAGCGCTGTCATCAGCGTATTGATGTTTTGTGATGAATTTTGTTGAACAGACCGCCGCGCTGTCGTATCTGTATCTAATGCCCAAACCTCTCTCCTGAAGTTAGTTTGCTGGCCACTATAATGGAGAAAGCTGCCATGAATATATTATTTGAATAGGAGGCGCTAAAGACACATCCCTGCCTAACGCCTGTGTTTGTTAGGAAGGGATCGCTCAGTGATCCATGATAACACTCTTGATTTGTTGTTGTTATGGAGGCTTTTACACACTGTAAGAAATTTGCTGGGTACTCCGAACTTTTTCATAGTTGCCCAAAGTGCATCTCTGTTCACAGAGCCGAAGGCTTTTGGTAGATCGATGAATGCAACATAAAGTTTAGACTGCTGCTCTTTTACTTTTCCTGTAGTTGGCGGATGGAGAATATGGAATCGACAGTACCGCGGTTGGTGCAAAAACCATAGCAGATCATTTAAAGTCATAAAATATTAAATACTAGACTTTTAACCAGTGCGTGGTGATCAAAATTTTTTAAAATTCAAAATTGTTCGTAATTAAACATCAACCATGTTTACCGCATGTAGGGCTCTCTCCAGTAAGTATAATTTCAGATCTTTGCGAAATGCGGGAAAGAATGAAAGTTGATAAAAAAACAACAAACTGTTGAAAATCTTGAAATTCTCTAATTATAAAAAATGATCATTTTTAATTCTCAATCTACTGAAAAAGTTTTATTTTAGGAGACTACAGTTGCCCGACGCTCTTGTCGGATCCTCTATAATATTGTTACGGATTCCGTGGGTCCACTATTTAACTCACGATAAAATACTTCCAGACTGTCAACTGTCAAAGCGCGGGCCTTATATACCCCTGGCGATGGTTTCTGGAATTTTCTAAAAGATTCTGTAATTCTCTTTTTACTTTCGCGGAATTCATAGGTTCCTCAATACACGTTGGTTATGTAGCAGTAATGCAGTTATGCAACCAGTAATACACCTTGATCTTGACAATATTCTTTTATTAGAGTACAATATACAAAGGTGGATTTTCTGAGTCAGATATACATATATTTTTTAAGTAACTTGATTATTGAAATATATTATTTTTTGCCACAGGTATCGCAGAAGCTCTTGGTTGTATCCTGAGTTCTATGTTAGTGCATTTTGTTGGTAAAAGAAAAATGAATTTCCTTTCACTGTTGGGCACAGGGATTTGCTTTTTTATCGTAGCGACATATGCTCACTTAATTAATGTTAACAGTCTAAAAATTGTTACAAAAGATGAGAATTTAGATGTAGAAGGACAAAGCTGGCTGCCCTTGACGTTTCTGGTAGGAGCTGCATTCTTTACTCATTGTGGTATTAGAATTCTGCCGTGGATGCTTATAGGTATATTTATTTATTTATTAAATGATTTTAGAGCAGGTTTACGCCCAGGAAATAATGGGATTATATACCAGGATAAATGGGATTATACCGGGTGCGTCTCAAGAAGTGGCTCACCCCCTATAACTTTTATTTTTCAGATAGAAAAAAAAACGAAATCTGGTATGTTAGTATAAAACATAAATTAGGGGATTGATTGACGTATTCAATTGTTCTTAGTCACTTCCTGTTTCACCAGAAGCTGACTACAACTTTTGACAACAAAACGACAGCACTCTCGGTATTTTTAGCCAAACCATACCAACCGGTATGGTAGGCTATTAAAACTCAACAAAAAAAATTTTATAATTTTACTCAAAATGAGTTTCATGAGTAATAAATGACCTAAATACAAGAGATTTTCATGGTGTCTGTCTGTCTGTCCGTCTGTAACACGATAACTCAATAACCGCCATACCGATTTTAACCAAATTTGGCACAAAAATACTGTGGCACCCGAGAATCTGGACATTTTGGTGGGGGTGGGGGATTGGTAAGGGGTATGGGAAGGGTTAAACATTTTAAAAATCGTAACTCCAAATTACAGTAGCTAGCGAAACGCCGTTTTCAATTTAAGATTAGGAATAATATTTGATCAAAATCAGTCAAAGTCGCAGTTTTTGAGATATTCCGTGTTTCCGTAGTTCCGTTTTTTGAGAAAATCAGTGTGGAGAACTCCAAACTCCAATCGAACTCGACCCCAGGTGGCGGATAGGGAAATAACCGCGGACCAAAATTGGAAAATTCACTTTTACTGAAACTAAAGAACTGCCTATCAACTTTTTATTAACATATTTTAACATGGGCGGCTATGCGTGCCTCCCGGCATGAAATTTTTAATTTATTCGATAGGAAATATCACTCTGAATACGATAGGCCAACTTTTGATATTTTGCATATGGTTTATTTTAAAATTATAAGATGCGGTTCATAACGAAAATTTGAATCGAAATATCAAGTGTTTGATATTTAAAATACGATTTTTTATTAAGCGAGAATGTCAAAAGTTGACATATGATATGTCATTCTATTCAGAGTGTCACTTTCTTTCGAATAAAGTAAAAAAATACCGAGGGTTCCATTTAAAAATCAAAAGTTGTAGTCATTTCCGGTGACAGAGATAAAGTGACCAAAAACAATTAAGGGGCTTAGAATAAAAGGTGACTTTTTGTTTAAATGGATTTAAGTACAGATTTAGATCCTGCAGATAACAATTTATTTAGTATAGAAACAAATTCAGTAAACATTCTACACTCTACTCTACTTAGTGCCACTGTAGAATTTACTTAATTCCATTTTATACCAAATAAATTGGTACCTAAAGTACATAAATCTGTACTTAGAAAATAGTGACTTGGATCCCCTTTTTTAACCTCCTCAGTTGAATACGTCAATCAATCCTAATTTAGGTCATATACTATCATACCAAGTTTCGTTTTATTAGCTGAAAAAATAAAAAAGTTATAGGGGTGAGACGCGCCCGGTATAAAAATAAAAATAAAAAATTAAGAAATCTGTGTCTGAATTGTGTCTGAATTTTTATAGTCTAAGTAGGATTTCTTTTCTCTGTAATGCAACCTTAAAAAAGACGAGAATATAGGTCGAAACGTTGGCAATTTTAAACTGGTTTCGAGACGGGAAATAAAAGGTTTTTTATATCCTAGTCCTAAACCTGGCTAACGCCATTTGAAGTATAACATAAAGACAGAAATCTACCAAATTTATTTATGTTACGTATTGTTTATGTTATGTGTTTTAAAATCAAAGAAGCCATACATTACCAACGTCTACAGATGCATGTATACATGCAATTACATGCATTTGATACAATGTATTAAAAGAGCCTCTTTTATTTTTCTCTTAGAGGCTATCGCTTCACTCACTATAATTTTTGCGTTGCGTTGTTAAAATCCACTCTGTCTTGTGTCCCACGAATTTTGAAGAGCGTGGATGATTTTGCGTGTAAGCAAAATTAATTTTAAAACTGAAAGTAAAATAAATAAAGACAATGAAAGTCCGAAATTCTTTTAGTTTTAATACCGAATCATTGTAACAAATGTCTATAACTTTATGGCGGATTTCTTTTAGTTTTAAAATTATCTTGCGGCGCACACACAGCAAAATGCTATGTTTAGCTTGACAAAAATCGACATTACAAATATTTTTTTTCGTATACCCTACCTGGCGCCCCCAATATTTAACATGTTACCATAACAACTAAGCATATTTATGCTATTTTAACAATAAAATTTCACTTAAAGGTACTTCAAAATTTTTCTCTTCGTTCAACCTTAATCCGCGGTTGTTTTTTCTATACCGGGTGCATCTTGAAAGTTTTATTTTTTAGATAAAAAAACGAAATTTGGTATGTTAGTATATGACATAAATTAGGATTGATTGACGTATTCAATTGTTTTGGTCACTTCCTGTTTCAACGAAACTATTGATTTTTAATTGGCACTGTCGGTATATTTCTGGTTTATTCGATAGAAAATTACACTTTGAGTAGAATGACATATCATATGTCAACTTTTGACATTTTGCTCAAAAATCGTATTTTAAATTTCAATCCTAGAGTGCCATAGCTGTGTTAAAAACACTAATTTTTTAAACAAGGAGCCTTGGAAAATAGATTTGATCGTCTAATGTTTTCGTGTCTTGTCCTGATCGGTTAAAAATGCCCAAATTATATTTTTAATCATATGCCAATTATTTCAAATGGAACAAGTGGCTCATTTGCATATTTTGAAAAAAATTTTTTACTAATAATTTTAGTAGCACACTTGATATTTCTAGTCAAATTATCGTTATGAACCGTATGTTATAATTTTAAATAATCCATATGCGAAAATGTCAAAAGTTGACACATTATGATATGTCATTCTATTCAGATTTCATGCATTTCTATCGCATAAAAGTAGAAATATACCGAGGTTGACATTTAAAAATCAAAAGTTTATTAATTTCCGGTGAAAGAGGAAGTGATCAAAAAACAATTGAATACGTCAATTAATCCTAATTTTTGTCTTATACTAACATACCAAATCTCGTTTTTCATCTGAAAAAATAGGAAGTGAAGCCAGTTTTGAGACGCACCCGGTATATAAATGATAAGTATAAGTGATCTTTGAAAACATTACTATTTAGTTGCAAGCAATTGCATTATTTTTCTATAAGAATTTAAGAAAAATTTCTTTTCTTTTTCACAATCAATTATTTCGTGCAGAATCAGTATAGGTATGATCAGATACAGTTTTGTCGGCTTCAAAATGAGGATCAGTCAGTGTTTGAGATTTGAGATGCATTCATTTGTCTTGCTTTAATGAGAAATTTCTACGATTCTGCTACCATGTACCATGTATTACTACATATTCAATCCAGAACAATCAAAATCACCAAAAGATTGATATTTTCCCACTACTGGTTAATACATTAATGAGGCAAACTTACAAGCTTTTTTTTTGATAATAAGGATATCGGGATCCTATTTAGCTTCTTGCGAATGAATATTTGTCTCATATAATTTTAGGGCAGATCAGCCATTAACAAATAAAGGGTGTGGGTAGTAGACAAAGTGCAATTTTGACCCACAAGCAGTCTAAAACTGTCAATTTTGCTGGCTCTTGACCCAAAACAGTTTGTTTAGAGAAAATTTATAAAAACAAGAATTATAGAAAGAAGGGTTATTTACAAAAAGTTGATAGCTTTTCAGTTATAAGTAAAATACCACGAACAATTTTTTTTAAATATTTTAGTTGCTGGCGTGGTGCCCCTCACATTCGGCGCCCCGGGCGGTCGCCCGGGTCGCCCTGCCCTTCCGCCGGCCCTGCTGAGCATCTTTTGGTTTGGTTCTTATATCGCGCTTCTCAGGCAAACATTAGAGAATTTCTGAATTCATAAATATTATCTTTTAATACAAAATCAAACACGCCCCTCTTAATAACTTTAATGTTCGAATCTCGACAAATAAGGTCTAAAGTTCACCCTGTATCTAAGAAACTAAGACGGCAACGACGAACTTTTAAGGCATTGTTTTTTTTATCAAAAAGTACCCAGCAATAATTATATTATCTTTATGTTTCTATTGATAAACCGCGAAAATGCAGGATTTTAATAAAATTCGTATTGCAATTAGGTAAAAGTTCACAAACCATTTGATAAGCGAGTAGCAAATAAAAAATATTAACAATTTTCCTCGAAAAAGGTAAGATATTTTTAAAACTTTATCCTAGACAAAACACAATGCCAATTTTTTTCCTTAATATAAAACATAACGACCGCCTTGTACTGTACTTGGTTTTGTCTCAGCCTAAAGCATTTTTAATATGTCTTTCTCCATACCGGCACAACACCGGTTACTAGATCATTAGACCATTAGCGTAACTAGCAATTTATACTGGGGTGGGCCTGGGGTTGAGCCTAGGGGGGGCCTAGGGCTTTTGTTTTGTTAAAAATGAAAAATAATTTAAAAAAACACGTTTTTTGAATAAAATGTTTACAGGAATTTATCAATAAATTTCAAATACCGTAGATTACGTAGATACTTAAATACCTACCCGTAGATTACTTAAATACCTACAAATTTTCTAAAAAAAAATAAAAATTAACACATTTTTTGAACACAACCAAATAATAATAACTAAATAATATTAGAATACGTCATTTTTACTACATCACAAGCAAATATAAATTAATACGTAGCCAAGAGTCCTAAAATTCAAGATTTCTCTCGGGGGTGCCCCGCAGCACCTCTGTAGTTACGCCAATGCGCCCAGCAGAGTCATTTGAAAATTAATTATCATTATGGACAATATATACTAGCTACAGACATGTAGTACAATTAAATAACAAAATAGAAAACAAATTTCTTGCAGTATAGGTATATAATAAAATTATATAAGGATTCTTGCCACTTAACTGCTGATATAGAAATTTAATTCTACGCTGTGTTTGTCATAATGTGGATCAACCTGCTCTCACAACCGGTTTCGGAGCCCTACTCCTCATCATCAGGTGAGCTGGGGCAGATCCACAAAATGACAACCACAGCGCGGAGACAGTTAAATCCGACTTGTCGGAAAGTGTCGGAAAATTTCTATTTTATAATTTGGCTTGCCTGAAAAAAAGCCTTTTACCATCCTTTTACTATGTGGATAATTGTGCCTCGGTGGTATGATGGCCCCTGGGGCGCTATTCTGTACACAGCATAAGATGGGTAACGGTCGAGGAACAGTCCGGAAGTTGTCACATACGTTGGGAGGAGATGTTTAGTAAACTATGTGAGTTACTAGTGAACAAGAGTAGCAACAACACTCAGGCAGAGAACCATAGAAGATCCCAGGACTTAAGGTACTAGATGTGGCAGGAGTGGCCACATCAAACGGGATTGCCGCGTCCAAATGCGATCCCGTTCATCATCCAGAGAACGAAGGCACCAGGAAAACTAAAATCAGTCAATACTAAGGGGCGAGTATTGACTGGGGAGAACAGAGCCCCAGGATTTTTTCCATTAGGAGTTTAGGAAGAACCGCTGACAGTTTGGTGATCGACGGGAAGGTCAATGGTAGGAGAATACGAATGACAGTGGACACTGGTGCTATGGTATCGTTGGTGCGGACTAACTCAGTGCAAGGGTTGAAGCTGATGCCTCTGAGAAGCGTGCCTTCTATCGGTAGTTGGGATAGTTTGAAGTTTGATAATACCGTATTTTAAATTGTGAATTAATTAGCAAAGGTGCCAGAACCGTTAGAGTAATAGTAGTTGCATAAATTGTGTTGTAAATAGTATAAGTTGTGTGTATAGAGTGAGAAAAATAAATTCGTTAAGTATTTTATCGTGAGTTTAAATTAGTGGACCCACGGAATCCGTAACAATACATAATTATACATGGTAACTTAATTGCAACAATCTCTGAATTAAAAGCCTGCAAATAATTGAAATGAAACCGAAAAAAAATTGTGCTTATAAAAATTTTAAGTACTCCAAAATACTGTTACGTCAGCCGTCGTCTCTCAATAAACTATCTTTCTCGCGCTTATAGATACTCATAAGACTTTCTTATCACGCTCATTTAAAATCTTTATTCGCGTCAGGCAAGTATTAAAAACCGTTTTCAAAAATTTATCTGGTAATTAACACATATTTGTTAATATTATCTAATAAACACGCTGTAAAAATTTTAGAATGCCTAAAGTATATTTTTGAGGTATAATAATTAAACATATTTGGGATGGTCGGGTTATTTTTTAAAACCGAAAAAAAAGTCTGGCATGCTTATTTCTAGGTTAAATAGATGCTAAAATTTAAGTATAAATATATTTCAAGTTGCCTAAAGGATAGTTTCTGGATTTATTTTTTTACAAATATAAAGGGTTGCGCAGTAGCAAAATACCTACAAACCCCCTGCCCGGGTGTTCTCCAGTTTATTTTCCTTTTTTATTTCCTTAGTTCTCCAATCAACTTTATTTTTTTTAATTTTAACTTGTCTAAAATATGTTTTCTAAATATGTCGTCAGCTCTTAGACTAACAGTTGTGTCAATACGAACGTGCACTAACGGTCTAATTATTTTCAGGTGAAGTATACTATAGCAAGATCAGAGCCACTGCCAGCGGTTTTTCAGGAGCGATGAGTTATATCTTTGGGTTTCTTGCCAACAAAATATTTTTTTCCATGATATCGGCACTTACTTTGCCAGGCACGTTCTGGCTTTATAGTGCTGTCTGTATGCTAGGACTTCTACTTCTGTATTTCCTATTGCCGGAAACAGAAGGCAAGACATTATACGAAATAACTGAACATTTTGCGGGCCGCAATAAACTTAACAATAAGGTTCATAATTTTGTCAGAGTGAAGACAAATCGCGAGAAACAATTGGATAATGGAGTGGATAACAAAGCTTTCGATGAGGATAGTAGCCACGAAATAAATACTAAGTTTTGAATACGAGTCCGTAGAAATAGAAAAGTAATTTTAATTAAATACCTAGTAATGTACTGTGATAACTATTTCAATTCATATTTTTGTGCATATATTTAAATAGTTTATGCTGCAAAGATGGTAAATAATGTTTTTGTTTTATTTATCCAGACTATTCTTATTTTTATATAATTATTAAAGCATATTCTTATACAGAAATTATTTATATTTAAAATTTTAAGACTAGTAATTAAAAAATATGTTGACAATTTGATTTTAAATAAATACCTATATGTTTAAAATGTTGTTTTAATTCAACGTAATTATGTACAGGGTGGTCGAAATTGGTCTGTTTGCCGAGAAAACATATTTCCTGACTAGATAGAGCAAAACCGACATAGATTTCATGGCTCGATTTGTGAGATACGTTTAATGGCGTAAACCGCCTGTTGATATTTTTACTGCCAACATAGATACAAATCATTTATTAGAATATACCGGGTGCATCTCAAAAGCGGCTCACCCATATAACTTTTTTATTTTTTCAGATAAAAAAAAACAAGATTTAGTATGTTAGTATATGATATAAATTAATATAAATTAGGATTGATTGACCTATTCAATTGTTTTCGGTCACTTCCTGTTTCACCGGAAATGACTACAACTTTTGATTTTTAAATGGCATCCTCGGTATTTTTCACTTTATTCGATAAAAAATGACACTCGGAATAGAATGACATATCATATGTCAACTTTTGACATATTCACTCAAAAACAGAGAGATAGATAGAGTGCCATGGCTGTGTTCAAAGCACTAATTTTTAATCAAGAAGCCTTTTTTAATCAAGGAGCCTTTTTTAATCAAGGACACTTTTTAAACAAAAAACCATATGCGAAAATGTCAAAAGTTGACATATGATATGTCATTCTATTCAGAGTGTCATTTTCTATCGAATAAAGTATGGGCCAAAATTATCCATAACTTTTTTATTTTGCGGAATAATAAAATTCTGTAAAAACGTTCTTAAGGCACTTTTTTAAGCATAATCCAGTGGCGTAGTCAGTTTTTTTCTATGCTTGCTCTTTCTGTCAGAAATAATACAAAATATAATTTTTTAAATAGAAATCATAGTTGACTAGGAACTTAAAAAAATGCTGACGTTTAACCGTTTCCAACGATATAAAGTTATGGGTATCTGTTTCTAAGAATGAGAGATATACTAGGTTTTTTATCTTTATATCGAAGCGGGCTTTGATTTTGTGTTGACGTATTTGCTTAATTATTTTTTATAATAATAATAGCTCCCGTAGATAGCGTTTAACGCCTTGGGAGTAGCAAGGTACAGCTTGCCATACTAGAGCCGTTCGGTATACAAGGAAGATAATGTGGCTAGCACTACGCTTCAACCGCCTATTATTACCTCAGGATTGTGAATCCCAAGTACTCATTTAAGGCTGAGTCGACCTAGGTACCCAAACTATTTTTATTTTAATAAAAATAGTCGGTTGATGAAATGCCGGGTGTGGGAATCGAACCCACACCTTGAGATTGGTAGACGAGAGCCTGTACCTCTACGCCACCGGGCACCTTAATTATTTTTTATCACAATTTAATATTCTATATTATTATTTATCTGCATAATTAAATACTTTCATTCTATTTATATATTATTAGTATTAGTAATTACAACTGAAATCAACACAATAAACAAAGAACAAAACTAAAGAAACGTAATTTTTGAGTTACGAATATGGTTTTCTAAAAAAAATCAAAGATGTTCAAACTGAGCACCTCCTTCTTGAAAACACAATAAACATCATTTGCTCACAGAGTTACAACGATTTATTAGGCAAACTGGTGTATTAAGTCCAAAAGCTTGCCTATAGCCTTCTGCAGTTCTTCTCTCGTCCCAATGGTTCTTCCTTATATATAATGTCTTTTAATTTCCCCCATAAAAAAGTCGAAAGGAGTTAAATCACAGAACCTAGTAGGCCAAGATATGGGCCCCTTGTCCCAACCTAATTCTCTCTAAATTCTCCATTTAATAGTTCAGTTGTAACCCTGACGTTTTAATTGTAATTGGTAATACCCTTGTATATGAATTTTTAGTAATACTAATATAGAATGTTGATTTACATTTTTAAAAGTTTTTAATTATGCAGATAAATAATAATATAGAATATTAAATTGTGATTTAAATCAATTGATTTAACTCATGCCAACCCTGAGTAGGAGCAGGGGTGGATGGGAGAAGTGGAAACCGGCCCGGGAAAAACAGGCAACCGGCCCAAATCCATAAAAACAAAATGACCATAACGAAGAAACATATTTTATATATTATAAGGAGGATGTTTTTCGCTCGTACGAAAAAGCTCTTTTGCCTCCGTTTTTTTTAATTAAATTGTCTTAATCAAAATTTTCGTAAAGACCAATATTGGGTCGGACATATGAATTTTTACTACAAAATGGCTCAGTTTTCCAGGGTTCTACTGCTTTATTTCCATTATCGATAACGGTAATTTGATCTTGAATAGGCTACGATTTTGAGTCACGATTTTGAGAAACTTTAAGACTTCTTGATTCATTCAGTTCAGCTGACCCAATCCTCTGTGAAATACATTACTTTTAGCTTTTCGGGTATATACTTTCTTTTTCTTACACATTGTAGAAAGAAATTCTCCTCGTTTTTAACTGAATGAACCGCATTATCTAGGTTATTATACATACATATAGTTCTTATCAGGAAACTTTTCCTCTATACTTTTCTACATTTGGCATCTTGTATGATAATGCCATGACTCAAATGAAAAAAAAACTAGGCAATACCTAGCCAGTGGATATAAATGTGTTCTGATGTAATGCTATGTTACAGTCCATAATAAGAACATTTGGATTTTCGAGACATATTAATATTTTATTATCTAATCTAGTTTAAACCTTATTTTTTAACTCTTCTCTGCTTTGGCCTCCATTTGTCAATCTATGCTACCGTATTCTTAGTATACATTTAGATCGAGACTATTTAAATTTACCTAATGCTATTCATTCTTTTTTCTGCTGCCAGTCAGTCATATTTATTAGTTATTAATAAAAGAATAGTGGGTAAAACTATACAGGGTGAGTCTTAAATAAGTGCAAATATTTTCAGGGGTGGTATATTTCGACCCCACGGACACGTCTATGAGGTTTTTTTTGCAAAAAAAGATGTTAAAAATCGAGCATTTTCTCAAAATACGATTTGGGCATCTTTTAACCGGCCAGGATAAGACACTTAAAACATTAGACGATCAAACCTATTTTTCCAAGGCTCCTTAACTAAAAATTAGTGTTTTTAACACAGCCATGGCACACTAGATTGAAATTAAAAAAAAAAACAATTTGTTTAATACAATTTTCAAATACAATCTTCAAATACAATTTTTGTTGAGCGAATATGTCAAAAGTTGACATATGACATGTCGTTAGATTCAAAGTGTCATTTTCTATCGAATAAAGCAGAAATATACCGAGGGTGCCATTTAAAAATCAAAAGTTGTAGTCATTTCCCGTGAAACACGAAGTGACCGAAAACAATTGAATACGTCAATCAATCCTAATTTATGTCATATACTAACATACCAAATCTCGTTTTTTTATCTGAAAAATAAAAAAGTTTTTGGGGTGCAATAATAAAAGTTATAGCATTTTTTTGGCATTATAAATTTCACCAAATTAATATTTTTAACGAGGGAGGTTTTCTTTATTAATATTTTTTTAAATAATTTAATAATATTTGAACTATTTTATTCTGTTACACTTTAAAAAATTGTACCAGCTAAGAGTGAATTTATACCAAAAAAACAACAAACATGCAAATTCCTTCTGCAAATTTGTGGTTCTTTTTATATTTTTTTCTAATCTAAGGATGTATAGTGACAAGAATATTTTCTGGTAGTATTCAATTTATCTTGGCCAGTTAAAAGTTGATATTGAAGTGTAAAGAATATATTTCAACATGGGAAAGAAGAAAAATAAGAAAAATAAGACACCAGGTAATTAAGTTTGCAAGGCTGAGTTTGATTATTAATTTTAATTTAACTTTTTTTTATAGAACCTACAGGAAGAACAAGCCCAGAACACACTGGAAGGTTACTTATGACTGAATTGGGGTATGATATTATGAAAAAATATCAAGAAAACCTGTCACCATCGCAGAGAAAAGTACAACTCTTATTTAAAGAATACCGGCTCGATTCATATCGTAGAGGTTATTTCCTTGATCAAACAAAACAAGATTTTATATTGTGGAGTATAAGGCAAGTAAAAACTTTTTTTTTATTTAATTTATTCCCCCGACTAAACACTTCTTTAATGACATGCTAATATTTAAGGAAGAGTGATTCTTGGACCTATACTAAGAAAAAAAAACTTCACACGAATATATGTCCTAAACATTTTAACTTTTCAGATACAGAGTGGCAAATATTCTTCTTTTTTTCAAAATATCTCTGATGTTGTATTTGATACACGTTTTCCATGCATCAAAATGCTTATTTTGATATAGAAAAAAAATGTTTTAGTTCTTAATTTCCTTTCAGCCGATGCAGAAATCATTTCCACACAACAGTTACCGAATCAGATTTTCAGCGATTTGATTCTGAAGTAAATTGACTTTTTTTTGAGCAAAAACTATGCGTCGCGTCGGACGAAAAAAAATCAAGAGATAAGAAATGTTATAAAACCCGTATGGACCGCACTGGTTGAAATAAATAAAATTCTTTGTGCACTAAAAAAGGTATTTTGATGCATAGAAGACGTCTATTAAGTTTCATAAACGTATCTATGTACAGGGTTGTTCACTACATACGACACGGAGTATTGTAGCTACACGATTAGATTTTTACAAATTGTAAGTTTGGGTACGTTGAAGGACTATTAGAGCTACAATTCAAAAATATTTTTACAAGATACAGAGTGTCCCAAATAAATAAAAAATATCAAAGTTGTATTTTTTTAAATGGAAAACCCTGTATATTATTACATTTTTAGTTTCTACGATTAAAATAAAGGCAAATTTGATTAAAGTTTATTACACTTAAACCTTACCGTTTTTGAAATATTTTCAATTTTGTGAAATTGCAGTAAACATTTTAAGGCTTCATTTCTCCAAGGGTATAAGATTTTTAATACTAAATATTTATTGAAGATTATTTATTGATCAGTTGTTGTATTGCAATAATAAAAATAATACTACCTCATACAGAGTGTCTAAAATTTTATTTTAAATAATTACTAGCTTTAAAGGGCAATAACTTATTTAATTTAAATAGAACGCCCTGTATATTTTAAGAGAATCAGATGCATAATTTAATTGTCTATCAAATTGTATTATACCACTTTTTACATATCCTTTCAAGTTTTCGTAGAAAATGCATTTTCTTATAATTTAGACCTCATTTATCGATATACCCATGGAATATTGACATTTTAGATTGTTTTTAAAGCAACAAATGTACAAAATATACAGGCTAGTAATATTATTGTTTTTAGCATAATGATAATATTACTAGCCCATTTGTATGCAAAAAGAAAACTATTTAAATTTTTATAAAAGAATATAACATTAATTAAATATACCACCCCAAGGGCGTAGATAAGGGGGGGGGGGTAGAGGGGGTAATTACCCCCCTTCCAGAGCGGCTTAAAAAATTAATAAAGTTTCTATTTTGTTAGGTAAACTAAAAAAATATTAAGATTTGTCTTTTCTGTGTTTTTTTAATACTGTTTATATTGGTATAAACAATTTAAATTTTATTAAATAATCACCATGTTATCTATTTGCTATAAATTATTTACCAAAATTTTAGCTACTCTGGATTTTTAGTAGTTTATATCTACAAAAAAATCAAGCTAGTTCGAATTACTTCGAGTTTTACCAAAAAAAATGTTGCCTACTGAGTCACCCCTTTACAAAATCTCAATCAAACACCGACGGCGACACGCATGTGTCCTATTTTTTTTAATTAAAATCTAGCGCGTATCACTTCTTTCTCTGACACTGTCTAATACTGTTTTAGACGGCGCCGAGTAGCGACAGAAACCGTCGGCTCTTTTGATGTGGTGGGACCAAATTTTCTTTCTCTTTTGACGTGTTTGACAGATAGACTACGTATTTAACCGCTCAACTTATGAAGTGGTCCTATAAACATGGTATACACTGCTCACAATTTGAAGTGGAATTAATTATAAAGTTGTATACATATCTTTTTTGTTTTGTTATATCCTTATTTCTAAATGTGAATGTATAAAATATCTTACTGCTAATAAATAATTAAAAAAACGATTCGTTGCCTGAGGTATACTTGAAATAAAGTATATAGAGATATTTGATAAATGGCAACCGTGGCAACTTCGCTTCTTCGTATGACAGATAACCTACTGATTTCGCGCAGCCGCAAAGAAAATTGAAAACGGGACTGTCGCTACTTGTCGGTTTAGGTACTCTGGCGATACTGTATTGAATGTTATCTGAAACCCACAGAATATACTAACGAAAAAGAAGCCCAAGTTCCTTGTAATAAATCGGTTCCATTTTCGTAACGCCATCTCTCGACGAAGCTGACATTTACAGGTTAGCCAAAGGGGTGCGGGGCCGGGGGGAATTGTAAAATACACTTTTTTATTTTAATTATTTTTATTCGCTATTTGCAATTTTATTTTTAAAACATATTATCTGAAACAATCACATAATATGTCTTAAAAATAAAATTACAAACGGAAACAAAAGGAATTAAATAATCTGAAAATCTACAAAGTTTATTAATAAAAAAGTTAGGCTATGCAAATTGATATATTAAGTATAACCTCTTTGGTATAACATTGTTAAACAAACATTAACAAATCATAACATATCAGATCATAGAACTAAAAAAAGTACTATTACATAAAAACAGGTGATACAATACTTCAAAATGAATTTTAACATAATATCAAAACCGAAAAATCAAACTGCAAACACAACCACTTATCACTGTTATCACTGCAAACACAACCACTGGACTCACCCAAGTCTACAAGACAGGCGGGGAGCGGCGGGAGGAATTTTGATACGGGCGAAGAGTGGGTCAACTGATATATTTTATATTCTTTAAACTGTGCTATGATGTTATAGCGTAAATGTATTAAAATTTTGGGTAAAAATAGAAAAAATTGGAATAAATCGTAAACTATTAAAAATAGGTATGACATACTTAATAAAAGTTGAAGAGTTTTGTAAAATATATCAGAAAAAATGATAATATATAGGATGTAGCATTCAAAAAATTTGAGATTTTTTAATTTTAAATAGTTGAAATTCATAAATATATTTTGAACACCCTGTAGCATTTAACTAAAATATCTTTACATATACCTTTTTTTCATCTAAGTATATAAAACTCTCCTCCCAAATTTTGGTTCTCCAACTTCAGAAACAATGGCACCAATGACAATTTTTTACCACACTGCAATTTAATACTTGTTTGAACAAATTTAAGTATTACAAAAACTATTAATTTTAGGTATATAACATTATATATAAAAAAGATATAGAATTTTACGCAAAATCTAAAAATAAAATAAAAAATAGGGTATTGCATTTAAAATAATATATGTTATATTCGCCACACTTTTTTGAAGCACCCTGTATACTCTATAATAATTTTAAAATGTGTATCTTAACCACCCCTATAACTTTTATATTTAATATTTTTTTGTAAGCCTCGAAACAAATGAGATAATCGACTTTAATCTATCGTTGGCTCACCCTGTACAATACAGCAAGATTTGAAAAGCACTCGGCAATTGGAATTCGTAAACAGGCGCGTTTAGGATTACCGCGTGTTTTGATTGCTATGGTTTGGTTTGTTGGTTCGCGCGTTATTGATGTCTAAATTACAATATCTACTAGGTTAAGTTCATACCTACAGAAGAAAAGTGTTTAAGAATGTAAAGCAGAAACATGTTTTCATGTAACACTGATTTCAGTTATTACTACAGTTAACGCAACTTTATGAAAATGACGTATTTCCGCAGAAAATGTTCTGTTTGTTTATGTTTAGAAAAGAGTTTAGAATATAAAGCAGAAACATGTTTTTATGTAACTGATTTCAGTGATTCTAAAGTCGGAAAAAAGAGAATGATGCATTTTCGCGAAAAATTTATACCATTTGGTGTTTGGGGAGGCTTCTATATAATATCTATATTTAATCTTATATAGAGGGTGGCACCTATCATACGATGCGGAGGCTCCAAGGAGAACGGGAGTTTTTATGTCGAAATGAAATTTTGAGGCCATATGTAGGTTAATTGAAAGCATTTTATAGAAATATTTAGAGTTCTACAGGGTGTCTCCCAAAAAAGTTATGCATAAAAGTTGTGTCTTTTGTAATGGGACACCCTATATAGGTATATATGATTTGATTTTCGGATTTTGGAAAAAAATAAAGGTAAGTTTGATATAAGTATATATGCCTAAATTGTAGGATTTTGACATATTTCACATTATGTGAAAATGTAGAATAAACTTTAAATTCCAATAACAGCTATCTATATTGTAATTTGCCCTGTATAACCTGATATTTAATGGCAATAACCATTGTATGTTAAACCAACTTAAAACTTGTTCTGAAGAGTTATACAGACAAAATTAATATTGAACGTTGGCCACTTTTAAAAGTAATTTACTCCTTTATTTTAAATGAAACGCCCTGTATATTAAACCGGTATTCAATGGAGAATTCATATATCTATAAAAATACTTAAAGTTGCCTACCCCTCAAACAAAGATTTTGCTAGATATTTTCATTTATATGATTTTGCCTCAGTAGATCTTTATTAGGGCTCAAACGAACTGACGACCAACGAACGCAGCGACCATGCAGCACTTGAGTCAGTGTTATTAGGAAACGCAGCTGCAACCAGTAATAACATTGAATCAAGTTCTGGTCGATGCGACCTGGTCGTCAGTGCGTTTGAGCCCTTATTTGATCAAGGTGGAACAATCTAGGTGGCTGTGACATACATTTTGATAATTTAACAAACATTAAACGTAAACGATGTAAAGTAAAATAATCAAAGGTACTAAAAAGATACACGTTTAAAACATATTTCACTTATTACAGAATTAAAACTAGATAAAAAAGCGAATAATTATGACACAAAAATTAGCTAGATGAAATAAAATGCCCAATATCTTACCTGTCCTCTTCACTACATAAAATTATTCTCTTTTCAAATAACATTTTCATCTTAAAAGGCATATTATGTAAAGTTTTACTTCGAAAAGCAGTAACAATTTCTCTCATGTTGTCGACAATAATTGTTCGAGTGTTGTAAACACTGTCTTTAACATACCCCAATAAAAAAAAGTCAAGACTAGATAAATTAGGAACATTTAAGTACCTATTCTATTAAATAGTGAATACACACTGCAGTCATCAACTAATAAAATCATATCAATTCTCTCTGATGTAGGAACAGTTTCCATTTTTGACCAATTTCTGAGATTTTTTTTAACTGACTTAAAATGATAACTAGTCCTTAAAGTTGAACTAATTTCACAGCTATGTTGAAGTAACATCAAACGTATCACAGCCACCTAGATTTTATCAAATAATAAGGATCTACTGACACTAAATCATAAAAATGAAAATATCTAGGAAAATCTTTGTGTGATGGGTAGGTACTGTCTCACTTTTTGGGCCAAGTTTTGATTTAAAGTACAATATTTATTTTACCACATATTGAGCTATACTGAGTAAATTTGAATTTAGGTAGCTTTTATTGAAATTTGAAAATTATTTTTCATTTTTAGAAAATGTTAAATATGCCTAAAACCTCACCTTTATTTTTCTCCTAGAATCAGAAACTCAATTAATATATATACCGGGTGCGTCTCAAAATTGGCTCACTCCTATAACTTTTTTATTTTTTCAGATAAAAAAAAGAGATTTGGTATGTTAGTATATGACATAATTTAGGATTAATTAACGTATCCAATAATTGTTTTTGGTCACTTGTTTCACCGGAATTACAACTTTTGATTTTTAAATAGCACCCTCGATATATTTCTACTTTATTGGATAGAGAATGACACTCTGAATAGAATGACATATCATATGTTAACTTTTGTCATTTTCGCATATGGCTTATTTGAAATTGTAACATGCGGTTCATAACGACAAATTGACTCGAAATACCAAGTGTGTGGTACCAAATTATTCGTAAAAAAAATGCTTTTTCCAAATATGCTAATAAGCCAGTTGAGCCACCCTTGTTCCATTTGAAAAAATTGAGAAATGATTAAAAAAACGATTTGAGCATCTTTTAACCGGCCAGGACAAGACACGAAAAACATTAGACGATCAAACCTATTTTTCCAAAACTCCTTGATTAAAAATTAGTGTTTTTAACACATTAACACATTTAAAATACGATTTTTTTTAAAGCGAAAATGTCAAAAGTTGACATATGGTATGTCATTCTACTCAGAGTGTCTTTTTCTATGGAATAAAGTAGAAATATACCAAAGGTGCCATTTAAAAATCAAAAGTTGTAGTGATTTCCGGTGAAACAGGAAGTGGCTAAGAACAACTGAATACGTTAATCAATCCTAATTTATGTCATATACTAACACACCAAATCTCGTTTTTTTTTATCTGAAAAAATAAAAAAGTTATAGGGGGTGAGGCACTTTCGAGACGCACCCGGTATAGGGGTTCCATTACAAAAAAAAACAACTTTGATGCGTAACTTTTTTGGGGACACCCTATAGAACTCTCTATATTTTTAAAAAATGTTCTAAATTAACATGCATCTTGCCTAAAATTAATTGCATTATCTTGCAGTATAGGTATATAAATAATAAAATTATATAAGGATTCTTGCCACTTAACTGCTGATATAGAAATTTAATTCTACGCTGTGTTTGTCATAATGTGGATCAACTTTCTCTCACTACCGGTTTCGGAGCCCTACTCCATCATCAGGTGAGCTTGGGCAGCTCCACAAAGTGACAACCACAGCGCAGAGTAGTTAATTCCGACTTGTCGGAAAGTATCGGTTAGATATTAAGTCCCGAACGGGAGATAGCGGCCTGCGTGCAATGGTAGTACTTTCGTACCACCGAGGCGCAACTAAACGATAGTAAAAGGATGGTAAAAGACTCTTTTTTTCTCCAAATTATAAAATAGAAAACAAATTTCTTGCAGCATAGGTATATAAATAATAAAATTATATAAGGATTGTTGCCACTTAACTGTTGATATAGAAATTTAATTCTACGCTGTGTTTGTCATAAAGTGGATCAACCTGCTCTCACTACCGGTTTCGGAGCCCTACTCCATCATCAGGTGAGCTTGGGCAGATCCACAAAATTTAAATTTCTATATCAGCAGTTAAGTGGCAAGAATCCTTATATAATTTTATTATTTATAATAACATGTTTTGATATACATCCATTCAGAAATACGAAAAACCCGAGCCCCCCCCCCTAAAATCTATAAATTGGGTTAAATATTAGGCTTTTGGCTTCAAAATGGCGCACTAAAAAGCATATTCTGCATTACTTTTTATTTGCCTCCCCCCCACAAATAAATTTCTGTATCCGCCCATGGTCGTGATTGGGTGTTTGTTTTTTATTGTTAACCCAGATTAACCATAAAAACACAAACAACCAATCACGGCGCGTCTCGGCGAATTTCAGGAAACGTGGGAACTAATTTTTATAACACGGGCTTATAATTGAGTTTACTTCTGAAAGTATTTCCAGAAATGTTTTGCGAAGTGTTTCACAAATATTTCCAGAAATATTTCGTAAAACATTTCGGGGATAGTGTAGAGGCTGTTTTAGATTAAAATTATATAATTCGTTTTTAGGTTTTTGGAAACGAATGCGTGTTTTTACCTCGGAATGACTACTGTAATTAAAGAGTTAGATATTCTCGAATATTTTGAAACTGAGGTAGTCAGTGATTTAAAATGTTTCATACGTGATTTACATTCTTTGAACTTGACTGTTGTATGTACCTTATCACCACCGGGCGCAACTTACTCCAGAGTGATTGATATCTTGATGGAAAATAGTCTAGAACAGGTAAGATCAATTTTATTTTTATATTCTGTACAAGAAATTACGACTTTATTACATTTAGACATTTGACATAGTGTATGATGGGGTAACTATGGGGCTTAAATAATATATCTGAGTAGTGCTGGTCTTGGACTGGCGTTAGTATTGCACTGGTCAGTCTTAGCCTTGCAGATAAAACGCTAGTCTAGGTGTTGGTCTCAGTTTTTGTGCAAGACCAAGACCAAGACCAGTCTCGTTCGTCACTACGAGCGGGCGTGCTAAGCGCGAGACTTATCAATCCGCAGGTCGGGCAATCGCGATCGCGAAAATACGCATTGGCATACGCTTCGCACGCCACGATTCATGGCTGCTCGGGTGCTTTATCACTCACCAGAGGAAGACAGTGAGCATTAGCATCAAAACTAATCAGTTTTGATTTTAATCGCCGCGCCGCACAGTGTTGCATCAAATGGACAAAATTCAAAAACATGAACAAATATTTTGTTACTATTATATAAATAAACTAGCGTGTACCCGCGACTTCGTTCGCTTCGTCTTAATCATTTGTAATAGTGATGATAAAGCAAAGCAAGAATTTCCATTAGCATACAAACCATATGCAAACTGAATAAAATTTTCTCACATTTATGTCAGCATGACAAAAAACAATATGGCGATATTATTATATAACTTGGTAATATTTGAGGGGTAGTTTCATCTCGTTGGAATTTGACTTTCGAAAAATCCGTTTGCCAAAAATAAGCTTTTAACGTCAAGCAGTTTAAGCAGAATCGTGGTTAATCAATTACCCAACTTTCTGGAACACCCTGTATGATTTTTTAAATATTTTCAAAATATGTAAAAAAAACAAAATAAATTATGCGTGTCCAAGCGTTTTCCCGAAAGAGTAACTGTTTTCACCCTCTAAGAAGGAAGCGACTTTTCTCAGTGATTTTACTCCACTATAAATGGTTATCGTTGAGCTCTGTGGTTGAGCCACGACTATCGAATGCTTTTGATAAATGAAATTTAGTATTCGTTTGATTTTTGTATGCGTCAGTGCATTATTAGTTCTTCCAACTTTTTATAACTTCGCCGTATAAATACTGTGCTATTTTTGCGTTTATTAAAATAGTTAAAATACTAAAATAGTAGTTATTTTTTAATTTTATTTATTGACGATTGTGTGCATGTGCAGGTGGTCAAAATTTTTCCGAAAATTTGTATGGTTTTCCGTAGTCCGATCTTTCAATTATTTAATTTTATATGGTATATGGTCTATTTTTTAATGGGAAATTTTGAGAAGTAGCAATTTTTAAGAGATGAGATGAACTTACAATTAATTTTAAAAATACATATTTGTATTTTAGATGTTTTAATAATATGAATTAGTTGAACTTAATAATCATATTTAAGTAATGTGGTTGTATAATCATATTTAAGTAAATGGTTATCGAACTCAAACTATGGGGTGAGAAAATTAAAATGAAAGTTTTACACGTGCCAATTTAAAAAAAAAGTTAACGATGTTTGTATTTTGTTTATGCTAATTCTCTTACATGTAGTTTTTTGCAAAGAAAAAATATTTCATTTATGTTTTAAAGTAAATGCCAGTAAAAGTAAATATAATTTTTAAATAGTAATATAAAGCACCTAATATAAATAATTTTGATTTCTAATTTTTTATTTATATTTTCCCTCCATTACACTGCATGCTTAGAAAATTAATAAATGTTTATATTTCATGATTTTAAAATTTGTTGTTAATATAACAAATTAGTTCTGTAATTATTATTATTTAATAAACCAACGTTGCCAAAAAATTTAGAGACTATATTATTTTTAAATAGGATCTAATATAAATAATTTTTACATCTAATTTGTTGTTTATATTTTGCTACTACTTAAAAATATTAGGTATTTCCTTTAGATGGTCTATTCTTACTTTGCTATAAATATGGTAATCGTAAATCCTACAGGATGTTCAATATTCTACGCCAAACTTTCTAAAATAAAAAATATTTTTTCCTTGTTTTTTTAAATGGAACACCCATATTTTTTTTTATTAGATGGAGAGTGTAAAAATGGACATTTTTTGTATTTAGAGTATTTCAAAATTCTTAACGGTTTCGCAGATACACGCAGTATTATTTCATATGGCGCTTTCAATGGTAAAATACGAGAGAAAAATCATTGGGTGGCTTTGATAAAAATTTACTGTGGAAAATGCCATATGAAATATAAAACCGCAAATATCTGGGAAACCGTTAAAAATTTTGAAATACTGTAAATACAAAAAATGTTCTTTTTTTAATTCTCCTTTAATTGAAAATATAATATACAGGGTGTTCCATTTAAAAAAAACGAAGAAAAATTATTTTATATTTTAGAAAGTTTGGCGTAGAATTTTGAACATCCTGTATAATCTACGATATTCATATTTATAGCAAAGTCAGTACAGACCATCTAAAGTAAATACCTAATATAGTTTTGATTTCAGAATAGTTCTTGTATTTTTAATAATTTTTTTAAGATGGGCTGAAAAATATATATTTTTGATTTATTTTTTAATATCTCTGAAACTATCGAAATGTATTTATTCATACCTTAGGGTTATGTAAAGTGATCGGAAAGAAAGCCAAAAATGCAATAATATACAGGGTGTTCCATTTAAAAAAAATCATCCAGGTCCATTCACACTTTTTTGAGCCACCCTATAGAAGTTAAAATATTTTCCTGAAATACATCCTCGTACATACTTTAGGTTTGCACTTAAACAAAATTCTCAAGTTTTTTATTCTTGGAGCTACAGATGCCCGACGCACTATTACCGGACCCTGTATAGATATACTATCCCTAATTAACTAAAGCCAAACAATAATATTCTTTGCTAATATCAACTAATACCAAAATATGGCAACAGCGCCTTTCATAATGTATTTTCTGTGTAAATACTAGCACCCAAAGACATTATAAATATAGACCGAACATCTCATTCATAAATACTCGTTGGAAGTGTATCAAACATTCCAATGTGTCAAACAAGGACAGAAGAGACAGAGAAGTCTAAAATTTCCGACTCCGGCAACTAAGCGCATTTGGATTTTTCTAATGGCCAGTGGCGTATCGTTTTTTGGAAGGAATTTAATTAGTAAAGTAAAAGTAAAGTAATTAGTAAAAATTTTACTCCATATTAATATACTACATTAACACTTTTTCGTCAGATGAGTTTTATTATAAGGTCTAATATAATAAAATCACAAACCAAAAACGTAATAGGTAAAAAGCTTTATTGGAGGCCTGGGTCACACTGTATATAGGTATGTATAAAACTAGTAGCCTAAAAATTATTTACAGTTCGTCCCATTCTAAAAAAAAGGTAAATACACCGTACAAATAACTCTAGGAAGAGGTATTTGTACGGTGGTAAAAAATGGTCTAAACACGGCCGAAGGGGCAGGTATAATAAAGCAGTAAAATGTAAAAAAGGTCGGGTAAACACCTTTGTTTATTTGTTTAGCAAAATTCCTTTAGAATATCGTATAGGTATAATGACCAAAATATGACGCAATTTTAAGAAAAAAAATGTCACTTTCTGGCTTATAATAAAGTTTCAAATGCAACGTTTATATTCAAATTTGTTATGATCTACAACAGTTAGGTAGTAATTGAGACGAATTATAATTCAATTACCGGCTACTACGTTCTTGTTTTAATAGATCAAAATTCAACAAATATAATTAGAAATTATTTTAATTGTAAGGGGCTCCCTTGTAGGACGCCTATGTACAATTACGGCGGAAATTTGTACCTACCTGTGAAAAGACAAATTCGGGTAATTTGAGCTTATTTTTCCACACACTTGACACTGTCGGACGGCTCATTTTGATTCTGGAAGACTAGCAGCGACGTTGCCAATAGTTCTATACGTTTCAGCACATTAAACAGTAAACATGTCCTTTAATAGTAACGCTGTAATCCTCTGGTTAATAACCATATTATTACGCATGCTTCTTTAAAAATAAACTATTAATTTAATTAAGAAAGTGAGATTTATTGATATCCGGTGAAGGTTTTAAAGTCACCTTTTCTGCAAATCAAATTAAGTAGATAGGCGCAAATTTAAGATGTGGCAATGTCGCCTTCTCTATCTCAGTTGGTTTTTACAGTACGTAGTCAACCTCCGATTGTTTGATCGGGTTAAAATGCATAATGTGATATCTGTTCTTCCTAAATCTATGCTAGCACCTCAATAAAAAAATAATTTGTCCTTATCTATATCTGACTCCGCAAAAAATCAAAGATGCCGGCTTCTTTCATAGCATTGCCACCGACCGCTGTCGGGTTTCTCGGAAAGAAACCTACGTCGCCGGGCGACAACTAAAACTCAGTTAATATTTTATTATAATCGATCCTGACGAATGAATGAATTTCATAAATGAATGAATTTTATAAATGAATGGTTTTTGCTGCCGAATTACTAGAATACTAGAATACAATATTTCAAGGCAGATGACGGATCTATTCGATAATTTTTATTCGAATAGTTTTCAATGAATGTTTTCTTACTAACTATCGAATTATTCGAATGAATTGCAACTATCGAATGTTTTGATAGTATTCATTCGATAGTTCCCACTACTACTATAAACTACTGTTCACCTTGGAGCCTCCGCGTCGTACAAGAGGCGCCATCCTGTACAGGGTGGGTCAAATTCGACGCTTTTAAATGGAAACACCCTTTTCTATAGGAGATAGACGAAAACTAATATCGGTGTCTGGAGACATTTCCAAAGCACCTTTTTACGTAGAATTTAATGGTTTAAGTATAATTTTTTTAAAATTAATAATTTAAGAGTTATCAACAGAAAAATTTATTTTTTATTTGGGACACCCTTTATATTTTTAATTAACTGAAAATAATTTAAAATTACCTTTCCAAAAATATAGCACACTTGATAATATTTTGTTATAATCCCCTTCGAAATACAGAATTTTTAAAAGTTCGCCACTTTTAACTAGTAGGTTTTGGACCCCTTATTGATGATATGCCCTTAATGGAACTCGAAAACATTTTTCCAGACACCGCCTCTGAACGCTGAAGTTATCAGCAAATTTTTGCAGCCAATTTCAAGAACAATTGAATAGCTAACCAATATACCAGCCGTTGGCCGTCGACGCCGCCTGACTTAGTGCCCATGGATATACATATATTTGCGGAAGAATAATAAAGGTTCCTTATTCTTCTGTATAATCTAGACAATAATTAGAAATACTTAGCAGTTATGAGAGGGTATCTTTCACCTCTACTGAGATGAATTCCGCGAGAAATGTTCAAAAACTCTGTCCATAACAGAAGACGGTCGATATGTCGAACACCTGTAGCAAAATATCATGTCTTGGTTTGCTATTTATTTTTATTGTTATTAGATATAGTTTAATGTGTTGATGTTGGTTAAATATATTTTAAATTGTTATAAAATTCTGCATCTCTCATTATTTTCATTTTAATTGATGCTCACAGCTAGAATTTTTTTGCATTACAGCCGGTGCCGTTCAAAGCCTACTTATTTAAAGTGGGCGAATTTTTATCTCGATTTTTATATACTCTATATCTCGAAGAGGAATCGAGCAAAATATCAAGTATGTTATATTTTTGGAAAGGTAATTTTAATTTTTTTTCAATAAATTATAAATATACAGGGTGTCCCATATAAAAAATCAAACTTTCTGTTGATAATTCTTAAATTATTAATTTTAAAAAAATTATACTTAAACCATTAAATTCTACGTAAAAAGATGCTTTGGAAATGTTTTCATAAAAATACAAAATTTTCCATAGCAAAAAAGTTACAGCGATTTGTTAAAAATGCATATTTTAGAAAAACACCCCGTAACTCCGTAACGGTAACAGATATCGGTATGCGGTTTTCACCATCATGTTTTTGACAAAAATTGAGCTCCAGACACCGATATTAGTTTTTGTCTATCTCCTATACAAAAGGGTGTTTCCATTTAAAAGCGTCGAAATTGACCCACCCTGTACATTATATGTCTTTATGATTAAAATATCATATTTATTTTGCAGAAAAGAGTTAAACCACCTTGCCAATGCCACTACAAATATGACAAAAGAATATACTCAGATGTTATTTCTTACGAAGTATCGCCAGTGGGATCTATACTTCATTTATACGATTTATATGATTTAATGATAAGTTTGCAAGAAACGATCAAAGACCACGGAGATGTTTACTATCTTGGATATAACCTGGATGATGGAAGTAAGAGGAGTAGTCAGAATTGTTATTAGAACATATAAGGCATGAACGAAAAAAAAACGGCGTCAGCGACGGCTATGAAATGAAGATCGCTGTCATTTCATATATGTTAAATAATATGAGAAATATCATCGATTGTCATTTCCCAGCTAATTGACGTCGTTTTCTTTTCAATCATACGGTGTTTAAATACATCTTGTTTGAAGCTATACCGGGTGGTTTACATAAGTGGCTGACCTATAATTTTTTTTTATTTTTTCAGATAATTTTATATAATGACATATTATGTTACGGGTAATAAGCGAATTAGTTAATTCGTGAATTATCCGGTTAAAACGCGAATTAACCAACGCAGTCGGTTAATGCTAAAAAAACAGATATATTTTAAAAATGTTCGCAAATTATCCGGTTAGAACGCGAATTATACAACATGATTGGTTATATCCGTTGACTCTTGGTTATTTCGCGAATTAGCCGGATGATATGTTAAGTGAGCAATTATTTTTATTTACAAAAAAAATACAAATGCCCTTTGTTTTTCAAACTTAAACTAACAAATCTTTGCAAAACTTTTTTACAGTCTTAAAAATAAAACAAAAATCAGGCAGATATGCGTACCTGACTTAACCACATACTAAGTACTTATTCTTATTAGTACAGGATATAGGCTTGCATGGCCCTTAACAGATTTTTTTTGCATGACACTTAACTAGGGTTGCCAACTTTCAAAATTATAAATAGAGGATGCGAGTGTAAAAACAGGACAAGCGAAAAAATGTTTGCCAGTCCTCACCGTAACCTAGCTCAAGTCATGAATTTACCCAAAAGTTTTGTAAACTTTATTAGTACAGTCCTTTACAGTCAATTTGGCATCAAAAAAGGTCTAGACTCCCATCAAATTACCCCCGCTCTTTACCAGTCGTAAGTGGTCCACTGGAAAAGCTGCTTAAATTGGAAAATTCGTATCCGCCCACCCCACCGTTTTTGAGAAACTCAAAAATTTTGGATTCAATTTTCTGGCTGAACCGTAGATACCACAGTAAATTTTAAGGATCAAAAAATAAAGAGAATTATAACTTCTCTACATTTTCATCTCTAAAGTAACAACCTCTAAAACTAACGGAGACAAAGTTAAACTTATAATGGAATTAGGGACAATTTTTAAAATAGCCGAAATTTGTTTTTTTCAAAATATCTAGTAAGCCATGAACTTTTTCAAAAATCTGAAAGGCGCATATTTATGACCCCACAAAACTGCAATTCTTTCCCCATTTAACCGACTCTCTACCTCCAGTAGTTTCCGAGATACCCATAGAGAACATCGTAGGAAACTCACCCTGTATATACAAACTTCAATAAATGTATTATTATGTTTCTAGTTACTCACTATTGTGGTTTTAGAGTATATGACGGGTTAACACCATGTCATATGTCTCTCTATTGCATAAATTTCCTTACTATAGTTGTAGTTTTTAGGATTACAGCTTTCTGCATGTTAGTGTGAATGTATGGGGGTAGATCTATTGATTGTATATGTTGAGAGAATGGCTGCATTCGGCAGACGCCACCGATTAGTAATCGATAACTAATCATATTCTGAATGCACCTAAAAATTTCCGATGACTAATCGCCGTTGGTAATCGGACGCCATTTTTACAATCGTTCTCAAACAGCGATTTGTGATTAGCGATTACCGATTTGTTTATATAAAAAGTGTTAACAATATTACAATCTCTAAATGGCATGCAAGATTATTTATAGAAGAGAATACTTTTGATGCATTTGTTATTATTTATTTCGTAGTTATTTATAAATTTGTAAAAAAAATATTAGTGTAAAAATTAAAAAGTAAAAAAAAATAAATATTATTTATTAAATACACAAACGAGATAAATGAAAATGATATAAATAAATAAACTAATATATAAAAGTCAAAAACCATATCAAAAATTAAATAAAAACTAGTGGGCTCTCCCGTTAATCGTAGAAATTATAAAAAGGCATTCAGAAAAATTACAAATCGCAAGAAAACGATTACTAATCGTAAATGGCCGATTACCAATCGGATTCCGTCTGCTAAATGCAGCCAATGCTTTTGTAGTTATACCTGTTACTGATATAACTATAGGTATAATTGTTACTTTATTTTGTTTCCACATTTTCTGAATTTCTATAGCAAGTGGTGTGTAATTTTTTCTCTTTCTTTTGATGTTACATTGCTGTCGTTGGGTACAGCGATATCGATAATAAATGTTTGTTTATATATTTCATTGATCAATGTTATGTCAGGCCTATTGTTTATTATTGTTTTATCTGTATGGATTGTTCTGTCCCAGTATAGTTTATGTGTTTCATTTTCCATTACGTTTTCGGGAGTGTACTTATAATATTGCAACCTTGTTGTCTAAGCTGTATTTGATTGCCAGTTCTTGATGGATTATCTTTGCTACCGTGTTATGTCGACCAGTGTAATCTGTCCCCGCTAGTATTTTGCAACATTAGAATTTTTAGAATTTAGAATGAGTGGGAGGGGGGTTAATCACTTCGACCTTACAGATCCATTGTGTCCCCCTTTCTTGAATCATAACTCATCATACAGTCCCAGGGCTTTGACAAAAGCCAGTATCTGGGACGGTTTTATAGAGGGTAGTTCTCCATCTCCAGTATCAGTCGTACCAAAATTCATGGCACGAATGGTTGTCGTCTCGGCGCACTCAATGATGAGGTGTACTGGTGTTTCACCATCTTCCCCACAGAATCTGCATTCGCCGTTTCTTGTTAGTTTCAATCTACTGAGGTGTTCATTGAGGAGACAGTGTCCTGTTGAAAACCCCGTGACAATCCGAAGATTGTTCTTACTCAGACCCAGGAAGATCTGTGATTTTTCTTGATCATAAGCCCTCAGAAACTTCTTCGAGTGTATTAGAGCATTGCAAGATATCCATTCCAGGTTGCGGATGGAATCTCCCAAGTTCTTGAGTTCCGCCTTGAGTTGGTTACCACTTGGAAAGCAGAACGGTTCTGGTCCAGTTAGTGGAGTGTTCGCTCCTTTCCTAGCTAGATTATTTGCTTTTTCATTGCCTTCTATCCCTTGGTGAGCAGGCACCCAGTGTAGGAGGACTTTGTTTTCTTTGCCTAATTTATTCAGCTTCTCTATGCATTCTTTGACCAATTTCAAATTGATTGATACTGAGTTGATCGCCTTTAACGCTGCTTGACTATCAGATAAGATGGCTATTTCTTGTTTCCGATAGTTCCTATCTAAGATAAGTTGTACGCATCTCTCGATAGCGTAGATTTCTGCCTGTAGGATACTAGGGTAAGTGCCCATTGGTTCGGAGTAATTAGCTCTCGGCGCAAACACTCCGATCCCTGTTCCCGTATTGGTTTTGGAAGCATCAGTATACCAAGTTATGGTATGGTCTTTTAACTGCTGGGCAAGCGTTTCGCTCTTCCAATCCTTCTTATTGCTCAATACTACATTGACATGTTTGTCAAAGTTGTACGTTCTTGGCATATCGTCCACTGGGAGTTGCAGGAGTGGTATTTCCTTTTTGAGGCTGATCTGACAATTCTCCCAGTACTAATTCCGTTAGTGACCATTCTAATCATTGTCGCATTGGCATATCTACCAATGACAATGTGCAGTGGTGTTAGATCTAGAATGACCTCCATTGCTGCTGTTGGACAGGTTCTCATGGCTCCTGTGATGCAAACACATGCTAGTCTCTGGACTTTGCATAGGTTTAGCCTTGCCGTCCGTTGCTCTAGTTTTGTGTACCAGGCAACTGCTCCATAAGTAATCATGGGTCTTACTATCATGGTATACATCCAGCGCAAAATGTTAGGGGAGCAGCCCCATCTATTTCCGGCCAGTCTTCTGCATATCATGAGAGCCTTTATGGCTTTGCTGGTAGTGTTCTTAATAGGCCTGTTCCACAGGAGTTTACTGTCCAGGGTTATTCCCAGGTATTTAACTTCCTGTGTTGGCAGTATTTCCTTTCCATCTAGTTGGATTATTTTCAAGTTTTTCAGACTTCGCCTTCTGGTGAATGGCACTATCGCGGTTTTGTCTGAGTTGATACTCAGCCCGACAGTCCTACACCATCTCTCAGTGATACGGAGTCCTCTTTGGATAATATAACACAAGGTGCCTTCATGTTTCCCCCGAGCGATCATGACTATGTCATCTGCATACCCAATGCAGTGTATTCCCGCTAGAGTTAATTCATCTAGTAGTTCATCCACCACCAAGCTCCACAGCAAAGGGGAGGTTACTCCACCTTGTGGAGTTCCTTGCGTTGTTTTAACAGCTACAGTTTTGGTGCCCATCTGAGCCTCTGCTGTTCGTGTTGACAGCATTTCCCAAAACCAGCGAATAAATAATTTTGCAACATAGGTTGCCCCTATTATGCTCGATTATGCTCGATTGTTTCTGGATACTGTTATATGCTCGATTGTTTCTGGATACTGCTGACATTTTCGACATTTGTCTGTATCCATTCTCTCTTTCAGTATATATTTCCTATAATTTTTGGTTGCTATGACTCTGTCCTGAATGGCTAACAGAAATTCTTCAGTTTCAGATTATAGTTGCCTACCGACAACCACTTGCATGATAATCCTACATCTATTTGTGAGTTTTACATTATGGCATCGTGCGTCCCGTGAAGTGCCTTCCCTGCCCAGGTATCTTTCTTTTCTTGTTGTGGATTTGTGCATCTATTTTCCTCAGCATTATCACAGGTATTATATTTGTTTAAGTTGAGCGGAGTGTACTGCTTATCTGTCATTAGAATTGCTCGATGAAGAGGTGTGATTTTATTTCTGAAATATTTCCTTAGATTTTCTATTTGTGTATTATGTAGTAGGTACTTTTATATCTACTAAGCCTCTTCCTCCTTCCTTCCTACTTAATGTGATTCTTTCGGTGCATGACTTTGGATGTAGTTTACGATGTTCTGTTAATGTTGTTCTATTCAAGCGGTTTAATGCTTTAAAGTCTGTTTCTGACCATTTAACAATAGTTGGCCATGACTTCATAAAAAGCGCCATTTTTAAGCTTTTCGGCGATATAAGCTATAATATGTTTCTTTCGCAAAATTACTGAGTTATTATCTTTCTTGACTAATTTCACTTAGTTAGCCATGGAAACAAGTTCAATCGTCGTTGCTCTCAGAAATGTGAAATTATCATATCCAATCTTTGTAAATTAAAATAAACAAAAATTGCAAATAAAAATTTTTCAAATGAAGAAAAGCGTGTAGGATTATTGGTTAAAGTTTTCTTGGCAATACAGTTTCGAGGATACGTTGACCGGTGAAAGTTACTTACGTTTTTTAGAGAACGATTTTCAAGAGTGTTCTAATTGTTATGATTTATAACTTATAAAAAGACAAAATATATTATTAAACGGTTCTTTAAAATTTGCATTACACAAGTTATTAAATTAATTAAGTTATTTTAGAAAATTTTCAAAAAATCCGCAATTGTTTTGAGTACATAAATGCATCTTTTTAAAACTGAATTTCTAGCTATTCTCACAGAACGACCGGTCGTCTTAATCAAACTTCTCCTGTTCCGCCTCTTCGAGTGCTTCTCTCAATTCATAAGTTCTTTTGTAAACCTTGTTGTTAACCATACCGCATAAAAAAATCTAAAATGGATAGGTCAAGTGACCGAGGAGACCCATGCAATTGGTCCACCCCTTTCTATCCCTGAGTCTACATAATTATGGTGTAAATAATTTTTAACATTTCTTTCATTGTGGGGAGGGGGTTTGGTGTGTCATAATTAAAGTCATGTTGGAACCACTCTATTAATGCGCTAGTATCTAAATTTAACTTTTCTAACATGTCTTGAAAACCATTCTCTAAAAAAAAGTAAGTAACGTTCACCGGTCACCGGCCAACGTATCTTCAAAACTGTATAGCCCAGAAAAGTTGAACCAATAATAGGAGTATTTGGTTTGACGACGCGACGATTGAACTTGTTTCCATGGCTAACTAAGTGAAATTAGTCAAGAAAGATAATAATTGGCTATAACTCAGTAATTTTGCGAAAGAAACATATTATAGCTTATATCGCTGAAAAGCTTAAAAAATGGCGCTTTTTATGAAGTCATGGCCAACTATGGTTTCCATCATCCACATATGGTGTCATATGTCAAAAATGACGGGCTTTAGAAAATATCGGAGAACACAATCTCATTAGAGATGTGATTATCTACAACTTTTATCTGAAAACTTTTTGTCTAAAATAGATTATAATGGAATTAGGAACAATTTTTAAAATAGCCAAAATTTGTTTTTTTTTAAATATCTAAAACCATGAATATCTGTAAGCCATGAACTTTTTTTTTATTATTATTTATGACCCCACAAAACTGCAATTCTTTCCCCATTTAACCGACTCTCTACCTCCAGTAGTTTCCGAGGTACCCATAGAGAACATCGTAGGAAACTCACCCTGTATATCTAGTGTCTTTATTAGCCAGGTATGTGGGATACTGTAGAAAGCTTTTTGATAATCTATATAGCATGTGTGCATATTTCGTTGGTGCTTCTCTATTTGTTTCATAATGATAGTATCTATAATGATCTGCTCTTTTCATCCTCGGCTATTTTTTGAACATCCTTTCTGTTCTTCTAGTATTATGTCATTTTGTGTTAGGTGATTATCGATCTTTTGTGTTATTAGAGACGTAATTATTTTATACAGGGTAGGTAAACATGTAATCGGTCTGTAGTTGGCAGGATTTTGTGTGTCTTCGCTTTTAGGCTTTATGTATGTTTTTCCTTGTGTTAGAAAATGTGGCATGTTTTGTGGCTCAAGTACAATGTTGTTTATTAGTTTTAATAAGTGTTGATGTATTGCTGTACTTTTTATACCAGTAGTTGTGAATGTGGTCTACTCCAGGGGCCTTCCAGTTGTGTTTTTTGTATGGTTTTAGTTAGCTCTTCTATTGTAAATGTAGGATTTGCTTGTTGTTGTATATGTTTGTACTTATTTTGTTTTTCAATCCACGGGGCACTTTCGTTATGAGTTATTGTGCTTGACCATATACTTTCCCAAAATTGCTTGATTTCTTCTGCATTTGGAGGTAATATTGGATTATGTGTTGGATTGGCAAGGCTGGTATAAAATAGTTTTTGACTTGCATTAAATTGTGCGTTTTGTTTCCTTCTTTCGTTAGATTCGGTGTATCTTTTTAGTCTATTATTATTATTATTATTATTAATAATAAATTAGTTCAAAGGACTAAATATATTTAATTTATTTGTTTCATTTCTAGAGCTCCGACCCCACCATGCAGACTGGTTAGATGTTGCATCTATGATAACATCAACAAAATATCGTTGCTGTTTCTTTAGTACTCAATACAAAATTTCTGCAGTTTTATTTAACGTATCTTGTCATTTTATCTTAAAACGAATACAACAATCAGGTATCTAATAATTTATTTACTCCAATTTTAACTAGATATTATTTATTTTATATTTTAGAACATCTTAAGATGACTCCGACTATGGACAGCTCAATACATCTTTTAGAAACATTATGTCCATTGGCACAGTCAATATTTCACCTGCGCTCAGTCTCCCCTTCAGACTTAGAAGCGCTATACGAAAGCCTCGAAGACGTTAGATTAATATTATCAAGTATGGTGTTTAAAAAACCTACTGATCTGACCACATCTTTAAAGGATCTCAATTTCACTCCTACCGCACAACGTTTTCCAGAACGTCCTCCCACAACTTTACGTGTACCTGAAATTCCTGTTATTAGTTTAGGGAAGCCCACTCCTTCAACTCCTAAAAGCGAGGAAGTTGAAAAACCTGAGATTAAATTTTCTCCAAATGTAAAGGAAAGCACCACAATAGAAAGTACCTCTCTAGATAACATTTATAAAGATTTTATCCATCATATGAAACATGTAAGTGGGAGGAAAGTTCCCGCTGACAAAGTAAAAAGCATGAGATCCAAAAGGATAGAATATGTTGAGAAGACTCTCAAAACTATAAAAGAACAGTTTTCTCGTAATTATGAATTTGTAAAAAGTATACTATCGGATAATCAGAGTGGAAAAACAAAACTGCCGACTAACGTTGTTATAGACCCACTAAGCCCAAAACCTCCCAGCCCGGCGAATGTAGAAATGGAAGAAGAAGAAGAAATTAATAGAGAGGTGCCTCAAGATGAAGCGAAAATTAAAAAAGAACTATGGAGAATGAAAAAACGAGAGAAAGTAGAGAAACAGAAAAAATTCGATAAACTTTCGAGAAAGCAACAAAAAGAATTTTTAAAAGAGGAAAAACGTAAGAGAAGACCAAAACCAAGTACAAAGCACAAGTTTCCTGGCGAAGAAATTAGATCTGTCAAATCATCGACTTCTGCAGCTTCCATTTCAAAATCGTCAACTTCTACTGCCACTTCAACTACTGCCTCACAACCATTGGTTTCTGCAGCTTCTTCTTCGCAATCATCGACACCTGTAGTGAAACTATCAAACTTTGGAGACTCCGATATGAACCTATCGACTTCTGCAGCTTTCGTTCCACAACCATCTACTTCTGCAGCTTTTGTCCCACAAACATCTAGTTCTGCAGCTTTCGTTCCACAACCATCTACTTCTGCAGATTTCGTTCCACACCCATCTACTTCTGCAGCTTGTTCTTCGACACTATCCACTCCTGCAGCTTCTGCTTCAAACACGTCCCACAACCCGTCTATTTCTGCAGCTGAGCAAGGAAAGTTATATCGCATAACATATAAGCCTAATGCATATAGGGATAAACATCAATTTTGTAAGTTACATAATGATATAAAATGTGCACAATTCGAACGAGCACCACTTGACTGCCTTTCTACATTAAAAGGTTTTCTTGCCTTAGCTGATATTTTACGAATGAATAATATAAGTAACACAGAGACAAAAGTTTTCTGTATGGAAGATCTTGATTACTATTTCAAATTTACTTTTAAGAAATTTGTAGGATTAAATACAGATGCCCTACAATTCACCGTTCTTAGAAATATACATATCTCTTATATTTCTTTGATTGACAGAGAATTTCATATTCCTATAATTATTCCACACGACCCTCCACGACTTACGCGTCTACAAGCCTTTACGCCTGTACAACCATATCCCTCTTCTCCCAAAAGGGAAGAAGAGGAAGCTTTTCTTGAGAGAGTATTACGAATGCGTATTCCTGAAGTGCTTCCGAATGTAGAAGAAAATGTAGAAGAGGAAGAAGAGGAAATCTTTGTTTAATGATTAATTTTTGGGCCATTTTGGACAGTGTAAAATGTTGACAGGCATATTTATATTTGTGTAATTTATGTGGTATTGTGTAAAATGTATAAGTTATAAGAATGTGTTTATGTTGTTTATACTTTTATGCGTAGTATAAAGTAATAAATAATCTATACAATAACTCAAGTTTTCAGTCAGGAACATTACATCAAACAATCATGTCAACAACTATTATATCAAAATGTTTAAAGATAAATCTAGTTTAGAATGGTCCAGGAAAGGTCCAATCAACGATTGTCCCCTACACAGTACAACTTATTTAAGTATTATTTATAAGTTTATTATCCCATTACTGATATTTTTATCATTTCTGGTGAACAGTATTTATAATTGAAGATGGTCTAAAATACACAAAAAGAAGAAGAAGTAGAACATTTTGTTTGATGACTAATTTATGGACCATTTATATTTAAGGTTTTGACTAGCATATGTTTGTGTTTATTTTTGTATCGTCTTGTAATATGTATAAATTTTAGTATTACGTGTATTTTTTATTTTTAGTATGTGTCATGTTATTTATACTTTTATATTGTAGTATAAAATAATAAATGATACAACAACCTAATAGCATTTCTTGTATATGAATATACCATTTCTTAACATAAATAGGAAAGAGTTACATTTCAGTCCCAGAAAGATGTATTTTTAAAAACACAAATTTTGGAATAAACTTTTTTATTTTATGGAACAGCAATCGAATGTTACCTGTACAATAGCTAGACAAGAACTAAAACTAAGATCTATATTGATTTATATTGAAGCTTCTTCTTTTATGGCAATCTGCTGCGTTGCAGGTTCCCAAGCAAAAGTGCAGGTGCATCTTGGCCGGTATTGTCCGTGAGAAGTCTCTGAACTCTGGACTATTCCACCCTCGTTAAAATAAATAGATATTTCCAATATCTTTTTGACCAGAGTTACTGACTGATTGGTCATGCTTCACATTTTATAAATATTTTAAAAGTTTAATTTAGTAATATTGGTTAGGTTAGTGTTATTTGTTCGAAATTTAAGGCTGGTAGTATTAAGAGTTTTCCCTTGTGGATTTGTCGACTGTGAAATTTTTTTAGTATTATTTCTAGTAGATAGAATATGAGAGACTCTCCTCCTCATTTCCCGGCTCCGGCTCCTCCGATACGCCGATCGTAGCCAGCATTGAACCATTCGCTTATAGGGACCTACAGAAATATCGATATACTACTTTTTGATATTTCATTATATTAAAAGAGTCTATCTATTTAGATAATAACTATCGATATCAATCGATATTAAATAAGTCGATTCGTTCCTACCTTTCCTTCAAAGAGAAAGAGAGATAGGATGATATAGAGAAACAGAGATGTTCTTATCCCCACTTATTTTTATCCCCACTATATCTATGTCTAGTCATATACCGGGTGCGTCTCAAAAGTGACTCACCCTTATAACTTTTTTATTATTTCAGATAAAAAAACGAGATTTGATGTGTTAGTATATAACATAAATTACGATTGATTGACGTATTCAATTGTTTTTGGTCACTTCCTGTTTCACCGGAAATGACTACAACTTTTGATTTTTAAATCGCACCCTCGGTATTTTTTTACTTTATTTGATAGAAAATTAATTCTGAATAGAATGACATATTATATGTCAACTTTTGACATTCTCGCTTAACAAAAAATTGTATTTTAAATTCAATCTAGAGTGCCATGGCTATGTTAAAAACACTAATTCTTGATCAAGGAGCCTTGGAAAAATAGATCCCATCGAAAACATAGAATGTAAAAAAATGCCAAGTCTCGCAACACAATTCCTCTGCTATAAAAAGTTGTGAGATCTCATGTAAAACCAAGTCAATTTATTTTATTTAGTCTCTCTTTAAGCCTATTCAACAATTTTGTTACAAATTGTTAGTATCAATATTAGTCATCTTTATTTCTATAATAATCATAATGACTTGGCAATTGCATGCACGGCACCTTAATTATAAAAAAGAATATTCTACTATTTCGATTACTAAGTAAATCTAAGGGCACAAACATAATGAGGTATCCCTATGCGGTGCTCGCCAAGATGCTGGCCGCGCTGCTCGCCAGGATGGTAGCCGCGATGCATCCTACGCGCACTGTTTTAAAACGGCGAGCGCGTAGGATGCATCGCGACTATCGTACAAACATAGTGCGGGGCATTTCATCTCGATGCGATGCGCGCCATTCACCTCGCCATCCGGCGATGCTGAATCAAACATGTACAAATTTATGCGTCAAAACATACTGGAGCCTCGCACCTCGCCACGCACCTAGATGTTCAGCGCGATGCTTCCTAGGAAACAACATTTTTGTTTTTTGCGAAAAGCGGACGCGGATGCCTGAAACTTTACATTTGATTGGTCGGTTTAGGATCACAATTCGTTGAGCATATGTCGAACTAGAGTCGGGTGGAATAAAATGTTCACAATACTAATATTTAATTTATCACCAACAATGTAATAACCTTTATTCTACAGGGTCTGGCAATAGTGCGTCGGGCATCTGCAGTTCTAATAATAAAAAACTTATGAATTTTGTAGTCCAGACATAAAGTATGTATTAGGATGTATTTGAGGAAAATATTTGAACTTCTAAAGGCTCAAAAAAGTGAGTGGATCGCGAATATTTTTTTTTAAATGGAACACCTATATACGGGGTGGCGTAACTCATTCGCCTCGGTTGATTATACGAAAACGGAAATATGTAGAAACAAAATATTTTATGGGCATATGTGGGAAGACCATGTGCATAATTTAAAATTATTTTGAAATGTACAGGGTATGTCAGAACTAAGGTTTACACCAAAATTATATTTTTTCTTATGAAACACCGGGTATTTTATTTCATATTTGGATCCTTGGACACAAAATAAGGCATGTATTATAAGGGTTATTATATATTAATATGTTTACAAGGTTTGGTTTTTGAGATATTTAAAGATATTTAAATATGCATGCTACAATGGAATAGATTATTAACACCCTGTACATTACTTTTTAGAATTTATTCTTGTGCTGAGTTTAAAGATAGAAAAATAAACTTTACTGAAAAATTGTATTGCTCCCTTAAATTTATACAGGGGTACCAAAAATTGATGATTTATTTTAAATGTTTATTTTACATAAAAACCTTGTTATTTCAAATACGACAACCTGTATTTGGGCTTTGGACTTTATTCATTTATAGCAAGTACTTTAATCGCTAGTTGATTAAAAAAAGTATACCATTAATATTGCAAATTATATTTTATCCTCTTATAGTATATGTCTTTTTAATTTTTTGATGATGTAACCAGCACTTTGTTTACTCACTTGTTTTGTCGAAATGCTTGAATCCATTTTTGCTTTTGATCAAACCTATGAAGCTATAAAATGTTGTTTCGGGAGAGTTGAATATCCGGGAAAGTTGAGTTATTGAATGTATATAATTGCACCCAACAACGTCCTAAGTACGCTCTCCTTTACGCGTTAACATTTTTTCGGCAATTTTATTAACATTTGAAATTGTCCCAACACAGCACGACGCGACGCCTAGTTGGAATTCTTTTTCATTTATTTTTTATTACCCGAAACAGCGTTACATCATACAAACCTCCTACCTAAGTGTTTTATCTCTTTTTTTGTCTCAATAACTGCACTAGCAAAAAACTAAAATACTTAAATATTATAACCAAACCACGATTTCAGTATTATTCTATGCGATCAACATGGCGGCGATATGAAATAGGTAGGGATCTTAGACAAGGAAAGAGAGGGGACGGGTAACACCAGAGAAATAGAAGGGATAGAGAATGAGCGTCAACATGCGCAGAAGGTCTAATCAAGTTGGACGCCATATTCCAGGTCTTCGTGTCATTTTGTATATAGGTGGTAATCTATAAGTAATCAAATATCAATTTGCTGTTTTCAACCATACGGGGGGCAATTTAAATTTAGTGAAATTCTATCATTTATTATGGTTAGTTAACATTAATATGATTTATTTAATTATCAGTTTCAAAACTGCGTACAATATTGGTATATAATACACTAAATATACGAATATTCTGACAAAAGACGCTACGGACAGATGACCTTTTCGTCGTAAAACACTCGAAATGATATTAAATAAGTATTTACAATATTTCATGTTTACTTGTACTGAATTACGCGTTTCAATTTAAAATTTTTGCAAATTTGGTAAAAATTGTTCTAAACAACTTTTTGTTCAAGTTGTATATTCATAAAAAACATTTGGTTCATAATTATTTTTGATGATTACCTACCTTGTATTTTTAATATAAACCTAGAAAAAATATGTTTTTGTTTTATTTTTTTTATTCGTCCCTTCAAATTATGTTTCAAAAACTGTTACATAACATGTCCTCTAACAAATATTTTCATAATACATAAACATCATTGATTTTATTAAGGGTATTATTATTAGTATTTATCCTGGTTTTTGTCGACAATAAAAACTCAATCTTGTAATAGAACATCAATTTTATATTTCGTAAAATTATTTTGATACAAATTCGATTTGTCAAAATTCAAGTCATTAATATATTGATAAACAACCCAAATTATTCCTAAATATTTTATTATAAACAAAAACTGTTACCGGTAAGTTTGTAAAACACATTATGGTTTGTCGTAATACTAGAAAAAATCATTTATTTTTTGCACAAAAGAAGCTTGTCGATCCTTATTTGTCCATAACAAAATTCTGTATGTACATATACCTAATTTATTATTAAGAAAATTAGATTATATGATCTCAGAATTTTAAGAAATTTTTTTTTAAGATAAAATAGTTTCTTCTCAACTGTAATATTGTCAACTTTGGCCTGTATTTTATCTATTTAAAAACATGGGATTGACAATCCCCTTACTAAAATACATACTGGAAGGTACCGATTAAGTTTCATTGCATCAAATACCTTTACTATAAATCCTGGCTCACAACTCACAATTTAAGGCCATTGCAAAATGCTTTTGAACTTCATCATAGATTTTACAAGAATAAAAGTGTAATATTGAAACAAAGTAACACTGTAAGCTTCATGACTAATAGTCTCATTTTTAACACTCTTTAAATATCATCTCGTTAACAATTATGAATATTATATGATTTTTCTCAGTGATTTGTGGCACAGATACAAATTAATATATGCCCCATAACAGTTTTTAAATAAGAAACTTCTGCCCACAGATTTAATTTCTTATTGGCATAATACCCTTTCTTCCTATATAAATCTTGCCATTTTTTCAGTCCAATGTTCCTTGTTTTTACAGTTGTAGGAATACTAAAAATGTTGACTATAGAACTTGATACTAAGTTTGAAAAAGCCTTCATACTTGTAACTGTGCATAAATCTAATTAACTGAATTCGCCTCCTCTTGACACTCTGAACACTGCTGCTGCTAATGTTAAAAATATTTAGCACAAAACTACAACTACCTACAACAAACTTTACAATAAAAATGTTAAATTTTCGCTGTTCGATTAAAATACCCTATCTTATGTTTTCTTTTCCTCCAAATAATCTTCTTGTCAAGTAAGGACCAATCTAATTTGACATATTTCTGGTACACTTGAACTTGTGCTTTCATGCTTTTACTATTATTATACACTTAAATTAGCAAATTTTTTGAAAGAATATTTAAAAAAATATATGTGTGTAGTAAAGGTGCCCGGTGGCGTAGAGGTATAGGCTCTCGTCTACCAATCTCAAGGTAGTGGGTTCGAATCCCACACCCGGCATTTCATCAGCCGACAATTTTTATTAAAATAAAAATGGTTTGAGTACCTAGGTCGACTCAGACTTAAATGAGTACTTGGGATTCACAATCCTGAGGTAATAATAGGCGGTTGAAGCGTAGTGCTAGCCACATTATGGTTGTATGTATGGCAAGCTGTACCTTGCTACTCCCAAGGCGTCAAACGCTATATACGGGAGCTATTATTATTATTATGTAATATAATTTGTTTTATTAGTTTTATTTTTGTTGTTCAATAAAAGTTTATTTCTGTTTCCTAGGAATCCTATTAGGTATGTATATATGTGATTAATTATTTTAACAGATTTTAGTTGTGAAAAAAAAACAGTAGTATACATATTAGGACATTCAGCTAAATAGGAAGATCTAATTAAAAATTTTAACAAACTTTAATATTAATAAGATTTAATGTTAAATATTTAGTAAAATAAAATTTAATGTTGTATCTAGAATCTAGACATTAAAAATTAAATTTAAAAATCATTATATTATTCATTCTGATTGGTTTATAAAATCTGGAAATTTTATAAAAAGTATAGTAAAAAATTGCTCTATTTCTATTACTATTTATGTTAGAAAAAAAGTGATTGAAGGTAAAATATTCTAAATTTAATTCTCTACAAAAAACGTATCTTTAGTTTTTTCGAAAAAAATTATGCAAATAGAGATTTGAAAAAAATCGAAAAAATCCAAGATTGCGGCGGTTTTTTTCAAACTTCCCCCACTGGCACTGGGACCGAATGGGACTTTTAAGGGGTTAAATAGGAGATCATTATCTATACATTCCCGCTGAGATCGGTTGGTTACTAATTTTTTCCACCTCAACCTCCAACCTTCAGATTGACTGGTCTATCTTTCCGATAGACCCTTCAATTTGAACATAATAAGTCCTGGCCCCCCCTAAGAATATATTATCTGAGATATTTAATTAAATTTTTTAAAAAAATATCTGTAAAACATGTTTTTTCTGGTAATAATAAAATTAATTTAAAAGGGATAATAGCATTTTTGGACATTTCCTTTATTAATATTTTTTTAAATAATTTAATAATATTTCAACTATTTTATTCTGTTCGATTTAAAGAAATTGTACCAGCTTAAAGTGAATTTATACAAAAAAAAACAACAAACAAGCAAAAATTCCTTCTGCAAATTCGTGTTTTTTTTTTATTTTTTTCTAATCTAAGAATATATCGTCACAATAATATTTATGCTAGTATTCAATTTATCTTGGCGGGTTAAAAGTTGTTATTGTAGTGTAAATAATTTATTTTACCATGGAAAAAAAGGAAGATAAGACACCAGGTAATTAAGTTTGCAAGGCTAACTTTGATTATTAATTTTAATTTAACTTTTTTTATAGCACGGACTGTAAAAACAGGCCGACATCCAAGACGAAGGACAGCTATATTTGGAAAGGTGTATAAGATTTTGGAAAATTATCAAAAAAATCTGTCATCATCGCAAAGAAAAGTATTACTGTTGGTAAAGGATTACCATTTGGTTTCATATGTTAAAAGGATCTCTGTTCAAAGATCAACACCAGATGTTATGTTGTGGTGTATAAGGCAAGTATAAACTTTTTTTTTACTTAATTTATTCCTCCGACTAAATACAGGGTATTTCTTAAGAGTCCATTTCACTAGTATGAAAAAGTAGCAAAATAAGCGTTCGGCATTTAACGTCTTATGTAAAACTGCATGGCAAGGTATTTTTACACAAATGAAGAAGGAAATTAAAGATAAATATATGGTTAATTTATATGGTTTTTTAACAAATTGCTCGCTATTGTATGGCAAATGCTGAAGCTCCGCAAATCCTAATCAAGCCTTAATCAAAGAACGTGTGTTTGGAATTTTGGATGTGGCTTAACATGACAGGATCGGGCTAAGCCTTATGCAGATTTCTGAAATATAATATATATTTCCCTCGGCCACATACCCGCTTTACCCAACCCCTGAGAGCGACCCGAACAGTACAGCTTAATAGACTCTTTATTACAAGCTAATATTTTATTTTAATTATTATTTATATTAAAAAATTGGTCAAGTGCGAGTCGGACTCGGGCACGAAAGGTTCCGCAGTGGTTCCGCACCATTCATTATCTAGGGTTTCATCGAGACGAGAAATCTCGTCTCGAAGGCAATTTCTCGTCTCGTCTCGATCATCGAGAGATATTAAAAAAACTCTCGTCTCGATGTTTTTCTCGAAGTCAATTTCTCGATCTCGATTCGGGATTCTCGAAATTTCGAGAGTCTCAAAAATAAATAACTAATTTATTATTATTAAAAAATAGGCGCCGGGAGGCACGTGCCGCCCATACTAAAATATGTTAATAAAAAGTTGATAGGCAGTTCTTTTAGTTTCAAAGTAAAGAAATTTTTTCATTTTGTTTATCTCAAAAACTGCGAATTTGACTGAGTTTGATGTTATTACAAATTTTGTTAAATTGAAAACCGCGTTTCGCTAGCTACTGTAATTTTGGAGTTTTATCCCCCTCCCATACACCCTTACCAACCCCCCACACCCACCAAAAACTAATGGCAAGATTCTCGGTGCCATACAGTATTTTTGAGCCAAATTTGGTTAAAATCGGTTTAGCGGGTTTTGAGTTATCGTGTTACAGACGGACAGACAGACAGACACCATGAAAATATTTTGTATTTAGGTCATTTATGACCCAAATAACTCATATTGAGTGAAATTAAAAAAACTTTTTTTTGCCGATCTTAATAGTCTACCATACCTATTGGTATAGTCCGTATGTTATAAAGTTTGCACCAAAAAATAGGGTAAATTTTTTCTGTTATAAAATTACGTTATAGAATACAGAGCTATTATAGGTATGGTATGAACTAAAAGCCATGTGTAACAAAAAAAAATGCAGACTGGCCCAAATACCCAAAAATAAAAATATATTGTTTTAAAAAGCGAATATCAAAACGATTCCTTTATTTTTTAATTTAGTCTTTTATCCATATGGGTTTAAAATTTACCTAGCTACCTACGAAAGTTTAAAATTTTTACTTCGTTATGCAACAAACTGATTTTTGTTTACTCGAAACAGTCTTTTATTGAAAAACTTTTTTTCTGCGACATTACTTAAATTCGTTCAACTCAATAGGAGTTAATAGTGAAATTTATACAAAAATGGTGCCATAAGAACAAGAATGTATTATACTAGCGTGTACTTCGTTCGCGTCGAATTAATCATTTGTAATGGTGATGATAAAGCAAAGCAAGAATTTCCATTAACATACATACTGGATAAAATTTTCTCACATTTATGTCAGCATGAGAAAAAACAATATGGTAACAATTATTATATAACTTTGGTAATATTGCGTCTCGATCGATTTCAGGAAACGTGGGAACTAATTTTTATAACACGGGCTTATATTTATCCTACTCTTTCCAGAAATGCCTTGCGAAATGTTTTACGAAAGATTTCCAGAAATATTTCGTTAAACATTTCGCGGATAGTGTAGAGGCTGTTTTAGAGTTTACTTCTGAAAGTATTTCCAGAAATGTTTTGCGAAATGTTTCACAAAATATTTCCAGAAATATTTCGTAAAACATTCCGGGGATAGGGTAGAGGCTGTTTTAGATTAATCTTATATAATTCGTTTTAAGGTTTTTGGAAACGAATGTGTGTTTTTACATCGGATTGACTTTGTTCGACATAGAGCAAGTAGATATCGAATATCACCTAGCAAGGATGTTAAAAAGCTTCGTACTTGAATTACATTCTTTGAATTTGACTGTTGTATGTACCATATCACCACCAGGCATACATTACAGCAAAATTATGGATATCTTGATGGAAAGTAATCTAAGAAAGGTAAGATCAATTATATTTTTATATTCTGTACAAGAAATTACGACTTTATTTCATTTAGACATTTGCCATAGTGCATGGTAGAACTAGGGCTTAAATACTATATCTGAGTAGTGCTGGTGGCTCAAGTTTCGTTTACTTGAAATAAGTTATCTAAGAAATATTTGTTTATTTAGTACTTGAAAGCCTTTTCGAATAGTATATCGAAAAAATTTCTGAATGGAAAAATTCAGGAAATGGATCCTTTTCGAATTTTTCAACTTTTGAATAGCTGAAATCAGGGCTACTTTCGTTTACTTGAAATCAGCTATACGTTATATTATAATGTGCATAATTTAAAATTATTTGGAAATGTACAGGTAATTTATTTAATTTTTGGATTCTTGGGCATAAAATAAGGCAGTTATTATAGGGGTAATATTCTAAAAGCTTTGGTTTTTGATATATTTAAATATGCATGCTATAATAAAAAAGTGTGTTAACACATTGTACATTACTTTTCTCAGAATTAATTCTTATGCTGATTTTCAAGCTAGATAAATAAAATTTACAAAAAATTTGATTGGTTCCTTAAATGTATACAGGAGTACCAAAAATTGCTGGTTTGTTTTAAATATTTATTTTACATAAAAATTTCATTATTTCAATGCAACACCCTCTATTTTTTTTAAATAAATCGAACCAGATTTAAATGCACTTTCAAACTATATTATAGTTTCCTATACCTATCTGTCTCAGATTTTGAATAAAAAGCAATTTTTCGATATAAATTATAATCAAGATGGCTGTTGTCGCCATGGCTATTTTCTAGTGACACTCAGTACCTATTTTCAAAATCGACTTTAGTTTATGGACCTTATTTACATTTATAACAGGTTATTTTTATTTAATTTACCTACAATAAGGTTAATAAGTAATTATTTATTATTTTATGAAGAAAAATGAAGGAGTATCTGCTGGCAGAAGAGATGGATATGTTACTAGTGATTTTGTGAGGACAAGTGCTTGTTGGCCTGAAGGGTTTATGCTCAAAGATATCCAAATAGGAATTTTCTTGACAAGCGTTCCTTTGAAAAACTACTTTTCCTATTTTGCAGAGCTGATATGAAATATCATATGAAATACCTTTTAGGCAGCTACCTGTCGTTGGAAGTGAAAAAAATGAATTTGAATTAATTGGTTCTTTTATAGAAAATCCTTTGAAAAAGAAGACTAAGGAAGGAGCATATCAAAAATCTTAGGTACACCGCGATGGGCCTCAAATATGGCCGACTTAAATTCTGGTTTATCAGTGTCGTTCTAATTTTATTTAAAAAATGTAAAACTATGATGTAGGGTAGACGTGGGTTAGACTCAATATTTTGTTGTTTTATGTTACGTTGTGAATAAATGTTGGTAGTTATTAAAATTGTTATAAAAATATATAATTCTAATAAAAATAGATAAGTTATAATAAGAATTTATTAACACAAACATCCGATACGATCAAAGAGAAAATCCATTATGTAATTATTTTTATTTATCATTAATTATGTCATCGTAATATAAATCAACGAACTACTTCTTTATTTTTCTTGATAAAATAATAAATACTTATTAAACTATGGTAGGTAAATTGAATAAAAGTAAACTGTTATAAATTTAAATATACTAATGTCGATTTTGAAAATAGCTACTAAGCTATTAACTGTTAACTAGAAAATTGCCATGGCGACACCAGTCATCTTGATTGCCATTTAATTGAAAAATCGCTTTTTATTCAAAATCTGAGCCAAATAGGTATAGGAAACCCTAATATAGTTTGAAAGAGCAATTAAATCTGATTCGACTTATTTAAAAAATAGATAGTGTTGCATTTAAAATAACGAAATTTTTATGTAAAATAAATATTTAAAATAAACCAGCAATTTTTGATACCCCTGTATACATTTAAGGAAGCAATACATTTTTTTAGTAAAGGTGAGTATACAAGGTGAGACAAAATTAATATTGAACATTGGTCACCTTTAAAAGCATGTACTCTTTAGTTTTAAATGGAACACCCGGCATATTATTTCGATATTCAATGGAGAATTCATGTCTCTCCAAAATACTATTAAGGTTGCCTACCCCTCAAACAAAGATTTTCCTAGATATTTTCATTTACCTACATGATTTGATCTGAGTAGATCTTTATTATTTGATAAAATCTAGGTGGCTGTGATATGTCTGACGTTACTTCGACAGAGCTGTCTAATTAGTCCAACTTTAACAACAGGTTATCATTTTGTGTTAGTTAAAACAAAAAAAAAAATTCTCAGAAATTTGCCGAAAATGCAAACTTGTCCTACACCAGAGAGAATTGATATGATTCTATTAGTTGGTGAATGCAGTGTGCATTCACCAATAATAGAATACTTAAATGCTCCTGATTTTATCTAGTCTGATTTTTTTATAAGGATATTTTTAAGACAGTATTTAAAAAACTCGACCAACTATTGTCAACAACATGAGAGAAATTATTGTAGCTGCTTTTCGAGGTAGAACTCCATATATGCCTTTTAAAATGAAAGGACTCTTTTGAAAACAATCAGTTTATGGAGTTAACAGGAAAGGAAGCATTTTGAGCATTTGATTTCATCGAGCTAATTTTTGTTACATAAATATAGGTTTATATCTAGTTTTAACCAGTTAATTTCGTTTTTTATCAGAAAAAAATAAAAAAAGTTATAGGAGCGAACTACTCTTGCGAAACATCCGTTATATTATCATCTAGACCTTAGAAAATAATACTTTTTCTATAAATAAATAAAATCAGAGAAAAAATTCAATCGCTGTTTACTATAAAATGCTTCAATGGACCACAAAATTACATTCTCATGAAAATCGCAAATCGCAGCTCCTAAAAATTCAAACTCGCTGATAGAAGGTTACAATGGTCCTAGTTTACAAAATCACAATCGCAGCAAAATCGCAACTCGCAACTATAGTAATATTGGTTGACTAAATTGAAACCTGCAAATAGGAGAAATCGCAAACCGCAATTTCCTATGGGAGCCAATCGCAGGTTGCGATTGCGATGGTTTCGCAGTTTGCGATTTGTTGCCCATCTCTATAAACTACCGTTCTCCTTGGAGCCTCCGCGTCGTATAAGTCGCGCCACCCTTTACATTATATATCTTTATGATTAAAATAACATATTTATTTTCTAGAAAAGAGATAAACAACGTAGAGAAAATCCTGACATACACTCCGCATATCAGAGAAGAATATACTCAGATGTTTTGCTTTACGAAGTAGCGCCAGTGGGAAATATACTTCATTTATACGACTTATATGAATTAATGATATATTTGCAAGAAACGTTCAGACGTCACAGAGAAATTTATTTTCTTGGATTTGACCCGGATAATGGGAGTAAGTGGAGTATTCAGAATTGTTATTATTAGTTATTAGAACATATACCTACCGCATGAACGAAAAAAAACGGCATCCGGCCTGGTGAGCGAATAGGAGTGCTGGGCGGGGTCAAAATAATATATACTGATTAAGGTACTCATAACACACCCATTTTACAAACCTTAAATTAAGCTTTTAATGTTAAATTTCTTCAAAAAAACTATGAGGAACCGTTTTGTTTAGAAATCATTGGCAGCTTACATTGAAGGGTATGCTACACGTATTTTGATCCCGCCCAGTATATTCTATCCAACGCTTTGAACAAAAAGAGTAATGAAGGAGCATAATGCTATCCATGTATTCATGCGTAGTGGGCGGAAAAAAGACTCTAGGGTGGGGATCCTTGACAGTTCTGTTTGACGACTCATTTAACACATTTGAATTTGATTTGAAATTTTGTAAATTTGTCAATCTTTACTGAGGTTATTTATTTATATGTTTTTTTCTTGCATTTTTGCTTTTATTTACTACTTGTCAAAGATTAGATGTCAAAGAATTTAGATACGCCAATTTGACTTTCCTGCGTCAGTAGCGTATCGGATGTTTGTGTTATTAAATAATTATTATAACTTGTCTAGATTTATTATTAGAATTATATTATTATTTAATTTATTATTAGATTATTATTAGAATTATATATTTTTATAACAATTTTAATAAGTACCAACATTCATTCACAACGTAAAATAAAACAACAAATTATTGAGTCTACCCCACGTCTACCATACATCATAGTTTTACACTTTTTAAATAAAATTACGACACTGATAAACCGGAATTTAAGTCGGCCATATTTGAGTCCCATCGTGGTGGATCTAAGATTTTTGATATGCTCCTTCCTTAATCTTTTATTCAAAGGTCCAATGACAAGATCCTTGACAGTGATAGATGTGTCTGTCATTTTAATTTCAAAATAGTTTATTTTATTTTACAAAGAAATAAGTTGGTACTATTGGAACGCATAGCAGGAAATTAAAATATTTAAAATTTGAGTGATAAGTGATTACTTTAAAATATTGTGAAAAAAAACTGCACAAATCTTGAAATCTAATCGAGTTATTTTATTAAAAAAAAGGTATGTGCCTAATACAAAACAAACAAAAACAAAGCAACACATACCAAAAAAATTATAAAAACAACTATTTCTTACTTTCAAGCTTCAAGAAATTTCCCGCATTTATTATTATATTTAAGCCCGGTGTTTTCAGATACAGATAGTGCGTTATAATCCGTCAGATATATTTTATTTGTTGGATAGCAGAAAAACGTGTATCTTTACCTATAAGCTTCACGGCCTTCACGCTGAAAATATCGTACATACACGTGGTCCAAAATTAGTTTTTAGGAAGCCGATATGAAGAAAGATTAATTAATATAGTGGCAAAATGAAACTGTCTTTTATTCAAACGGCAATAGCTTCTAAATATGGTTTCATTACTCAACAAATGTTTTTGTTTTAGCACTGAGTAACTTCCCTCATCTATTCTATTTTTATACAAAGGCGTTGTCAACCTTCTTTGTTTCCTAGTATGCATTAGTAACACATCATCATGATCTTCCACTTCCAACAAGAGTTCAATAATCGCGGAAGAAACTGACATGTTCCCTCGAGGAGTTCTTATCTACGACTGCAGGACTATCTGTATCGCTGTGTTCTGCATTAATCCGACCTCAGACGGCAATGCGGTTGCAGAGTGCAGTCTGTGGTTGCAGTCGATCGTTGCGGTCATATTCGGAAACATACCTTTAAGGTTGTTCCATTCATCATTCGGAATCATACCTTTAAGGTACAATTCCGAACACGACCGCAGACTGCAGGCGACACTACAGGTTTCTATAGTTTTCAATGGGATGCATTCTAAAGTAGGCGTCATTGCCGTCGAACTGCAGGCCTCGCTTTAACTGCAAACCGCATTACCGCTTACGAACCAGTATTGCAGTCGACTTCACGGCCTTCACGCTGAAAATATCGTACCTACACGTGGTCCAAAATTAGTTTTTAGGAAGCGGATATGAAGAAAGATTAATTAATATAGTGGCACGCGTTGAAAGCACTTGAGGCAACGAAAAGTACGTTCAGGACGATTCTTCATTGTAAGAAACTACTCAATATATTAGGAGATGGAAACAAAGTGTCGCTAATATGGATACCCGGACATGTCGGCCTACAGGGAAATGAACGTGCTGATTCCCTCGCCAAAACTGGTGCAGGCTCGCCATTCGTGGGCCCAGAACCGACACTTAGCGTACCAAAAAATCTCGCAAGAGACAGGCTCTGTGAATGGGTTAGGGGTGTGACGTTTCGGGACTGGTATGACAGTCCCGGAATGGAACATGCCAAGACAATCCTAGCAGGGCCATCCAAACGTAGAACAGATGAACTCCTAAAGGCTGGTAGGAACGGAGCGCGTACGCTTACTGCAGTATACACGGGCCACTGCCGGCTGAGATCACATCTACAGAGGATGGGACTGGTGGAAGACGCCGAATGCCGACTCTGTATGGAAGATGACAAAACAATGTAGCACGTTATGTGTACCTGCCCCGCTGGGGGCAGGACCAGGTTTGAGGTGTTTGGCAAACCCACGCTAGACCTATCAGACCTAGAAGACATATCACCCTCGGACATAACGGCCTATGTTAAAAGGCTGGGTCTTGAGGGTGAACTTTAATGCTCTTTTTCTATTAAAGAGCTTGTAGAAACTGAGCCACAATAGGCCCTCGCGGCCTCAGTGGAGGGTCCCACCTGGGACTCACTCTTAGTAAAATACAAAAAAATACAAATGGTTCTTGAGATATTTGAAATCAAAATTATCAATACCTGTCATCATTGATATGAATTAAACATGTTGACTAAATAGTTATCAGACTGAAATCATGAATTTGAGATGTTTTTGTGTCAAAAGTTCAACAGAAACTGTTTTATATTTATAAAATTATGATTAATTTAAAAAAATAAAAATTTCACAGATTTATTATTTCAGTCAAATGACTGTCTACTCAACGTGTTTATTTTTGTGTCAATTATGACATGTATTGACTATTTCCATTCTAAATATCTTGAGAACGGTTACTCGTAGCGATTTTTACCCAGAAACATGTTTTACGTAGAAAATCACGGAAAGTTTTATACAGGTACGGATGAAAAGTTATAACTCTTCAAACCAGTTAAAACACATGTAGGTGGCGCCCTCCATAAATAGGAGTCATATTGACATCAAAATCAAATTTCTCATGTCAAAAAAACCCCAGACACATATTTTCATCCAAATATTGACGTTACTTTAGAAATTACTTGGAAAAAATCGAAATAAAACTGAAACTTCTACACCCTGAATCTCCGAAACTAAGCATTTTAGGACATACATTTATACGAACTTTTTTACATATTTTTATCTGGAGAATATGCTGCCAAAGTTTCCGGAATACAGTTTGGACCACCCTGTATATTTTGCGTGGGGAATCCCTCTCTCCCCCCGCTCAACCATAGAGTATAAAGACTACTAGAAGCCAACTCGGGACCACATTAATTTGCAATCGACATTTCGATTGCGTCACCTTTCTTTCGAAAATACTGACAAGAAACTTTATTTAGTAAATACTGATAACATAAAAGATGTTGCCACATCTAACCATTTAATCATTAAATTATAAATACTCCGATGCATGCATATTTAAATATATTTAAATATATCAAAAACCAAAGCTTGTTAATATATTTAACCGTTATAATAAATGCCTTATTTTGTGTATAAGGATCCAAATATGAAATAAAATATCGCGTGTTCCATAAAAAAAAATATAACTTTGGTGTGGATCTTAGTTCTGACATATTCTGTACATTTCAAAATAATTTTAAATTATGCACTTTGTTTTCCCACATATATCTATAAAATATTTTGTTTCTACATATTTCTGTTTTCGTATAATCAATCGAGTCGAATGAGGTACGCCATCCTGTATATAATTTGAAAAAAAAGGAACCATTTACAAATTACTTCAAAGGACTTAATATATTTAATTTATTTGTTTTATTTCTAGGTCTCCGACACCACCAAGCAGACTGGTTTGATGTTGTATCTATGATAAAATCAACAAAATATTACTGCCGTTCTATTCCTTCTCAACCAGAAATTTCTGCAGTTATATTTAACTTATCTTGTCATTTTATCGTAAAACAAGCACAACAGTCAGGTATATAATAATTTATTTACTCCAATTTAACTAGATATTATTAATTTTATATTTTAGGAAATCTTAAGATGACTCCAAGTATGAACGGCTCAATACATCTATTAGAAACATTATGTCCATTGGCACAGTCAATATTTCACCTGGGCTCAGTCTCACCTTCAGATTTAGAAAAGCTTTACGAAAGCCTCTTAGACGTTAGATTAATATTATCGAGTATGGTGTTTAAAGAAGCCACTGATCTGACCACATCTTTAAGGGAGCTCATTATAACTCATCCTCTCAGACGACGTCCTTCCATAACTTCACGTGTACCTCAACTTCCTGATATTACAATAGAGCACCCCACTCCTTCTCCGTCAAGTTCTGAAGACGAGGAAGTTGAAGAACTTGAGATTACATTTTTTCCAAATGTAAAGGAAAACACCACAAAAGAAATGTCTTATCGAGATACCATTTATACAGATTTTGTCCACCATATGAAATATGAGGGCTGTAGGACAATTCCCACTGACAAAGGAAAAAGCATGAGATCCAAAAGGACGAAATATGTTGAGGAGACTTTCAAAACTATAACAGAACAGTTTTTTCGTAATTATAGATTATTAGATAGTAGAGAATCGAAGGATAAGAGTCGAAAAAGAAAATTCCCGGGGTCTAAAATTGTTATAGACCCACTAAGCCCAAAACCTTCCAGCGCCGGGAATGAAGAAGAAAAAATTAATAAAGAGGATATCCTTCAGGATAAAGCGAAAGTTAAAAAAGCATTATGGAAAAAGAAAAAAATACAAAGCAAGAGAAGACCAAAACCAAGTACCGGGTACATGTTTCCTAGCGAAGAAATTGGATCTGTCAAATCATCGACTTCTGCAGCTTCCATTTCAAAATCGTCAACTTCTACTGCCGGTTCAACTACCGCCTTGCAATCATTGGTTTCTGCAGCTACCTCTTCGCAATCATCGACACCTGTAGCTCCCGCTTCGGTATCGCGGTTTTCTGGAACTACAGATGTGAAACCATCAAAATTTGGAGAATCCAATTTGAAACCATCAACTTCTGCACCTTTCGTCCCACAACCATCTACTTCTGCAGCTTTCGTCCCACAACCATCTACTTCTGCAGCTTTCGTCCCACAACCATCGACTTCTGCAGCTGATGAAAGAAAGTCATATGGCATATTATATCATCAGCGTAATGCAGTTTGGGATAAAAATGCATTTTTAAGGTTACATGACCATGTATCAAGTTTATTGAGAACCACTCAATTCGTACGAGCACCACTTGAGTGCCTTTCTACAATAAAAGGTTTTCTTGACCTAGCTGATATTTTACGAACACATAATATAAGTAATATAGAGACAAAAGCTTTCTGTCTGGAAGATGTCGATTATTTTTTCAAAACTTATATTATGCAAAGTAGACATATAGAAGTCGCCCTACAATACAGCGTTCTTAAAAATGAATATATGACTGATATTTCTTTGATTGACAGAGTATTACATATTCCTGAAGTGCTTCCGAATGTAGAAGAAAATGTAGAAGATGAAGACTCTTCTTCCTCTTAGTTTTTCTTTAAAGTCTTTCTTTAATGATTAATTTTTGGGCCATTTTGGATAGTGTAAAATGTTGACAGGCATATTTATATTTGTGTAATTTATGTGGTATTGTGTAAAAGGTATAAGCTATAAAAATGTGTCATGTTGTTTATACTTTTATACGTAGTATAAAGTAATATAAATATTGTATACAATAACCTCAAGTTTTCAGTCAGGAACATTATATCAAACAATCATATCAACAACTAATATATCAACATTTTTAAAGATATTTAGTTATTTTAAAGATATTATATTTTTAGTTTAGAATGGAGGGGTCCAATCAGCGATTGTCCCCTACATAGTGCAACTTATTTAAGTATTATTTATAAGTATATTATCCCATTACTGATATTTCTGGTGAACAGTATAATATAGAATTGAGACGGTCTGAATTTTTTTTTTGATGACTTGATGTATAATTTATGGACCATTCATATTTAAGGTTTTGACTAGCATATATTTGTGTTTATTTTTGTAGCGTCTTGTATTACGTATAAATTTTAGTATTATGTGTATTTTTTTAATATGTATCATGTTATTTATACTTTTATGTTGTAGTATAAAATAATAAATGATATAACAATCTAATAGCATTTCTTGTATATGAATATTTCGTAGGTGAAATGTGATAAACTGCTAACTCCATTATTCATAATTTTACAGGAGAAAACGGTACAAAAAATATGTACACATGTAAGAAGTATTTTCATGCTTTAATAAAGAATTTTATTTTCTGAGGAACAATAAAACTCAATATTTCGTGTTACATCATTTTTTTCAGACACAATAGGGAGATATTCGTCTTGCAGAAATAAGAAATAAAAATATACTTCTGGAGAGAGCAACCTTTATTGTTTGAAATTTTGATAATGAAATTGAATATTACCCAAACAGATTTAGAAATAATCAATTAAGTTTAAAAATATGATATTCATAACCATTATATTTAAAATATCGTCTGTCTAGAAGCAAAACATACAAGTCCAAAAACGAATAAATTTTTAATGCATTTTTAAAGAGCTGAAGTAACAGCATTTTGGACTTAATGAATATGAAAATAATTTAAAAATTAAACTTATAATCCTTCCATGCTTATCCTACTTTTTCTACAACGCAACGGTAGTAGACCGAGCTTCGAAAACAGAGCGTGATTTTGTTAAATTTTTATTACTTTCCTCCTTATTTTTTTAATTTTTATAATAATTATGTATCATTTACGTGGAAAAACGTTGGAAAAAATAAAACTGATTAGGTATTATGGAAATTCTTGTACAAGTAAGTAATGTTATTTAAACTATTTATAGCACGCCGATGAATTGCTCGTATATAGAGAATTTCGTTTTTCCCCTTACCCTTTACGGATACCCCGTATTTACAGAACTGATCGACGCAGGGTCGGACTGCCTATATTATATACACTATAACTATTAGGGGGGTAGACTTCGCGAGCCCCCTTTATAGTTCATTATTTATTCTTAACAATATTTGCTTTTGCATTGCATTATGGAATTTGCATTGCATTGGTTTACCTTGCATTAGCGTAGTTCCCTGATTTCTATACAGGGTGAGTCTTAAATAAGTGCAAATATTTTCAGGGCTGGTAAATCTCGATAAAAGAAACATAATATTTTCTCTTTGTATGTGCTGCTCAGGAGTTTCTTCAGTCCATTTTTGATTCTTTTGGAATGGCCATGCATGTAGGCTCACCTACCAGAATATCCAATACCAGTTCTAGTACTATAGACTATGTTGTGTCATCTTTTGATCCTAACTCCATCGCCTGCAACGTCTTTAGCTCGGGTCTCTCTGATCATGAAGCAGTTTTAACTGAATTTTCGATAAAGTCCAAAATCAAAAATGCCCCTCGTAAATTATGCCGTATTTTTTCAGAAAAGAATGCTCAAAAGTTCAGCCACTTATGTAAAACAACCAACTGGGATACTAGCTCTTATGATGTCGACACCGAATTTTCTATTTTCGTAAAAACATTAACCAGTCTAGCGTTCAAATCCTTTCCTCTTAGGCCTATAAAAAATAAGCATAATAAACCTTGGACCACTAAAGGTCTACGCATATCTTCTAAAAACATGCGTTCATTATCTCACTTAAAAAATTCTCAGACAGTCTCTTCTTCCACAATTACGTAAAACTATACAGAAAAATTTATCATAAGACTATAAGAGCCGCTAAGGACCTTTATTATAATAGGAGAATAGTCAATTCTGGTAATGTTGCTAAGGAAACATGGTCTATTGTGAATGAGTTAAGAAACAAAGCTTCTTCGTCTAGCAATATCTCTACCTCGCCTGAGAACCTTAACGATTACTTTGTAAATGTAGCGAAAAACTTAACTAATACCATATGTCCTCCTCATGATCCACTTTCTTATCTCTCTAATGATAATGTAAACTTACACAGTTTCTTTTTTTCGCCCGTAGTTCTTGAAGAGCTTCGCAGTACAATTAATACCATCAAAAATAAATCCTCTTCTGGAACCGGCGGGCTAACTTTAAAAATGTTTTCGAATCTGCCAGAAAGCACTCTGAATCGCCTAACAACTTTAATAAACATGTCGTTCCAAAATGGTATTTTTCCAAAATGTCTTAAGACGGCAATAATCATTCCACTGCACAAAGGAGGAGACAAAGATGAAGCTTCTAACTATCGCCCAATTGCACTCCTTCCAACGCTATCTAAGATCATAGAAAGGTTGGTTAAAAGCAGGCTGGTATCTTTTCTGTTTAAGTACAAAATACTTACTGAATATCAATTTGGATTTCTAAGCAACAAGTCCACAAATGACGCTATGTTTTCCCTCCTTAATAAAGTTTTACTCCAGCCTAAACAACCATCATTCTACAGCAACAATTTTCTGTGATTTTTCTAAGGCGTTCGATTGTGTAAATCATAAGATCCTAATTAATAAACTGCAGCACTATGGGTTCAGGGGATCATCTCTCGAATGGTTTAAGTCGTATCTGAGCAACAGAAGTCAACTTGTGAGGGTGGATACCACGTTGTCTTCCAGCAAGCCAATAGAATGTGGAGTACCACAAGGTTCAGTACTAGGCCCTATTTTGTTTCTTCTTTTTATTAACGACATTGCTAACATAAACATCAGTGGCAAAATATGTCTTTTTGCGGACGACACTAGCTTCACTTGGAGCAACAAGGACATCGCGGCACTTCATAGGATTATATCAAATGACTTAATCACCATTAAATCTTGGTGCGATTCGAACCTCCTGAGTCTCAGCATTTCTTAAACTAAGGCTTTGTCGTATAAAAACTCGTTGCAGCCTTTTGTACTTGACAGCACCACCATTGACGTCGTAAAATCCGTAAAATTCTTAGGGCTTGTTGTGGACAATTCTCTGAAATGGGACATACATATCGAAGCTTTGTCGAAAAAATTGAGCTCTGCCTGTTTTGCATTAAGGTCTGTTTCTAAGGAGCTTAACTTGTCAGTGGCTAGAACTGTTTATTATGCACTTTTTGAGTCGCACCTCAGGTATGCCCTTCCATTCTGGGGTACGTGTTGTGCGGTTCAATTTGACCGCATTTTCAAGCTCCAGAAGAGAGCTGTTCGATATTCACTGGGACTAAACAGCAGAACTCATTGCCGGGGCTTTTTAGAGAATTAAAAAATATTGACTCTTCCTTCCTTATTTATATTTGAATCCGTTTGCCTAATACGTAAACATGTATCAGCTTCTCAAGAAAGCCCATCTCACACTTATCCACTCAGGAACGCGGAGCAAGATCTTTATCTACCTACCCCACGCTCAGAGTTAGTTAAAAGTTCAATATTATACAACTCGAAAAAAATGCACAATCACCTGCCATTTGAAATCAAATCCATAACATCATTTTTTTCATTTCGCAAAGCATTGAACTCTTATTTACTAGACAAGGCTTTCTACGCCGTAAATGAATTATATTTGAATTGAAAATCGAATTTGATCTTGAAAACACTGGTCTAATGTTTGCTATTGCTATATTTACTAATGACATCGAAATTAATTTATTTAGAGGTCATTGATATTTTGCTATAAACTGGCTAAATATTTTTGAATATTATTTTAATTTTTTTTCTTTTGACATTGTAAACATTTATATATGTTTATTTTAACAATAAGACTGACAATATTATTTGTATAATGTTTTGTATTATCTTTTGTTTGTTTGTTTGTGTACCTTGTTTTTTTTTTACTTTGTTTGTTAGTTTACCTTTGTCCACAAATTGAAAAATTTTTTGACAATAAAGGCATTTATTTAATTTACTTTACCGTTTTTTAAATAAATCTAAAACAACCGAGTTATTTCACTTTTAAAATTTCCAATTTTGCTATAATTTTGAGAATCATTGGATTTTCTTTCTTGTAAATTTAATCTGCTACCTATGTTGCCATATTACAAACAAAGTTTGTTTTTAAACTAAAAATTAAAAAAAATTATTTTTTTTTTTAAAAAATTCCAAATTTTCAAAAAAAATCGCGCAAAAAACCTCATAATCAATAAAAAGGTAAGTGATAAAAGGAAGAGCAACAAGGAGAAGATAAAATTTCAGTAAACGTTTACTTGTCTCTGCTTCAAACCTGATCCAGCGACGTACTTGCCAAGCTGAGTGCTGCAGATGGATATCACTTCCAGAGAGACGTACTGGAAAAAGTCTGCCAGAAAAAGCAAGCCGGAAAAATTCCTGGTAGAAAAAATCCTGGTGGAAAAATCCTGGTGGAAAAATCCTGGTTTTAAACGCCCTTGTTGGGTTTCACAAAAAAATGTAGTTTTTTCCCAAATAGATGGATGTCCAAATTGGTGGATTCAGAAAGCAGAAATTACTGGAACAGGTGGTGGTTTTACGTTGCTCTTCCCAAGAAAATCGACGATGATAAAGAAATAAAATAAAAGGCTTTCCCAGCCACGAGCAGACTAAAATCCCGTATAAAACGGCTCAGAGATTCTAGTCAGTGATTATCCCCAACAAACGGGTAAAACAGGAAAATTCCAAAAAAATTACACTGACCAAAACACCTGCTTTGAACCTGAAGGGAAAAATCGGAAATGTTCGTTTATCAGATAGAATTCCGGTCCGAAGAAATTAGATTTATACTGCAAAGTTGCAATTTAATAATCTGGGAATTTAGAAACATTGCCAAAATAAACATTACTTAGAATTAAAAGTAAATTCCAATAACCATTCAAACGGAAGTAAGAAAGATAATGAAATATAGCTGTAATGAATATTTGTTTATAAAAATTAAATGTAATAAATTTATTTGTTAGCATAAATAAGAGTTTGATCTAACTTATAAGCAAAATTGGTATATATTTTTAAACCTAGTTAAAGCTAAATTTGGACTGTTACATCTTTTTGTGTTATTTGTTCAGAGATGACTTCTTTTACGTAGATGTTGACTAGGTCGCAATTTTCGGATGATTGATTGGATATTATTTGAAGAGTACATTCATCTGGTGGGAATATTGTTTATGGGTATCCCTACATTTTCCTGGAATCTTTTTAGGCTAAACTCTAAACTTTTTTGGTTATTATACAGAATGTTCCAATATTCCGTGGACATAGAACTACTACGTATTTCTGGAATCTAAATAAGTTCATTCCACACAATTTACCTCTATACAAACGTGCTTCGTTTGTCCGCTAGAGGGCATCAAACTTTAAAAAAATAAATATATTTTTCCAAATATTTTAAGAACTGGTATTCCGATTTCTTGTATTATATAATAACGAATATATAAATCGAATATAACGTATATAACGTATATTTACACCAGGGGCGGATCGTGAATTTGTGGGGCCCTGGGCTGAAACTACTTAGGGGCCTACATAAGTACTCAACTAATAGCCATATCAAAAAACTGTTTCTATAATGATATATTATTATTCTTCTTCTTTACGTGCCCGTCTCTTTCGTGGAGGTTGGCGATCACATTGGCAAAATCTTCACGATTCTCGGCTTTCTTTATAAGTTCTTCAAAATTAGGTGAGTCCAGTTTCTGATGTTTCTCAACCAAGATAGTTTCTTCCTGCCGAGACCTCTCTTTCCTTCAATCTTACCCTTAACTATCAATTGTAAGACGTGGTATTTTTCATTTCTCAATATATGCCCTAAGTATGATGTTTTTCTTATTTTTATTATATTGAGCAATTCTCTTTTTCTGCCTATTCTGCTGTAGACTTCGGTATTTGTGATATGTGGATTTAAGTAACATAAATGTTACTTAAATCTACGCAAGTATTAGTTGTACAAAAGGCGACCTTATTGCTGTGGTAGCAATCTCTTCCAGGCAAACTTTGGGTGAGAGAGAAACCGAAATAGTGATATTTAATAAGAATATAAAAAAAACAATAAAACAATTTTATTTATTTACTTATTATGAATTAGTAAAAGAAATTGATAGGTTGTAGTCACAGAAATTGACAGTTATTTGGTCATCACATTCCAAGTCTTTTGATGGTCTTTTGTTAAATCACAATTTATGGAAAGAAGTGATAAATTATTTAGTCGATGGTTCGACATTGTTGTCCTATATTTATTTTCTACATAGGACATCTTGGAGAAGGAGCGTTCTGCTTCACAGCTAGTGATTGGCAATGTTAAAAAAATCTTTAAAATGGTATAGCAGTTAGGGAACATGTTAATAAGTTTATTTTCATACATGAGCATAAAAATGTCACTGCAAGAGGTGTAAGACTCAGACATAGATTGGAGTAAGTATGATTTTAATTGAATGCACTCATTCACTAAATGCTCGTCTACGTCATCGGGATTGTAATCAATAATATGAAGTGTAATTTCCAAATCTATGTTTTCGATATTTTTGTCTTGCAAATCCATTAAAAATTTGAATTTCTTGCTATATGTCTCATAGACTTGTCTCCTTTTATTTAAATCCATAATCAGCTTATCCAACGCAACTTTTAACGTGTCTCTTTAAATCTTTCTGCGCCGTATACTGAGAATTCACCTGTAGACTTATCTGAAAATTTTGGGATAATGCGTCTCTTGTTTATGTAATTGTCTAAACCAGGGCTCTTGTTTATGTTCACAAATGTCTAAACCAGGGCTCTGTATTTTTTTATTAACTAAATGAAATCTCTCCAAAACTTCTTCCCAAAAGATAATCAAAATTGCAGTCTCGAGTTTCGCCATTTTATTGAATAAATTTCGTGCCTCTTTCCGGAAATCAACTTTCTCAACCTCATTTTCGCTGAAACTTTTGAACATTTTCATAATGCCATCATAATTATTTTTTAAGGCTTTGACAGCATCATAGTGGCAAGGCCATCTTGTCTGGCTTAAACTTTTAACCTGAATTTTAATTTTATTTCACGATTCAACAGTTCCCACCTATGGGTCTATTGTTTTTCGCGGGGCCTGGGGGCCCCTTGTAACCTCGGGGCCCTGGGCTGCAGCCCAAATAGCCCGTAGGTAGATGCGGCCCTGATTTATACGATATATTATATCGATATATCGAATTTATATCGATATAATATATCGAATATAAAGTATATTGGGAAAGGTAGGCTCGCTCGACTGCGAGATATTAGCTCTAATATTAGTGCATATTGAAATGGAGACTTGGACGGAAAAAGATCAGCTGAAAGTCATCGATTTATATAAAGCAAAACCAATATAAAGAATCCAAAAGATAATGAATATTAGGTCTGGACGCACCATTTATTCTTTATACGACAACAGAGAATGTACGGATACGGAATAAAGCAGGGGCGGATACAGGAATTTATTTTAGGAAAGGCCAAATATAAAGTACATATTATATAATATGCTTTTTAGAGCGCCATTTTTAACCCAAAAGCCTAATATTTAACTCAATATATAGACTTTAGTAGAGTAAAATACCCCACTGGAATAAAGGTTATGAAAAATGAGGAACATGGCGCAGATGTGGGCATGCGCATTTCGATAAAATGGCTGATGATACCTTTACAATGCCCACAATGTCCAAATAATGCCAACTATACCTATACAATGCCTTCAATTCCCATTTTTCAAATTTCCCACAATATCATACGCAATGCCTCGCAATTCCCCTACCTTACACCAAAAGGCATTGTGTTCGCACCCCTCGAAGTTACTCCTTTATTTTAAATGGAACACCCAATATATTTTCCGGTGTTCAATGGGGAATTTATATATCTTCAAAATATTATTAAGGTTGCCTACCCTCAGATAAAGATTTTCCTAGATATTTTAATTTTTATTGTTTTGCATCAGTAGATATTTATTATTTGAAAAAATCTAGGGTGGCTGTGTGATATACCTTTTGTTAATTTAACAAAAATTAAAGATTGTAGAGTAAAATACCCAACTGTAAAGATACACGTTTAAAACATATTTTAATTATTACAGAATTAAAGCTGAATATAAACCTATAATTATGTGACAAAAATTAGCTAGATGTAATCAAATGCCCAAAATGCTTCCTTTCCTGTTAACTGCATAAAATGATTGTCTTTTCAAAAGGATCTTTTTATTTTAACAGGCATACCTCGAAAAGCAGCTACAATAATTTCTCTTATGTTGTCGACAATAGTTAGTCGATTTTTGTAAACACTGTCTTTAACATATCCCTATAAAAAAACCAAGCTAAATAAAATCAGGAGAATTTAAGTATTCTATTAATTGGTCAATGCACATTGCATTCACCAACTAAGAATCATCAAAGAATCAATTATTAGGATAAGTTTGAATTTCCGGCAAATTTCTGAGTTTTTTTTTGTTTTAACTGAGACAAAATGATAACTAGTTGTTAAAGTTGGACTAATTACACAGTTATGTTGAAGTAACGTCAGAATACCATCGTAACGACGAAATACCAGAATACCGTAATACCAGATGTATTAATATTTAATAATTAAGATATTAATAACAGTGAACAAGAAACGATGATTCAGTGAAGTCATGGTGGGCTTTGGAAAAAAGTTGCTTTTGACGTAATAGTATAAACGTCAAATTGTTATTAGATCAACATTTTGATAGTCTTCGCTGCGTTTTTTATCTTTTAATTGCTTTTTCAAAATGTCTTTATTATTTGAAGTAGTTGAAGTTGTTGGCATTTTAAAAAAGCAATCAAAAGATAAAAGACTATTATTAAAAGCAACTTTTTTCCAAAGCCTACCATGACTTCACTGAATCATCGTTTCTTGTTCACTGTTATTAATATTTTAATTATTAGATATTAATACATCTGGTATTATGGTAGGTATTATTTATATCTTATACTGGTACTGTACTGTTTATATCTTTTTTTTTTGATAGAATGGATATAATCAAGAGGGCTACTGATACCCTGTTGTAATAATAGGGTAATTAAGGGCTTATTTATTATAATTTTGCTAATATTTTCGGTTTGAAAGAAGATATCAAGATGCGGTTTTCGCTGAATTTTTAAGCTTTTACTACTCTTTATTATCAGCTAAAATTACAGATACTATCGTATTTAATTTTTTTGAAAAAACGCGCTATGTTTGTTAAATTGTAAGAAAGCACCCCCTAGCGTCTACGTTCAAAACCTTATTATTAGTATTTTTATGGTATAATATAGAGTAAGAAACGCTCTTTTAAACGAGCCCTATTGGATTCTGATCATCCAGTCCGGAGTTATTAATATTTAAACAAAGATAGATCTAACCTTCCCCCACCACTTTATTTTAGCAGCTAGGGGAAAATGGTTCTAACAAAAAAAGATCCAAAATTTACTGAAGATTATGAAGCTATTATTTGTAGTACATCGTATCTAGGCAAAATTTCCTACAAATTCCATTTTGCTATTTTCCTACAAACTTGAAAATAATTTCCAGCAATTTCTCATGGTCTCATTAGTTATAAATATTTTTTTCCGCAAGCTCTACGACTAACACTTTCCGAGATACAGCCGAGAACTATTCTTAGTGGGACACCCTGTACATGAAGCATTGTACCTTTTAATCATTCCCAGATATATTTGCTAAAAAGTGTGCGTGTTGTAAATCCAATTTTTAATAGTAATAACTTAAATCAAAGGGAATATTAACTAAATTATTTTGCGTTATAAATTTTACTAAAATTACCATGGAACATTTTCTTTAATATTTTATTTTATCAGTGGCGGACTAAGCCAGTCGGGGGTCCGGGGCGGCAAAGCTAAATGTGGCCCCTGATCTACACATTTTGTAAAAATTGAATGACGTACATATGTATAATGTTTGACAAATTTCAAGTATCTACTATGGTATTTATATACTGTACTAATATTGTGATAAAAATCGATATATTATATTACAGTCAGTATGTCCCCGGATTGTCTTTACAAGAGGAAACTTTTACCTTTTTGAAAAAAATGCGTTCTTCATAAAAAATTTTGCTGGTTGTAAAATGGCGTTTATAATTTTCTAAATATCCATACCGTTTTAGAAAAAAAAATTAAAAAAAAACAAAAAAATGTTTTTTAATGTAATGTTTTCCCAAAAAAATCCTAAAAATTAAAAGGCGTTTCTATGGTAATATAATTTCGATTTAATTTTTTGATAGATGGTTATAATCATGTTATAATTAATTTTGATTAACGTCATATTTTTTGATGTTAAAGTATCATATTTTCCGATAAATATTATCACCCTTTCTGTAGCATTGAACCGAGCATTGAACCAAATAAATTTTGTGCTTCTTTAACATTTTAAAACAGCAAAAAAGATAACGTTAATTAAAATTCTGTCCATAATAATCTATCAAATAAAAAATGAAAACGAAATTATATTACCATAGAAACGCGTTGTATTTTTACTAGTTTAAATTTAACTACATTTTCATGTTTTTTTTATTTTTCTCTAAAATGGTATGGAAATTTGGTAAAGTATAAACAGGAATTACCATTTTAGCAAAAAAGTTTATAAGACAATACTCGGACATACTGTAGATATAAATATGTTATTCATCGGCAGTGTCGTTTTTGGCGTTTTTACTTAGGGACCCGACAGGCCTCGACCAAAGGATTAAGGGCCCCAGCTCCAAAAAGGCCTCAAAAACGATAACATCAATTTTTTTAAAGCTTATATTGAAAAACGAATGCAATTTGACGTAATAAAACAATCCCCGAGCGAATGTTTGCATGTATTTAATGGCAATTTATGATGACAAAGTGATGGGAATACCGGTTTCACATACAAGCCGCGTTACTTTCGCGACCGTTCCAGGTAAATACCGCGATTTTGTAAGGGGCCTCGTCCAAGATCCGAGAGACCCCTTCGCTGTCTCAGGCTCGTGGCCCCCGTTATTCTAAAGACGGCGCTGCTCAGTTAGAAAGCTAGAATACAAGTTAACATTCTATACAAGTTAGAAATTATTTATTCAGTAAAAATAAATAACGAAACCATTGAAATTAACTTTAATCTTTAAAACTATAAAAAATAATTATTATTCGATATTCTAAACAAAGAAAATTACCCCTTGATTTAATTTCGTAAATAGAAAAATGCCATTGACAATTACTGGGACCTAATAATTGATAATTAAGTAAATATCTCCTTCCATTTATACTGTGTATAGTTTGCGTATACTTATTTTTTGCATACTCTAATTACAGATTGTTTCATAACTACTGAACACATATTGGCCTTGTTTGCCAGTTGAATAAAAAATTACTTCTTAAGATTTGGAGGCCCCCTAGAAGAAGGGGCCCGGAGCGGACCGCCCCTTCCGCCCCCCATTAGTCCGCCACTGTATTTTATTATTTTAAATATTATTTGTACTATTATGTTCTATTATAATTTAAAAATTAGTTTCAGTTTAAAGTGTGTTTCTACAAAAAAAATCGAATAAACAAATTCCTTCTGCAAATTTGAGTCACTTTTTCATAGGTACATTCTGAGATAAAGAAATTCTTCGATTTTTTGTGATCGAAGAATATATCTGCACGGAAATAATTTCTGCTAGTATTCAATTTATTTTAGCCGGTTAAAAATTGAATTTATAGTGAAGAATATATTTCAACATGGGAAAAAAGAAAACTAAGAAAGTTTCACCTTCAGAATCTTCAGAAGGTACTTAGTACTTAGGTTTTCCAGTTGAGTAAGATTATTAATTATGTTTTTATATAGAAGATCTGCCACTAACAGAAATGACACCGACCATAAAACCGCTTATTATGAACGAAACTCCTTACCTGATTCTGGACGACTATCAAAAAAATCTTCCAGCGCCGAAGAGAAAAATAGCACTGGCATTCAATGATTATAAAATGAAGTCAGTCGAAAGTGAGGATATGGATCAAGGAAGTCTTAAGATCCGAATGTTTATATTTTCCATAAGGCAAGTGAAAACGTTTTTTAATTTGGTTAGTCAATAGTTATACACACTCCGGCCTAAATATCCGCCGCATAAACTTCACTTTATACAGGGTGGCGCCTCTCATACGCTGCGGAAGTTCCAAGGAGAACTGTAGTTTATATCGAAATGAAATTTTGGCAGCATATACAGGGTGGTCCAAACTGTATTCCGGAAACTTCGGCAGCATATTCTGCAGATAAAAATAAGTAAAAAAGTTCGTATAAATGTATGTCCTAAAATGCTTAGTTTCAGAGATACAGGGTGTAGAAGTTTCATTTTTATTTCGATTTTTTTTAAATAATTTCTGAAGTAACATCAATATTTGGATGAAAATTGGTGTCTGGAAGTTTTTTGATATGAGAAATTTGATTTTGATGTCAATATGACTCCTACTAGTAGAGGGCGCCACCTACATGTGTTTTGACTGTTTTGAAGCGTCATAACTTTTTCTCCGTACCTGTATAAAATTATGGAGTAAAAAAAATATACATCTCTGTGACTTTTTACGTAAAAAATATCTCTTTGTAAAAATCGCTACGAGCAATGGTTCTCAAGATATTTAAAATGGAAATAGTCATTATTGACAAAAAATAAACACGTTGAGTAGATAGTTATTTCACTGAAATAATAAATTTGGGAAATTTTTATTTCTTTAAATTAATCATAAATTTTTCTGCAAAAAAAAGACGATTTATCAGTCACAGAGATGTATATTTTTTCACTCGATGCTTTTATACAGGTACGGAGAAAAAGTTATGACGCTTCAAAACAGTCAAAACACATGTAGGTGGTGCCCTCTACTAGTAGGAGTCATATTGACATCAAAATCAAATTTCTCATGTCAAAAAACTCCCAGACACAAATTTTCATCCAAATATTGACGTTACTTCGGAAATTATTTAAAAAAAATCGAAATAAAAATGAAACTTCTATACCCTGTATCTCCAAAACTAAGCATTTTAGGACATATATTTATATGAACTTTTTTACTTATTTTTATCTGCAGAATATGCTGCCGAAGTTTCCGGAATACAGTTCGGACCACCTTGTAAGTTAGCTGAAAGCATTTTATAAAAATATATAGAATTATACAGGGTGTCCCCAAAAAAAGTTACACATCAAAGTTGTGTTTCTTTTAATGGAACACCCTATATATTAATTGATTTTCGGATTCTAGGAAAAAAATAGAGGTGAGTTTTATTAAAGAAGCTTATATCTAAACTCTATAGGATTTCACATTTTGTGAAATTTCGATAACAGCTACCTAAATTTTAGTTGACCTTGTATAGCCCGATATTTAATTACAATAACCATTGTATGTTAAACCAAATTGAAATTTGACCTGAAAAGTTATACAGGGCGAAACAAAATTAATATGGAACTTTTAAAAGCAAGTTACTCCTTTATTTTCAATGCAACACCCAGTATATTTTTCAGGTGTTCAATGGGGAATTTATATATCTTTAAAATATTAGTAAGGTTGCCTACCACTCAGACAAGGAATTTCCTAGATATTTTATTTTTTATGATTTTGCGTCATTAGATCTTTATTATTTGAAAAAATCTAGGTGGCTGTGTGATATACTTTTTGTGAATTTAATAAAAATTAGAGATTGTAGACTAAAATACTCAACGGTAATAAAAAGATACACGTTTAAAACATATTTTAATTATTATAGAATTATTTAAACCTATAATTTTGTGACAAAAATTAGCTAGATGAAATCAAATGCTCAAAATGCTTCTTTTCCTGTTAACTGCATAAAATGATTGTCGTTTCAAAAAGGATCTTTTCATTCTAAAAGGCATATGTGGAGTTCAACCTCGAAAAGCAGCTACAATAATTTCTCTCATGTTGTCGATAATAGTTGGTCGAGTTTTGTAAACACTGTCTTTAACAAATCCCCATAAAAGAACCAGACTAGATAAAATCAGGAGCATATAAGTATTCTATTCATTGGTGAATGCACCCTGCACCAACTAATAGAATCATATCAATTATCTCTGATGTAGGATAAGTTTGCATTTTCGGCAAATTTCTGATTTTTTTTTTGTTTTAACTGACACAAAATGATAACTAGTTGTTAAAGTTGGACTAATTAGACAACTATGTTGAAGTAACGTCAGACCATATCACAGTCACCTAGATTTTATCAAATAATAAAGATCTACTGAGATCAAATCATATAAATGAAAATATCTAGGAATAGGCAACCTTAACAGTATTTTAAAGAGACACGAATTCTCCAATGAATATCGGAATAATATATTGGGTGTTCCATTTAAAATAAAAGAGTAACATTTTGTGCTTTTAAAAGTGACCAATGTTCAATATTAATTTTGTCTCACCCTGTATAACTTTTTTAATAAGTTTTAATTTGATGTAAAGTACAATAGATAATTTAACTTCATATTATGCTATACCGGGTAAATTCCAATTTTGGTAGCTTTTATTGTAATTTAAAAATTGTTCTTTATTTCTAGAAAATGTTAAATATGTCAAAAACCTTATATTTTAGTCATATTATATACTTCACTTAAAAAACTCACCTTTATTTTTCTCCCAGAATTCGAAAATCAGTTAATATATAGGGTGTTCCATTCCAAAAAAAAACACAACTTTCATGTGTAACTTTTTTGTCTATATTTTTAAAAAGTGATCTGAACATTTCATTTCAATACAAACTTTCGTTCTCCTTGGAGCCTCCGCGGCGTATGAGAGGCGCCACCCTGTACAGGGTGTCCCATTTTAGTTGAAATCATACGGTATCTCCGTTATTCGTGAAGATAGAAAGGTGCGGTTTGCACAAACCTTTGCCACTTCTTGGTCAAACGAAAGATACTGTCAACAAAATTTTCATATTTTCATAGCTCTCTTCGTTTCTGAGCTACAGGGTCTTATCGAAAATTTTGCAATTTGGGACAGCCCCCGTATCTCCGTTATTATGGATGATATCGAGAAGGCGAAAACTGATTCTTATAGAAGTTTTTAGGTAGAATACAGTGACGCAGTCTGTTTTTCTACGAAAAAAATATTTTTGAAAATATGATCTAAAGTTATGTTTTTTCAAATGGAACACCCTGTATATTTATAAATCATATGATCCGCCTTGCTATGGGCTTCTCAAATATATATATCACTACTATATTTATTTTCACTATTTACTGCAATATTTAAAATATATCATTTTCTTATTAGTAGGCCGTGATAAATAACAAAATCAAAATGGTATTTACTAAAACAGACATACACATATTAAAATTTTATTTGGAATTGATATATTTTACTTTTGAACTGTTACCACCGAACCTCTGAATATATTTTCCTCTGTTTTATAACGGACGTTATTATAATGGATGGGTTTGCAAATATCTAAAAGCTTGCAATATTAAAGCATTTTCCAGGTGTTCGGCATCGTATTAGTTGCCACCATATATTTCATATTTCAAAAATCCCCAAAATCAGAAATCGAGAACGGACAAATCCGGGAATTAGGGAGGCCATCATATGGGTATATTGGTTCCAATTCATTGATTTGAGAAATAATAATTTAATAAAATTCTAATATTTTCGTTGTAGGTTAAGTTGTGAAGGGGAGTCACATCTTGCTGAAAGTATATTTCCCGTAAATTAGCTAAAGGAATATTTAAAAGTTCCGATATGATAGCTTCCAAGATTTACAAATAGCAATAGAGATTTAACTTTCCCTAATATATAAAGAATTAATTAATGGCTCTCAAAATAAAACAAGAGAGATATAGCAGTATACTTTGAATAATTCTTTAGTTTCTTTTATTATCATGGCCTATTGCCATATTATAAAGATATTCTTTTAGCTAAAAATTTTTAAAAAATCCAAAATTTCTTTCAAAAAATTGCGAACTTCCAAAAAAAATCGAGAAAAAGTCTTCATAGACATGTTTCTGGGGTCCTACCATCCCTAAAATATTTGCATTTATTTAAGACTCGCCCTGTATATATAACAGTCGAGATATTCTTTTGTGGATAGTTATTGATATATCAAAATTTATATTAGTGTGTTTTTATTTAACCTTTCTCAAAACCCGGAATATTAAACATTTGGAAATTATTAAGTAAAATTAGGTATACAGGGTATGTTTTAGATAAGTGGCAAGTAAGAGTTGCAGCTTTCAGGGCTGGTAGATCTCGATAATAAAACATATTTTCTCTTTACCGTTTTCCAAATAAATCCAAAAGAACGGAGTTATCGAAGTTAGAAAATTAAAACAATATATTTATTTAAAAAAAAATGAGAGCCACAGGATTTTTTTCTGTAATTGCATCCCTTTTAGTGCTGTAACCCTAGAGTAAAGTCGTAATTATGGTAATCTGTGAAAATATCAGTGATTAAGAAATTACAGTACGTCTATCCATTCTGTAGCTACGGGGTATCCGTGAGAGGGGAAACGATATTCTCTCGATGTTTTTTCTAAAAAAATAGACGACGCGTCCCATCAATAAAAATTCAACAAATTTGCAAGTAGCCAATAAAATGAGTGGGCGGAGCGATTTGCGGTGACGCACTCGTCAAATCGACGTATAAAATATATTGCTGTTTATTTAAATGTTTTTTGTCCGCATTCCTTTCATAGACACAGATCCAGCAGATGTACTGTATACCGTGAGAAAATTTGCGTTAAATTTCTTAAAAAGTTTTCTAAAATATAAAGGAAAATTAAAAAAAAACACACGATTTTCAACATATTCTTTTGCGAAAAAAACTCCATAGATGTGTTTGTGGGTTCGAAATATACCACTCCTAAAAATATTTCTACTAATTTAAGACCCACCTTGTATATTATGTTTTCAATATTTTAGGGGTGGTATATTTCGACCCCAGGAACACGTCTATATTTATTAGCCGACCATACCAACAGGTATGATAGGCCATTAAGATCGGCAAAAAAAAAGTTTTTTTTGATTTCACTCAAAATGAGTTATTTGGGTCATAAATGACCTGGGGGTGGGGGGTTGGTAAGGGGGTATGGGAGGGGGTTAAAAATTTAAAAAAATCGTAACTTCAAAATTACAGTAGCTAGCGAAACGCAGTTTTCAATTAGATTAAGAATAATATTTGCAACAAAATTTGTAATAACATCAAAATCAGCCAAAGTCGCAGTTTTTGAGATAAAAAAAATTGGAAAAGTTCTTTTACTTTGAAACTAAAAAAACTGCCTACCAACTTTTTATTAACATATTTTAATATGTGCCTTCCGGCGCCATTTCTTTTTTAGTCACTCCGTATATTTTAGAAAACTTTTTAGAACTGACTTCACCGCAAATTTTTCTACGGTATGATTTCTTAATCTCTGATATTACATGATATTACCATACGGCTTTACTTTATGATTACGGCACATAATAACTTGTGGCGCTTATTTCATCTTGTTATTAAATGCCGCCGTAATCTCGGACCTTTAACCTCGTAGCTCTACGGCGGTGTTAGACTTCGTTTTTTATCTCGAATGCATTGTTGCCTTTTATAAAAAATGTATTCCCAATTGAAATAATACACTCTGTGGCACAACTTTTTGGAGCGATTCATACGCATGCGCTTTGTATTCGGCCCCTTTAAATAGGATATTTAAAGGGGCGGAATGAATTCTTGTTTTATTTAGTTTCTCTATTTTACTAATAAATATGTGTTAATCTTTGGTTACGCCACTAAAAGAGATACAAATAGAGAAAGAATCCAGTGGCTTTCAAACATTTTTAAAAATAAATACCTATATTTTTTTAATTTTCAAACTTGAAAAGCTCGGTAAATCTGGACTTATAGGCCAGTCAATCTGGAAGTTGAAGTGGAAAAAATTAGTAACCAACCGATCTCAACGGAAATGTATCTCCTATTTAAGCTGGATTTATAAACTCGCGAGTTGAGGTTCAGTTGAGGTTCAGTTGCCGTTCAAAATGTTCAACGCTATGAAATGAACGCGCGCATTTATAAAGTCAGTTGGTCGAAAAGTTGGCAGTTCGTTTTACGTTCAGCGGAGTTCAAAGATGGTCAATGTTTATGTCGGCAGTTGCGGGCAGTTGGCGACCGCTGGCGACGTTCGGCGACAGCCAATGAAAAAGCGCCTGTCGATCACGTGAAGCACAGTACGCCGATGCATTGGAAAATGACCCTTATTGTTGTTTCATTATTTCTGTTAATGTGATGTTTATATTTTGCGTAATCGTGGATTACTGTGTTTGAACTTTGACAAATACCAGAAGTATTTTTAAATCGAAAGAAAAACGTTCGAAATTTTCACAATTCCAAACCTAACCTACAACCGAAACTGACAGTTTATAAATGCAAAAATATTGAACCTCAACTGCCGCGAACATCCAACTGCAACTGAACCTCAACTGAACGCCAACTTCCGAGTTTATAAATCCAGCTTTAAGCCCTCAAAAGTCCCATTCGGTGCCAGTGGCGGAATTTTGAAAAGAACCGCCGTCATCTTGGATTTTTGCACTTGAAGAAAGATCAAAATGGCAATCTGACACCTATTCAATCGCCAGAAGATGTGGCGCCTTCTGACTTACTAAAAAGATTTCTTTGCAATTGCAAAGAGAGTCAATGCTCTAAAAATTGCTCTTGTAGAAAATTGGGTTTTAAATGTTCTTCAAAGTGTGGTTAGTGCTACGGAAGCAGTTGCACAAACTTTTGTATTTTAGTTGAGGACAAAAATGACGCTCAGGATGACGTCATGGCAGATTTTATTTTAATTTAATAATAATTATTTTAACAATACTTTTATTTAATAAATAATATCTAAACATTAATTTTAATTGTTTTAATGCTTAAATGTATTCTTGGTTTATCTATATTAACACCATACTGTTAACGCAAAAATTATAGCTGATTGGTTTAAAAAAACTGGAAAATTTATAAAACGTATAGTAAAAAATTGATCTATCTTTATTACTATTTATTTTAGAAAAAAAAATGATTAAAGGTAAAATGTTCTAAATTCAATTCTCTACAAAAAATATATCATTAGTTTTTTCGAAAAGAGTTATGCAAACGGAGATATTTGAAAAAAACGAAAAAACCCAAGATGGCGGCGGTTTTTTTCAAACTTCCCCCACTGGGAGCGAATGGGACTTTTGAGGGGTTAAATAGGAGATCATTATCTACACATTCCCGTTGAGATTGGTTGGTTATTAATTTTTTCCACCTTTACATATAATACTCGCCTATGTTTACTGGCCTATTATTTGAAAAATGGCAAAGAGAAAATATGTTTCTTTTATCGAGATCTACCAGAACTAAAAATATTTGCATTTATTTAAGACTCACCCTGTATAGCAGACATAGGCAGTCTTCTTCGCAGTCAGTGACAGTCGCTTGGCAGTAAAATGATATCTTGGCTGTACATGTACCAGTGGCGGATCTAGGGTAAAATACGTCGTGGGCAAAGACAAAATTTGGCGCCCCTACAATTCAAAAAATGTGTAGACACCCCCCCTTTGTCACTAAACTCAGCTAAGAAACTCTGTAATTAATTCAGCAATTTAGATGCCTCCGCGATCGAAAGCATTGGCCTCTGCAAAGCAGTGTTTACATTTTCGATGTTCCTTAAAAATGCCTGCCGCACGCACTAGGTAGCGTCTTCTATCAAAATTTTACTATTTTATTGTATCATGTTTGCATGGTGATTAGAGTTTTTACTACTAGTTTGGGGCATACTTATATTTTGCCGCCCTTGTGCCGAAATTTTACTTGTAGGTATGATATTTGCAGAAACTACTAACATACCTTATGTGTGCATGCGGTGCGTGATTAGAGTTTTTACCTATTGATTTTGGACACATTTTGACGCCTCTGCGGCGCCCCTGGTGCCTGGCGTCGTGAGCAGATGCCCACCTTGCCCACGACTTAAATTATCGTCCATCCCTAATATCTATACGAATTAAAATATGATTTCAGGAAGTATTTTATCGTAGTTGTAGATTAATATCTGTATAATTGATTTTAAGGTTTTTGAAAGAGGATATCTGTTATACCGTTGGAGCAATTAATTGCGAAAAGTATGAAGGTAGTACCGAAGAATTCAGCCAGATATTAGCAACCGCCGTAAGATATTTCATAATCGACTTACACTCTTTGAACCTGACTGTTGTATTTTCCTTATCACCACAGACCAAACTTTACCAGGATGCACTAAAAATTCTTGTACAAGTAAGACCTATTTTTATATTTTATTAAAATGGTACCCGGTGGAGTAGAGGTACAGCTCTCGTCTACCAATATCAAGGTTGTGGGTTCGAATCCTACAGCCGGTATTTCATCAGTAGCCCATTATTTTTATTAAAATAAAAATAGTTTGGTTACCTAGGTCGACTCAGCCTTAAATGAGTACCTAGGATTCATAATCCTGAGGTAATACCTTCATTACCTTCCTTGTATACCGAACGGCTCTAGCATTGCAAGCTGTACCTTGCTACGCCCAAGGCGTTAAATGCTATATACGGGAGCTATTATTATTATTATTCTATTCAAGAAATCACGTGTTTTTGTTTGGTTTGATTTTAATATATAACATACTTTACGGTAGAACTAGATCACTGTCTTAGTCAAAGGACTTGGGTGCGTGAAAGGTTTCCAAAGTTTGGTTTCCAAAGTTGAATTTTTTTAGAAGGTGTATAGGAGGTATTTTTGTTTTTAAGATTTTTAAAACATATTTTATATAATAAAACATTGTGAATGTGATGACATCGTAAGATGGGAAGTGGGAGGGGGATCCTCCGTCTATTATTATATATAAGATTTTTTTCATAAACGTGGGACTAAGAACATCATCATTTAGTACAATGAGAGTACTCATCATTTATGTTTAATAAACCTAGTTTGAATAAATTACCTACAATAAAAGAGAAGTTTTGCAGTTTTGTCCTCCAGTGTTCGAAGCACTGTGCCGCGTGTGGAAATGGAATTAATTATTCTTTCTTCTTCTTTTTCAGCCTGGTTCCATCCAGTGTTGGATAGAGGCCTCTTCTAGGTTTTTCCATGCTTCACGATCTCTAGCCAATCTTATCCATTGTCCTCACGCCACTGCCCTGACGCCATCGACCCATCTCTTTTTTGGTCGGCCCCTAGGTATCCATAGGATGACTTTTTGGGGCCATCGGTCTGGATCCTGTCTTGCCACATGTCCTATCCATTGCCACTTTAGACTTGCCGCTCTTTTAACAACATCTATTAATTTTGTTTTTTGACGTATTTGGGTGTTCCGTATTTTTCCCTAATGGTGACTCCCAACATGATTCTTTCCATGGCTCTTTGTGCTACTCGTAGTTGTTCTGCTGTTTTTCGAGTAATTGCCATAGTCTCTAAGCCATACGTAAGCACAGGTAGAATGCAGCTGTCATAAGCCTTTTTCTTTAGGTTGATGGGCACCTTTCTCTCCTTGAAAACATCGCTCATATTTCCAAATGGTACCCATGCCAAATGGATCTTGCGTTTGATCTCCGTATTTTGGTTCTCCTTACCCAGCTTGATTTTATGACCTAAATATATATAATGGTCTACGTTTTCAATAATAACGTTGTCAACGGTAATGTTATGGATATTGTTGCTCATTATCTTGGTCTTTTTCAAGTTCATTTTAAGGCCAATTTTCTGGGACTGGTCCAGCTAAATAGCTCCTTTAGCATGGTGTTCAGTTCTTGAATGTCGGTGCTCAGCAAGACAATATCGTCTGCGAACCTAAGATGGCTAAGGTGTACCCCATCGATGTTTAGACCTCTATTTTCCCATTCTAATTACTTGAAGACATTTTCCAGTGCCAGTGTAAATAACTTGGGAGAGATGGTATCTCCTTGTCTCACGCCCTTGCCGAGTGGTATTTTTTCTGTTTTGAGGTCATCATCTAATTTAACTTGGAAGGTTGCACTATCATAGATATTTTTAATAATGGAATACTATCTGGAATCAATTCTCGCGTCCTCCATTGCAGCTAGAAATTACCAGGTTTCGATGCTGTCAAAGGCTTTTTGGTAGTCTACAAAGGCCAAATGTAGCGGTATATTGTATTCTGTTGTTTTTTCAATGACTGTTTTAATTGTTTGTAGATGATCGATTGTACTAAAACCTTTTCGAAAGCCTGCCTGTTCTATTGGCTGATAGGAATCTAGTTTCGTTGCGAGAGAAGGCTTATTGGTCTATAATTCTCTATATTTGTATAATCTCCTTTTTTGTATAATAGCACAACTTCTCCGTTTTTCCATGCGTCTGGGATTCTACCCTCCATTAGACATTTATTTAACAGTACTTCCACGGCATCCACTAATGGTTTTCCGCCCATCTTCAGCATTTCTGGTGTAATACGATCTTTCCCTGGGCTTTTGCCATTTTTTATTTGTTGAAGTGAGTATTTAATTTCTGTGGTTGATATTTCTGGCATGTCTTGTGATCCTACGTTTGTAATGTGTTTTTGTACTCTATCTTTGTTTGGTATAACAGACTGATAAAGTTGTTCCTATTATTATTTAAGTTCTTTATTATTTTTTGTTTTCCGCGCATTTGCTTGCGTCTTAACACTTTCATGCTTCTATTGTTTTCAATTGTTTCCAAAATTTGGTTTCTAAATCTAAACCAAATTTTTGAATCAATTCACTTAATTTAAATTAGACCATTCAGGCAGACAGCGTCACGTTTAGCGATGCGCTAGCGTCCGCTGAGCGTCAGGGTTCGAGTTCAATGGGACGGACGCGACGTAAACGCGCTGAAAAAACTTAATGGCTACACAAAAGGATACTTCACAAGAAAAATTAGCCATGTAACGATGATAAGGTTTTTTTTGTAGCCAGCTCTCCGTCTATAATATTATTATTTAAAAACTTATAATTTTGCATAAAATCAGATATTATTATTTATGAATATTTGAAATTATTATTTGTAATATTTTTTACTTGTTTTGTATATTTTTTACATTATGATTACTTTACATTATGATTATTATAATTATATTGAATAAAATTTCATATCGTTGTGTAAAATAACGAATTCCGGGCGAATTGCGTATTTTGAATATTTTATTTGTATTCTATAGTTTTAAAGGAGATATTTTTACTTTTTCGTTGAAAAAAATAAATATTTATACGATATTCCATAAGGAATTAATTTATTTTTACAATAAATTTTCATGTATTTTTACTTAACATGTATTTTTTACAGTGAATCATAAATACGTATGTGATTAAAATAGTACATTTTGTTACAGAAATCAGATTTTGGCATATCATCAAAACCTATAGTATACTCAGTAAAACCAGTGATGGACATACTTCATTTTTACGATTGGTTTGATTTAATAGAAGGTATGCAAGAAGTGTTCCGTTCCCACAATGAATTGTATTATTTTGAATACGAGTATAAAGAGGGTAAGTGGAGTAGTCAGAATTGTTATTAGAATATATTTAAATATATTTAGTTTGAAGCTATAGAATCTATTAAGGAGGGTCCACATTTAGTAACATGTTATATAACATTGCTATTTAACAAGCTACATATCACATGTTCAAAAACCGGGAGCCATCTACATTATAGTTTTCGTAATCATGAATCGTTTTGGCGAGAAAGAGGTTCTGCTCGCAGCAGCGGCGTGCATAATTATTTTTGAAGAAAGAGAAAGAAAGTCGAGAAAAAAGTGGTTTTGAGTCCGTCAAGCAAGATCTAGATATAGTTGAACTCAATTAGCTTACCTTTTCAATACCTGCCTCGGCTGTGGTGTGTTTCTGTCTTTTAAAAACATTAAAAACTTAAAAACAAATTATTTTGAATTATCTACTTCATCTAAACCAGTACCTGATTTGCATTTCTTTTGTTCCCTCTGGAACTGACCTATTAGATAACGCATTTTTTTCTTAATTTTTTCTCTTTCCAAATATATACTTTTTGTAATTTTTAACCAGGCATCATGCTTTTTTTTTATTTCACTTTAAATGAGGATATCCCATAACACTGTATGATCTCTATACAACTTAATTAGTTGAAAAGTCTGCTATTGGCTCTACTCGATTAATAATATAAAAACATAGAGAAAGTAATAAAAAGTTTTACTTTACTATTAGTTTAAGTTTTTACTATCTTTCTCTATGTGTAAGAATCATACGATCGAAAAAAAATGGTGGCGTCAGCGATGGCTATGAAATGAAGATCGCTGTCATTTCATATGAAAAACTAGCGTGTACCCGCGACTTCGATCGCGTCGAATTAATCATTTGTAATGATGATGATAAAGCAAAGCAAGAATTTGCATTAACATACAAACTGGATAAAATTTTCTCACATTTATGTCAGCATGAGAAAAACAATATGGCGATATTATTATATAATTTGGTAATAGTTGAGGGGTAGTTTCATCTCGTTGGAATTTGACTTTTGAAAAACCCGTTTGTCAAAAATAAGCTTTTTACGTCAAGCAGTTTAAGCAGAATCGTGGTTAAGAAATTACCCAACTTTTTGAAACACCCTGTATGATTTTTTAAAAAATTTCAAAATATATAAAAAAAACAAATAAATTATGCTTGTCCAACCGTTTTCCCGAAAGACTAACCGTTTTTTAAATAAAAAATATTGTAATAGTTGAGGAGCGTTTTCACCCTCTTGGAATTTGAGATTCGAGAAACCCCCCCTTATCGAACCTCTACACCCCACAGTCAATCCGTTTGCCAAAAAGTCGGCTTTAAACGTCAAGCAGTTTAAGCAGAATCGTGATTACTCAATGGTCATATTTTATAAAACACCCTGTATAAATTTTTAAAAAATCTTAAAATATGTAAAACAACAAAATAAAATATACGTGTTTAAGAGTTTTTTCCGAAAAACTCACCGGTTTTTAAATAAAAAATATTTTAATATTTGAGGGATCGTTTCACCCCCTTAGAATTCGAGTTTCGAAAAATCCCTTCTTATCGAACCTCTACACCCTAAAGTCAATCTGTTTTCCAAAAATCAGCTTTTTACGTCAAGCGCTTTAAGCAGGATCGTGATTAATCAATGACCAGATTTTTCGAAACACCCTGTATACATTTTTAAAAAAACTTAATATATGTAAAAAAACAAAATAAAATATACGTGTTTAAGCATTTTTTCGGAAACTTGACCGTTTTTTAAATAAAAAATATTGTAATATTTGAGGGGTGCTTTCACCCTCTTGGAACTGGAATTTCGAAAAATCCCTTCTTATCGAACCTCCACACCCTAGAATGCCAAAATTGAGCTTCTTACGTTGAGGGGTTTGAGCAGGATCGTGTTTAATCAGTATGTCAGTCACTTAAGGATTTTATATATTAGTATAGATATGCGCACATAGTGCACAAACAATTTTTTTATACAGGGTGTTTCAAAAACATGGGCCATCTCTCGTGGGGAGATTCCTCCCGTAAAAATAAGATTTATTTGTCATATCAACATACGTCCGACTTTGCTTTGTTTCGTAGCTACAGGGTGTTAAAGTCTTTCGATTTATTATAATTTTCTTCCAAGTACTTTTAGTGACTCGAATGAAATTTTGATGGTAAAAGTTACTATAAGTGCTATATTTTTTAATGCTAAAAAGGTGTCAATAAATTTATCAGGGACGTGCATATGGGTTATCATTGGAATATTTTTCAAAAAAAAACATGTGTGCCAATGACTTTTTTATTTTGATATCAAAATTTTGTATACCGTGTGTTTAATGCCAAATCTCTTGATATTTTGTTGAATTCGACCTCCTTGATGAGATAAACGCAATTTTATTAATCACAATTAATAAAATAAAAATAAAATTAATAAATTATATACTTTACCTATTTTATTACTAAATATTATTGCTATTAGTCTAGCCTACAACAATTTCAAATAAAAAATAATGGTAAGTAAGATAAATACAAAAAAAATAATTTTAAAAAGTTATAACATCCTGTAACTCTAAAACTATACATTTCCATATCCGTGTTTATAGGAACTTTTTTTCATATTTATTGAGGAATCAATGAGTATTATTTAAAACTTTCGCAAGTTAAAGATATTAAATTTTTTTAAAGGTTGCTATTAGACTTGGATCAAGGCAAATTAATGAAATTGCGTTTATCTCATCAAGGAAGTCGCAATCGACAAAATATCAAGAGACAACTTTTAATGGGTATTAAATTGCTTACTCTATTTTGCTAACAAGAGAAAAACAAGTCAGTGGCGTACACGCTTTTTTTAGAAAAATATTTCAGTCTGCACGTCCCTGGTGAATATGTCCACACTTATTTAGCTTTAAAGTATGGTGCATCTATAGTAATTTTTACCCTTGAAATTTCATTCGAAACGCTAAAAGTACTTGAAAGAAAATTATAATAAATCGAAAAAATATTAAGACTATAACACCCTCTAGCGACGAAATAAAGCAAAATCGGACCTATGTTGATATGAAAAATAAATTTTATTTTTACGTGAGGAATCTCCCCACGAGAGATGGCAAATGTTTTTTGAAACACCCTGTATAGGTATAAAATTCCTTCTCAAAGTAATAATTTCCAACGAAGTTTTGGTCTAGCAATCCATTGTATATTAAATATGAAAAAATGAAAACTCAGTTAAGCTATTACAAAGAAGAACAAAAGGCAGACCGTTAAATTATCTTGAACGGTTAGAAATATTAAAATCAGGTAAAAACGACAAGAATGTAAACGACCAACAAGGATTTCTAAACACATTTTTTATTACTCCTATTGTAAACTCCTTAAATCCACCACCGCACCACAGCGAATAAATATCGTTACAATATAATAGTCAGACAGTTTTTCAAAAACTTTTGAAAAATGCCTTACATGCCGAAACATATTACGTAGAGTTTACGTTACTCTCATTAAATTTGATACATCTAAATGGTATTTTATTAAAATATTAATATTTCAACAATATTTGACAAAGAATCTAAATTGATAAAAGGATATAGATTAGTATAGTGAAATAATTTCAGGGGGTACTTCGGTAATAATTTTAGCCAATACTCGTTATATTAGACATACTAAATATTAATATTATAATTACTTTTGAACACTGTATATTACATGCACCTACATATTACCCATTTTTATAAATGATGTCATTGTTCATAGAAAAATATGGTAATTTTTTTTTCTAGGCTTACGAAAACGCCGTGCCCACTGGAGTGATATTCTATCTGCTATGGCATCACAAGAATTTCATTGCAATTTTGTTACATCTCGAGCAAGTAACTGTCCTACGCCAAATATATTTAACTTAACTTTTTTTTATTATGTCGTAGATCGAGGACAACGATTTGGTACATAATTTATTTAGTTATCTTCAAAATTTAACTAGATTTTTTTATATTTTAGGGACACTTAAGGAGACTTCGAGTATGAACGACACAATTCACCTATTAGAGGCATTATGTCCAATGGTACAGTCAATATTTCACCTGACCACAGTCTCCCCCTCGGACTTAGAAGAGCTTTATGATAGCCTTGAAGATATAAGAATAATTTTATCAAGTATGGTGTTTAAGAAACCCGATGATCTGTGTCCGTCCCTACGGAAAATTTCAAGTGCATCAAGCACTCCTACAGACACTCCTACAGCTTCTGATGAGGAGCTACCGGTTCCTGGTTCTTCGAAAGAAAAAGTCACCGAGGACCAAAGTAAACATGAATTTTCTGATTGCGAGATGGCGTATAAAGAGTTTGTTGAACGTATGGGATACGATGGCTCTAGGCTAGCCCCCGGTGATGGAGGAGAAGCTATGAAATCCAAAAGAAGAAGAGGTGTTGAAATAATTTTAAACCATATGAGGAGTCAATCTGGTGATTATTTCACAAAATTGATAAAGGACGACGATGTTAAGACTAGGAGGAGGGGTAAAGCAAGAAAAACGCACGGTGCTAAAGAAGTTATTATAGACCCCCAAAGCCTGAAGCCGGAAGGAAGCCTAACAATGGAAGTTGAAGAACAAGAAGGAACTGACACAAAAAAATCGAAGAAAAAATCAAAGAAAAAATCGAAACCAAGTACCGTAAGTTTATTTGATAATCCATCAACCTCTGGATATTCCAGTTCAAAACCATCCACTTCCGCTTTAAGGCCCTCTACTTCTGCAGTTTCCCTTTCGGAAGCATCAACTTCTGCCGCTTCCGCCTTGGAATCGCCGACTACTTCTGCAGCGGAAAAAGAAAAGCCACATCACACAAAACCTCGACATAAACCATATAAGAACAAAAAACGATTTTTTCAACTTTACGCAGAGCTAGGAAAGAATATAGAACGTGATCGAGCACCGCTTAGATGGCTCTGTACAATAAAAGCTTTTGTTAAATTAGCTGATATTTTACGAAAGAATAAGATAAGTGACATACCGGCAAACAGTTTCTGCGTCGAATATGTTGACTATTATCTCAGAGAATCTATGAAAGTGGATAGAGCAGAGCAAGGCTTGGAACAACACGAACACGAGTGTGAAGTACGATACAACATACTTCAATATAACCCTCTTTCGGATATTCTAGTGAATGATGTAGCACAAATTATTCGGTCACGCAAATATGTAGTAGATGATATTTCGGGTAAAGTTGTGAAGGGTGTAATAAAGCCCAAATTATTTTTCTTTGCTTTTCCAAAACGTGAAGATGTTACTATGCATGATGTAAAAAAAAATTCTTATAGGCACAGATTATTTTGGTCTGGTTCGCGACAACATCAAGTAGAAAATATTTCGGATAGTATTATGTATGACGTAACAAAAATTCCTCATAACCCCAGATTATTTGGGTCTGGTTCGCCACAACATCAAGTAGAAGATATTTCGGATAATGTTATGCATGATGTAACAAAAAGTTCCGAGATGTCCGAAATTATTCAAGAACATGTAGTAGAAGAGAGTTCGGATATTGTCATGCATGAAGTAATACAAAGTCCTGAGACACTCGAGATTGCGCAAGAAGAGGATAGTTCGGATATTGTTATGCATGATGCAATACAAAATCCTCAAGCGCTTCAAATTCCCGAAGAAGACATAGAAGAGGAAGAAAATTTAGATGCTTATTTAGATCAAGAATTTAGATAATGATTAATTTTTGAATCATGTATGTTTAAATTATTGACTTATATTTGTGTTATTTATGTGTCATGCTATTTTTATACTTTTTAGTATAAAATAATCAGTAATATACACATTTACATAAAGTTTGGAACACATTGACTAATATATATGTATATATATATATTTTTTTTTAAATAAGTGTTGGCCGGAGATAAATTGGCGATGTATTGGATAATAGCCGTTACAATACAACTTACTTAACTTTGTTTAGTTATCTCCATTTCTTATATTTCTCTGATTACTAAAATAGGCGGGTCTGAAACACGCAAGAAATAAAAGAGAAAGATATAGAACAATTTGTTTCATGAATAACTTAGTTTAAGGTGTTAACTAGCACATATTTATGGCGTCATTTTTGTGAAATTTTGTAATATGTATAAGTGTGCCATATTATTTATATTATATAGTATAAAATAATAAATAATATCACAACCTATTAGTATTTCTTTGATTTAAATCAACCAATTATTTTGTTTTAACATAAAGACGAAAGTCAAGAAAATATTTTAGGTATTTATTTATTTTATATCCTAGTCAAATTAGATAGACCCTCAACTGGCGTGGTGATCTTTTGTACCACTTATGGCGTGCTGGAGATGCGGACCCAGAGAAAGAGAAGGGATAGAGAATGAGCGTCAACATGCGCAGAAGGTCTAATCAAGTTGGGCGCCATATTCCAGGTCTTCGTGTCATTTTGTATATAGGTGGTAATCTATAAGTAATCAAATATCAATTTGCTGTTTTCAACCATACGGGGGGCAATTTAAATTTAGTGAAATTCTATCATTTATTATGGTTAGCTAACATTAATATGATTTATTTAATTATCAGTTTCAAAACTGCGTACAATATTGGTATATAATACACTAAATATACGAATATTCTGACAAAAGACGCTACGGACAGATGACCTTTTCGTCTTAAACACTCGAAATGATCTTAAATAAGTATTTACAATATTTCATGTTTACTTGTATTGAATTACGCGTTTCAATTTAAAATTTTTGCAAATTTGGTAAAAATTGTTCTAAACAGCTTTTTGTTCAAGTTGTATATTCATAAAAAACATTTGGTTCATAATTATTTTTGATGATTACCTACCTTATATTTTTAATATGAACCTAGAAAAAATATGTTTTTGTTTTATTTTTTTTTATTCGTCCCTTCAAATTGTGTTACAAAAACTGTTACATAACATGTCCTCTAACAAATATTTTCATAATACATAAACATCATTGATTTTATTAAGGGTATTATTATTAGTATTTATCCTGGTTTTTGTCAACAATAAAAACTCAATCTTGTAATAGAACATCAATTTTATATTTCGTAAAATCATTTTGATACAAATTCAATTTGTCAAAATTCAAGTCATTAATATATTGATAAACAACCCCAAATAATTCCTAAATATTTTATTATAAAAAAAACTGTTACCGGTAAGTTTGTAAAACACATTATGGTTTGTCTTAATACTAGAAAAAATTTATTTTTTGCACAAAAGAAGCTTGTCGATCCTTATTTGTCCATAACAAAATTCTGTATGTACAACATACATATACCTAATTTATTATTAAGAAAATTAGATTATATGATCTCAGAATTTTAGGAAAATTTTTTTAAGATAAAATAGTTTCTTCTCAACTGTAATATTGTCAACTTTTGCCTGTATTTTATCTATTTAAAAACATGGGATTGATAATCCCCTTACTAAAATACATACTGGAAGGTACTGATTAAGTTTCATTGCATCAAATACCTTTGCTATAAATCCTGGCTCACAATTTAAGGCCATTGCAAAATGCTTTTGAACTTCATCATAGATTTTACAAGAATAAAAGTGTAATATTGAAACAAACCCTCTTAAAGTAAAAGGGTAAACTTCATGACAGATACAAATTAATATATGCCCCATAACAGTTTTTAAATAAGAAAATTCTGCCTACAGATTTAATTTTCTTATTGGCATAATACCCTTTCTTCCTATATAAATCTTGCCATTTTTTCAGTCCCATGTTCCTTGTTTTTACAGTTGTAGGAATACTAAAAATGTTGACTATAGAACTCGATACTATGTTTGAAAAAGCCTTCATACCTGTAACTGTGCATAAATCTAATTAACTGAATTCTCCTCCTCTTGACACTCTGAACATTGTTGCTGCTAATGTTAGAAATATTTAGCACAAAACTACAACTACCTACAACAAACTTTACAATAAAAATGTTAAATTTTCGCTGTTCGATTAAAATACCATATCTTATGTTTTCTTTTCCTCCAAATAATCTTCTTGTCAAGTAAGGACCAAACTTGAACTTGTGCTTTCATGGACACTATAAGAGTGCACTGTTTTACAGAAGCACGAACACTGATTCCAAGCATCTTCTTCCTCCACACGTAATAAAAACATCCTCTTTAAATGGCCACATCATACACTTATTTTTGACCATTCCCAATTACAATCACGATTTTTACAAATCGCCTGTAGGGAAACTAAAAATAAACAGTTTTGGATCATCTGTAAACACGATTATGTTGTATAAACTTACACATGAAAACTAATAATTTTTCCCGGCGTATTAGCTTTCTTAGAATGACTATGACAATATACAACAAGCCTTTTTGAATTAGTGTTTAGAATAATTGAGATAATAATAAATTTTAACTAGATAACAACACAAACGAAAAAAAAAACAAAACAAACAGATGTCAATTAAAGAGGGGAAGTGACAGCGGGACCTGGAAGATGTTTGCCATCTTGCCGTCGACAAAAATTTGGATGCGCACTCGTCGAAGCTCATTCTCCCACTTCCATATCTCTGTGCAGACCCCATTTTTTTTTCACTTAAAAATACATGATGAAGAGATTTTATAAAAAGCTAGTTATTTTAACGCTGTTTAGAATATATTCAAACTTGTGAACAGACAATTTCACTAATTTTCAACAAATTAATAAGAACGGACACAAAAATAAAGTAAAACCACAGAGTTAAAAATTAAAATAGAGAAAACAAGTCATTCGTAAACTCCCCATTTGTTTTGCCCAGACATAAGCCTTAAAAGTAAGCCTTAAATTAATTATATATTATTACTAATTAATTATTTGAAACATACTTGCCCAATTAAAGTTTGTTTCATACAGACGCGAATCGCGAATTGCGAAAAGCGATTCGCCAAAAAAATATTCGCAAAATTCGGAACTATTTCATACAGTCGCGAATTTTTAGGGACATTTCATTTTTGCTCCACTGAAAGTTACCAAAAAAAAAATCATAACCTGAGATAACTTAATTTGTTTTATACATATTTATTCGTGTTTACGATCTTTATTTTATATTTTATAGCATACAATATAAGTTTAAATTTGTTTAATAATTATGAATATCGATTACGATTGTGGGATTGGAATAGAATAAGGTGCAAAATTGCCAATTCCTTATTGTTAAAACGTAGAAGAGAACGGGTTTATAGCACAGGTTTATAAGTCATTTATGAGCCATTTGGGACATGTGAAATATTCAAATTTCGTAAGCAACAAGGTGCTTGTCGCAATTTAATTCAAGAAATAAGGAAAGAAATGAGAAAAAATTTAGGAATTTTCACAGATTGTCTGTATAGGAGTTTGATAACTTGGTTGAAGTTGAAAAATTGTCACCATATATATTAAAAACATATTATGTACGAGAACCCATTTCAACTGGAGAAATGCTTTCAGTTGTCTTGTCTTATCTCGGATTTGGCTTTGCTACTGGGCAATTGCCAGCTCAATTTTATGAATGCTTTCAGTTACTTTGCGGCAGCGTCGTCAAAATAATCGATAACCGGATCACAACACCATTCTGCGCAAACGCGTACCTTAAAATCGCGCGAATATTCGCAAAAAGTTGAAAACACTTTAACTTTCCCGCCCCCCAAATTTTAAATCTTGCGAATCGCCAAAATCTTAAAATTTCTGACAGCGCCGCCATGATCAGTGAAATTGGACCAATGAGAGCAGTTTCGCAAAATCGCATTTCGCGATTCGCGTCTATATGAAACAAGCTTAAGCCTTAAATTATGTCAACTGTCAACGTCAAACGATAAGCTGCGGGGTTAAGGTGAGGTAAAAGTGGGAGAACAAGATGTTAACATCCACGTGATATAAGTCTAAGAGCTAGCACCGTTTTCGAGAAAGCATTTTAAGACGTTTGCCTCTTTGATATACCTTTTACTATGCTCTCTGGGACAGCATGCGGCCCGTCTGGCTGCCGATACCCGTTGCGTTCACTACTGCGCATCGGAAAAAGATCCAATATTTTATTTTAATTTAGTCCTATATATTCCAGTATTGAATATAAATCGAACATGTCTCTTTTTTAAATTACCAGAATTATTTAATACTTTACTATCAGAATATAAATGAAAATAAAAAAAGTCTTTGTCCTGACCCGGATTCGAACTCTGAATCCTCGGTTCGTGGTCGGAAACTCTACGCACTGCGCTATGGAGACATGTTCGATTTGTATTCAATACTAGAATTTAAACGACTAATAAAAATGTAGGATCTTCTTTCAATGCGCAGTAGGGAACGCAACGTTTACCGGCAGCCAGACGGGCCGCATGCTGTACTAGAGAGCATAGCAAAAGATATATCAAAGAGCCAGACGTCTTAAAATACTTGTTTTTCCGACGTTGCTAGCTCTTGCTCGTTACTGTAATCGCTATTTGTGTACCAAGGCCGTAAAGTTGATCTTTTTTGGCCGAACCTTATGCTGGAAGTACACACTCGCCGAGGCGACCCGAGACAAAAAAGGACGGTCCTAACCAATAACAATGTACAAATTGTTAATTTTTTGTGGCGTCTCGGGTCGCCTCGCCGAGTGTGTAGTTGTACCATTAAATTTGCGGACGAGGCGTAACCGAGACCAAATTTCATAGAATAAAATATAAGTTCTGTCTCTTAGCATCGGCACTTTGAAAATCGCGTATCAAAAGCAACACAATATCAACAGGAAATAATGTAATAGTATATTACGTAACGAGTGTTTTGGAATTTCCAACACGAATTACATACACTATAAAATTCAAAGCTGAAACTATTAAATGTCAACAACTTTTGATGTTTAAATGGCATTCTCGGTATTTTTTTACGTTATTCGATAGAAAATGATCTGAGTAGAAAGACATATCATATGTCAACTTTTAACAGTTTCACATATGATTTATTTGAAAGTGTAACACGCGGTTTCTAACGACAATTTGACTCGAACTACCACGTGTGTCGCATCAAATTATTTGTAAAAAAATACTTTTTCCAAATATACTAATGAGCCACCCTCTTTTCATTTGAAAAAAATACGATATGATTAAAAATAGCATTTGGGCATCTTTTAACCGGCCAAGACAAGACATGAAAACATTAGACGATCAAATCTATTTTTCCCAGGTCTCCTTGATTAAAAATTATTGTTTTTAAGACAGCCATGACACTCAATATTGAAATTGTAAAAGAATTTTTTTAAGCTAAAATGCCAAAAGTTGACATATGATATGGCATTCTATTCAGAGGCATTTTTTATCGAATAAAGTAGAAAAATGCCGAGGATGCCGTTTAAAAATCAAAAGTTGTAGTCATTTTCGGTGAAACCGGATGTGACCGAAAAAAATTGAAAACGTTAATCAATCCTAATTTATGTCATATACTAACATACCAAATCTCGTTTTTCTTACCTGAAAGTGTTCTTGAATAATTCTAATTAGATATTTTAAATAGTTTTTTTTGCTATTTGTCTTTTTTTGCTTAAGACGACGAGAGGAGATATCTCCTGAAACATCATTTTTGTCGGTTAGACAAATTTGTTTTACTAGTAAAATACTTCTGAAAACTGATCTCTGTTTAGATTTAACGCAGTGGTGTATACAAAAATATATTTTTATTTTGTCGATTTTTTTCCAGTGGCGAAAAACACAATATTGATTTTAAGACATAAAATAAAAATAATTATGCTTTTTTTATAATAAAAATAAACTATTAACTAAGGCTAATGTGATCAGTAACATTTTGCAATAAAAATTAAATAATCACTTGAAAAATAATTGCATATGCATGCGAGACCACTCTGTAATAACGCCAAAATCAGAGTAAAGGATGCTTCACGCTATACCGTAACGGGCCCGAGCCGTGCGTCGGAAGACACGGCCAAACATTGTCAAGTGTTCTTTACACATATACATTCATGCCAGGCTGAGCACGAACCGAGCTTCGCCGGAACTCGTCCGTGCCCCGTCCCAGAAATGTCGGCGTACATTTTTTTCTCGGATCCGCTCCGTTCCCGCCACGTTGCGGAAAGCATGAATGTACTTTTCCTGGTGCCCCGACTGTAATCTGCAGTCATGATATAAACAAAGTACACTTTTTATCATGTCTATAGTAAGTATTAGCACAGTTTAAAGAATATAAAATATCAGATAACCTACTCTAAGGAATTCTATTGTTATTTTGACTTCAAAGGCGGCCCGTGACCCTTCGAGGTGACAAAAAATTTTCACTAATTGTACGTTTACCGGGTGCAGCGGAAGTGCTATTTTATCAGTCAGAACGCTGGCCGTATACGAGGGATTAACTAAAAATACTAAGGAATTTTAATACAGCAAGTAGAAAAATAAAAATACAGTACTAGTTTTATTGATTAACAGTTTTAGGCGTCTTTAATAATTGATCAATATTTATTTACTTTCTTATTATTGTTTAATAACATATCTCATTGTTTACAAATATAAATACGATATGAACTGAAATGTGAAATAAAAAACGGATTTTAGTTAAGTACATTATTTTATAATACTAATTTATTCATGTTAATTTTACAACAAAATAATTTACATATTTTACCATCAATGTTAATACATAACGATTATAAATTCTTATTATATACATATATATACATACATATATGTTGTTGAAAGTTTAAATGTTGTAAATATGGACAGAAAATTTTGTTGTATTCGAATGCCAAATATATGTTTTAAGATATACAGGGTGGTCCGAACTGTATTCCGGAAACTTCGGCAGCATATTCTGCAGATAAAAATAAGTAAAAAAGTTCGTATAAATGTATGTCCTAAAATGCTTAGTTTTAGAGATACTGGGTGTAGAAGTTTCATTTTTATTTCGATTTTTTTCAAATAATTTCTGAAGTAACGTCAATAATTGGATGAAAATTAATGTGTAGGAGTTTTTTGACATGAGAAATTTGATTTTGATGTCAATTTGATTCCTACTGGTAGAGGGCATGCGTTTTAACTGATTTGAAGCGTAATAACTTTTTGTCCGTACCTGTATAAAACTACCAAGGGAGCAAATATTCATGTCTGTAACTTTTTACGTAAAAAATATCTCTTTGTAAAAATCGCTACGAGCAACCGTTCTCAAGATATTTAGAATGGAAATAGAACAATACATGACATTATTGACGAAAAATAATACGTTGAGTAGATAGTTATTTCACTGAAATAATAAATTTGGGCAATTTTTTTTAATTAATCATAATTTTTTCTGCAAAAAAATGACGATAAAACAGTTTCTTTTTTTTTCAACGTTTGTTGAATTTTTGACACAAATACTGTCAAATTTATGATATCGGTCTAATAACTATTTTGTCAACATATTTAATTTATGTCAATGATGACCAGTTTTGATAATTTCTATTCCAAATATCTCGAAACCCAATACTCGTAGCGATTTTTACCAAGAGACATTTTTTACGTAAAAAATGTCGTAAATGTATATTTTTTTACTCAGTAGTTTTATACAGGTACGGACAAAAAGTTATTACCGTTCAAACCAGTTAAAAATTATGTAGGTGGCGCCCTCTACTAGTAGGAGCCATATTAACATCAAAATCAAATTTCTTATGTCAAAAAACTTCTAGACACCAATTTTCATCCAAATATTGACGTTACTACAGAAATTATTTGGAAAAAAACGAAATAAAAATGAAACTTCTGCACCCTGTATCTCCGAAATTAAGCATTTTAGGACTTACATTTATACGAACTTTTTTACTTATTTTTATCTGCAGAATATGCTGCCGAAGTTTCTGGAATACAGTTCGGACCACCCTGTATACTTACTGTTGAGTACTTTTGGAGAAATTATGCATATTTAGCTATCTTATATTCGTTATTTCCATTTTCCTTAAAATTTTCCCATCATTTCATTTTTTATTCAACTTGACTAGACTATACATAATTATTCTAAAATTTCGATTACTTTTCCTGAGAATATAAATATTTTCTAATAAATATTAGAAAAAAGTTATTACTTATAGTTAATTTAGATGGTTGGTTTTTGTAAAACTTTTCAATATCAGGTAGGAGGTAGTGTGCGAACACAGTGCAAGCAGGTTTGCCGCTTACTGGTAGTCAGCGCCAATCTGGGCACCTATTCTTGACATCGTTCGCAACTTTGCGTATACGCATCACGTGTATTGTTATAAACAGGGTATCCCAGAAATAAGTGCAAGTATTTTAAAGGGTGGTAGATCTCGATAAAAGAAACATATTTTCTCTTTATCGTTTTTCAAATAAGTCCAAAATAATGGAGTTATTTTACTTTGAAAATTTCCAAAAAAAATATATTTTTTGCTAAAATTTTGAGAACCTTCTTCTTCATGTGCCTTCTCCTCATCGGAGGTTGGCGACGATCAATTGGAATTCCTCCCTGTCTTGAGCCAAACGGATAATTGCACTGGCCTCTCCTATATTAAACCACTGGCGCAAATTCCGCAACCAGGAAAACCGTTTACACCCGATGCCTCGTCGTCCTTCCATCTTTCCCTCAACGATCAGCTGTAGGAAACTATATTTGTTATTTCGAAAAATATGACCAAAATATGCTGCTTTTCGTCGTTTTATTGTAGTCAATAGTTCTTGGTCCTTACATATCCTTTCCAATACTTCGAGATTTGTTTGAGAACCACTGGATCTTTTCTGGATTTTCTTTCTTATAAATTTAATCTACTACCTATGTTGCCATATTACAAGAAATTATTTTTTTAAATAAAAACTAAAAAAAATTGCAAAAAAATTCCAAAAATATTTTCAAAAAATTCCGAATTTTCAAAAAAAAATATTTAGAAAAAACCTCATAGGCGTGTTTCTGGGGTTGAACTATACTACCAGTTAAGTTAAAATACTTGCACGTATTTCTGGGACACCCTGTATATGGTTACATAGTAGCGCCGCCTCGCGCTTATAACCTTGAAAAATTAAAGCGTGTTATCAAATCGGCTAGTTCACAGTGAAAGCAGGTAGGAGCCGTCAACCAGCGTTCATCGGCGTTCTCGCTTTTACCGGAACGAAAATTTATTTATTTCTGCTTTTGCAGGCGCCGACGGCGCACAGAGGGTATTAAGAACTAAAAGTTGGCCAAAATTATGTTTTATGATTTTTTTGCTTTTTTGCTAGTAATATTAATTATTAGAGGAGAGGGTGCTAATATGGAACCCCATTTTGTTTTTCCTACACAACATTTTTTCCTCTACTCTGAAACCCTTTCCACCGATCAAATAGGGCCATTCTGTGCAAAACCAAGCAACTGGATGAGGATGCTAGAACAAGAAAGTAATTTGTATATTATAGACGATATTTGAGCGAGGATGGGTGTTATAGGGTAAAGACTATTTCGTTTAAGAATCTATTTAAATGAATGTTTTTTTTTGCAGTGGCAAATATTGGCAAGATTTTTGTACATATTCCAAAGCTGGAGACTTTAAGCACTGAACGGATACTAATTTCCATGCGGAATATTGCCGAATAGTCTTACACCTTATAAAAATGCCTCTGATTTTTTAAATATGAAACATTATAAAGAAATAGAATAGAAGGAAACGTTTCAAAATAAAAATATGGCATAAAACAGGACTTTCCAGCTGGCTCTGTATCCATCATGACAGTTATTATAAACAATTTGCAAAAAAGCACTACAAACAATTCCACTATTTTATAATCTTAGAAATTTTCAGAATACACTCAAGATAATTCATACTTATAATTGAAATATATTATTTATTTGATAGTCAACTTACGACTTAAAAAAAGCTAATAAACGCGCTTACATTTAGTATTTATAGATTTGTATTCAGTTAAGATAAAAAATGAAAATAAAAATATTTCACTTTTGGCCAGGTTTATAGACCAAATACCCCTATGTGCGGGGCCGGCGCGGCGGGAGCGGCGTTTGGATATGGTTAGCTTAGTTAATCAGGTAAATTTCCTCTTAATTAACTACTTCCGAACCCTGCTCGCATCTCCGAAAAAGCCATATAACAATACACGGCATATACGCAAAGTTACGCATCACGTGTATTGTTATATGGCTTTTTCGGAGATGCGAGATGTGAGCGATATGTGGTGAAGAATAGGTCCCCAGAGACGGCGCTGGTTGTCGGAAAGCAGAAACCTGCCTCCACTATGTTCGTACCCGTAGACTAGACCATTTTTTGTCTTTCTAGCAGGCTACCTTTTAACAGTCCTATTCAAAAGCAATTTTATTTACATTTAGAATAGAGCAATTTAGATATATCCTAATATTGCCTGTTTATTAAAAACGATTAAGAAAAAAAAAAGAATATTGCATCTAAATGCGCCCTTATTTGAAATATGGGTAATTATCACCAAGTATACGGCCTTATAAATATTTATGAACAGGTAGAGTGGTGGTTCGTTCAGTTTAAAACTTTATTCAACCAGCGCTCGTCGTGTTGGTTAGTAGTAGTTCTTGCCAAGAGTGAAAGTGACCAAAAGTTTTGTTTCTTAGGGGTGTCTAAAGTGAAGTTATATGGATGACAAACAACTTACGCGGAATATTTATTATTAGTAATTGTCCAAGAATTGTAAGTTTAATAATTTTATTTTTTAAACATTTTTTTTATTTTATTATTTTTTTTATTGTATTACTATTATTTTTTTTTCTTTTAATTTATATTACTATTTTTAAAATCCGAACATTTCTATCAGTATATCGCTGGAGAAAATTTGCCTCAAATATTTTTAAGGAATAAATATTAGGCCTACAAGTAAATTAGGTATACACATTACAGTTTTTGCTTGTTCTAAAATAGCTAATCCCGTTTATTCTTCTACAAATTTCTATAACGTTTAAAAGAAAAATAAAAAAATTAAACGTGTTTCTACGGTATATTTTCATTCTTTGACAAATGGTTTTTACTATATAATGTTGATTAACGTCATATATATTTGCTATTTTAAAATGTTTAATTAATAATATCTATCTATCAAATAATGAACACCTAAAAAGATATCACCATAGAAACCTTATGATTTTCAGCAATTTGAACTTGGGAAAAATTCGACTAAAGTTTCACATTTTTTTTATTTTTCTTTATAACGGTATGAAAATTTTGAGGAGTATAAACGGGATTATTTATATTGTTAATTTTTCTCTTTATCATATTAAAACAGCTCAAAATATGACGTTAATCATAATTAATAATATCCATCTATCAAATAATAAAAACATGAATATAATATTACCATAAAAACGCGTTATGATTGTTGGGAATTTCAACTATAGTTTTATTATTTTTTTTTGTTTTTCTTTGAAACAGTATGGGAATAAACAAGATTAACCATTTTAGAACAAGAGACAACTTTTATGGAATAAACTTTTACTTCAAAAACCTCTTTGACAGATTTCAATACCTCGACGAAATTTAACAAAAAAAAAACTAAAATATCTACGGAATTATTTTATTACTCTAATATTTCAATAGCTTTCTCTAATTTAAGAAAGATAAATTAATAAGGAATTTATTAATAGTTCCTTAAATAAGGAAATATTAATGACCTGTCTCGTTTTTGTTCGAAATTTTGAAAGTTCTACCCATTGTTTATTATCCTATATCTTATATTCAATTGTAATTGGAACTAATATGGATAGACCATTTTCTCTCTTTCTCACAGGCTGTCATTTACAATCCTATTCAGAAAAGCTCTAGAGCTCTGTTCAGGTCATTTTATTTGCACTTATAATACAGGTAATTTAGAATTACCCTACTATTGTCTGTTTATTGCCACCGATTAAGTAGTTGGCTGGCCAATTATCACAAAGTAAATGGCATAATATACTCTAAAAGTTTAGTCTCAAAGTTTATTCGAGTAACGCTCGTCGTGTCAGTAGTACGGTACCTTGTCAAGAGTTAAAGCACCGAATATTAACTAATTAATAAACTGTGGTAAAAGTGATCTAAAATTTTGTCCCGGAAGCGTGCCCAAAGTGAAGTGTAAAACAAGATAATTCACAAGAAATTCACGCGGAATCTATATTAGAAGGGAATCATTTATCTGTAATACCTGTCCAAAACAGTAAGTGTATCATTTTAGTTTTCTTTTAACAAATTTACTTTTTCACGTAAGTTGTCCTATGGATTTTTTTTAATCAGAGGAGGTTAAGCTTGGCACAGTTAAATGTTGTTTTTTTTAAATTTCTGACGATGGGTAAAATAAGATTAATTAAAAATATAAATCTTTTGAAAAACTAGATGTCCAAGTAGCAAATAATATCTATTAATATAACAAAATGTACATTTAGGACAATTTGACTCAGTGGCAATGTCACTAGAAGCAATTGTGCTAGAATATTTTTATAAAATATATAATATTAAGTATACAAGTAAATTAGGTGCAAATTATAATTAGCTATATCCAGTCAGTAGATACCCACCATTTGTAGATACTTCTACTTGTACCTAACATTATATAGAGTTTAAAAATGCACATTAAAATCTAAAATAATTATTGCTTTGGTCTAGTATTCAATATAATCGATATAAATTTCAACTTTATAATAATATTTTAACCAAGTTGTTCTTAGCCACATTACTATTTTCTCAGTTTTTAAGACATTTCTTAAGTGTACTTTTTGTTCTATACGTCATTTTCAGTGGGACACACTGTATTTAAAATATGCAAATATTTTGAAAACTTTAAAACAATTTCTTAAAATTTACAATTGAAATTTTATTATGGATTGTAGGGCAAATATATACAGGGTGTTTCAAAAAATCGTGTGCCATCTCTCGTAAGGAGGTTCCTCGCGAAAAAATAACATTTATTTTTCAATACAACATGGTGTCCGATTCTGTTTTGTTTCGTAGCTATAGGATTTAAAAGTCTTTATTTTGTTTATTTATTATAATTTTTGTGTAAGTGCTTTTCACGATTCGGATGAAATTTGGAGGGTAAAAGTTAACATGAGTGCTACATATCGTAATCCTAAAAAAATGTCGACAGATTCACCAGGGACGTGCAATCACGTGGGTTATCAATGGAATATTCTTCGAAAAAAAAGCATGTGCAATACTGACTTTTTTTTCCTTTTAATTGCCAAAATTGAATTAAGACAAATTAATTAAATTGCGTTTGGTTTGGTTTGGACTCATATCAAGACACAATTTTTAATCAGAGTTTAAACGTCTAAACAATCTTGCTAACAAGATAAAAAAGTGAGCGGCGCACATATTTTTTAGAAACTTATTGCAATGGTAACCCATACGCACACCCCTGGTAAATTTGTCGACACTTTTTTAGCTTTAAAATATGTCGAACTTATAGTTACTTTTACCCTCATAATTTAATTCGAATCGCTAAGACCACTTGGAAGAAAATTATAATAAATCGAAAAAAGGTCAACATACTAACCCCCTGTAGTTACGAAACAAAGCAGAATCGAACATATGTTAATAGGAAAGATAAATTTTATTTTTAGGAGAGGAATCTCATCACGAGAGATGGAACATGTTTTTTTAAACACTCTGTGTAAAAAGTTTTAAAATATAATTATTTATTGTTCATACTACGTTTATGTAAAACTGTAGATAGGTACGTTAAAATAAAAATAAAACACTAATTCATCACAATACACGAAAACACTTTACTTTTAACACTGGACGAACGTTTCGCACAGGGTAACATCATCAGCAGATAATTATTAAAAATAGTTCTTATTTATAAAAATTTTATGTCCATAATTTTTATTTATAAAAAAATTATTGAAACCATTTTTAATCATCTACTGATGCATGCGCGCCGAGTGTTAAAAGTAAAGTATTTTGTGATATTGAGGTTAATTAGTGTTTTATTTTGCTGTTTTAACATCAGAGGTTCCAACCCTCAACTGTAATGTAATTCCTAAAAAACAAAACTATTAATTTAGAAGATAATTATGGTTATTTAAAGTAATATTTTAAGTATCAAGATATCATAGTTATATTGTAAAGTATTTCATTATCTACAATCATGTAATTGTTACAATTCATGTAAATTGTTACAGTTCCTAAAAAACAAAACTATTAATTTAGAAGATAATTATGGTTATTTAAAGTATTATTTTAAGTATCAAGATATTATAGTTATATTGTAAAGTATTTCATTATCTACAATCATGTAAATTGTTACAATTTTTAAAAATGAGGAACAAATTTAAAATTTCAATAAATGCTACCAAAATGATAATTTGTCCGGTATAGCATATTATGTAGTTAAAATAACTATTGTAATTTAAATCAAATCAAAATTTGACCCAAAAAGATAGGGTAAAAGAAAATTCATATTGAACACTGGTCACATTTAAAAGCAATTGACTCCTTTATTTTAAATAGAACGACCGGTATATTATTTTCAATACTCAATGGAGAATTCATATATCTTCAGAATACTATTAAGGTTGCTCACAAAATTTCATTACAATACAAATTGTCGATCTCCATGGAGCCTCCGCGTCGTATGAGAGGCGCCACCCTGTATACCATAAGGATACCATTTTGTTTTTATGAACAGTTCTAAGATTATTACTGCATACGTTACAGATGGCAGAATTAGATTATTATTATGCTTTTTTATAGATGAGAAAACTTTGAGCATTTTATTAGTTACTAGACGCTTTCGTTTTGGCATTATTTATTTTTTTTTTATTGGTAAAATTAAATATTCCACGTTATATATTAATAGTTCCAGAGAAATTTACTAATTGCATATACGGTTACCATAAGCAAAAGTCTGTCCAACGAGTCAGGGAATATTAATCTACGTAACCGCGTACTAATACGACATTCAAAAAAATGGCGGAAAATACAATTTACTAATAAATTAAAATGACTGGCACAACTGTTACAACTGTCAACAAAATAAAAAAAAGAATGCACAATTCAGATTCACTGGTGTACCAAAAACGAAAAGATTGAAAAGCATATTCTTGTCCCAATACTATACAATTTCATATTTTGTCGATGTTATGATATTTGTTGGTCAAGTAACAACAAATATCAGTACAAGTAAGTATTTCTTTAACAGAAATACTGCATAAACTACACTACATTTAAAAAAATTATTCTTAAATGAAGGACACCTATGTATTTTTGTTGATAGAGTTTGGTCACTTGATCTCTGATGAAACTGTTCTTGTTGTAAATAATAACAATAAAAAAGATCTTGTCGTAAATAATAACAAAGTATCTTGAAAGAAGCCTGACTTAAACGCATATTATATAGATTTAACAACATAGATATATAAAGATTGTTTAACATTTTAATATTATACAAATTTGTATTATAATTTCTAAATCATCTCTATATTTTGTTTCAAGTAAAAAAAATCAGGTCTAAAGCATCATTTTTTAAAATTCCGTTCCAACTTTGTTATTCCAGTATAAAACAAAAAAGGAAAAAGTGAATAAAATCTTTCATATACAAAAAAATGACTTGCATGTATTAGCTCAATAAAATAATATCACAGTTCAACGCAAGATTATTATATAATTTACTTATATAGGTGCATAACTGGTGATAGCGTTAACTATAAAGATAATTTTAAAGCTGTAACAGTTTTAACATTGAAATTTGGACATTGTTTATGAATCGCTTTTTAATAATAAATAATTATATATAATAAATTATGGTGTTTCAGTTCCTCCCACATTCCCCTCCCCATTCCAGTGACAAAAGCTCTAAATTATGGAATATTTATAGCACTCTGGAGAAGCGGTGGTATGTCTCTGGCTAATGTTGTTTTAGGAATGCTTTTTTTTGCACCACGACAAAGGACAAACGTCTTGACCACAAAAGAATTTGTGTTCATAATTCCAAGATGGCCGACCCCACCAAAAGAAAGTACAGGTTTTATTGCAAACAAAAAACAAAAAAAAGTTTTATTGCAAAAAAAAATTATTGTTTTTTATTGCAAACTAAGAAGCTGTTTGCTGTCTTCTGGCTGTTATTTTCTCTTGCTTGTTATGTCCGACCAGTAGTGAAAATAAAAATATATATTTATGTTCCTAAATGCACACATTTTTCAGTTATAGTAATCGTCTTTGTCAGTCTCCTTATCAAGAATGTGTCCTATACAGTATCATATTTTGATTCTTGTGTATCTTGTGCATGTGCTCATGTTGATGAAATAATTGTAAAACTTATTAAATAAAACATTAGCAGAAAACATAATTATACATTTTGAAAATGTATATTATAATTTCTACAATCACAAACATGTAATATCGGAGAAATACTATTGAAGAGAATCTGAAGATCATGAGGTAGTAAAATGTTCTGAGGAGTTGTGATGGGCCTCGTGATGGAAAATTACTATCTCCATTATTTGTGCAACATGGCTTTTCTTCTTCATATAGGCAATGTTCAGGTACACATTTGCAGCTATATTGTCTTGTCTTGTCTCGGTTTTGGCTTTGCTACTGGGCAATTGCCAGACGCAGATGCAGCTATATTAATCGTCTTTGTCAGCCTCCTTATTAGAAATGTGTCTTTAGTGCATCACATTTTGATTATTGTGTATTTTGTGCATGTGATCTTGTACGTGAAATAATTGTAAAAGCGTATAAAATAAAACATTAACATTATTATACATGTTGACCATGTATATAATTTCTACAATCACAAACCTGTAATATCGCAGAAATACTATTGAAGAAAATGCAGAGATCATGAGGTAGTAAAATTTTCTGAGTAGTTGCAATGGGCCTCCTGATGGAAAATTTCCATTTGTGCAATATGGCATTTCTTCTTTATATAGGCAATGTTCAGGTACACATTTGCAGCTATATTAATCGTCTTTGTCAACCTCCTTATTAGAAATGTGTCTTTAGTGCATCACATTTTGATTAGGTATTGTGTATTTTGTGCATGTGATCTTGTACGTGAAATAATTGTAAAAGCGTATAAAATAAAACATTAACATTATTATACATGTTGACCATGTATATAATTTCTACAATCACAAACCTGTAATATCGCAGAAATACTATTAAAGAAAATGCAGAGATCATGAGGTAGTAAAATTTTCTAAGAAGTTGCAATGGGCCTCCTCATGGAAAAATTTACATTATTTGTGCAATATGGCTTTTCTTCTTCATATAGGCAATTTTCTGGTACACATTTGCAGCTAGAATAATCGTCTTTGTCAGCCTTCATACTTCTTCTGAAATGTGTCTTTAGAGCATCACATTTTGATTATTGTATGTTTTGAGGATGTGCTGCTCTTCCACGTAAAATAATTGTAAAACCGTATAAAATAAAATATTAACAGAAAACATTATTATACATGTTAAAGAAAATCCAAAGATCATGAGGTAGTAAAATGTTCTGAGGAGTTGTGATTTGCCTCCTGATGGGAAATTATTCTCTCCATTATTTGTGCAATATGACTTTTCTTCTTCATATAGGCAATTTTCAGGTACACATTTGCAGCTATATTAATCGTGTTTGTCAGCCACCTATCAGAAATGTGTCTTTAGAGCATCACATTTTGATTATTGTGTATTTTGTGCATGTGCTCTTGCACATTAAATAATTGGAAAAGCGTATGAAATAAAACATTAAGAGAAAACATTATTATACATGTTGACCATGTATATCATTTCTACAATCACAAACCTGTAATACCACAGAAATACTATTTAAGAAAATGCAAAGATCATGAGGTAGTAAAATGTTCTGAGGAGTTGTGATGAAAAATGATGGAAAATTATTCCTGATGGAAAATTATTATCTCCATTATTTGTGCAATATGGCCTTTCTTCTTCATATAGGTAGACAATTTTCAAGTACACATTTTCCAGCAATATTAATCTTCTTTGTCAGTCTCCTTATCAGGAATGTGTCTTTAGAGCATCACATTTTGATTATTGTGTATCTATTGAAGAGAATACAAAGATCATATCATGATGTTGTAAAACGTTCTGACGAGTTGTGATAGGCCTTGTGACGACAAATCATTATCTCCATTATTTGTGCAATATGGCTTTTCTTCTTGACATAGGCAATTTGTAGGCACACATTTTTCAGTTATACAAATCGTCTTTGTCAGCCTCCTTGTCAAGAATGTGTCCTTTAGATTATCACATTTTGATTCTTGTGTATCGTGTGCATGTGAAATCATATCGTATGTGCATATCTCCTGCACATGAAAAATTGTAAAAGCAGATAAAATAAAAGGTTAACAGAAAACATAATTATACATGTTGACTATGTATATAATTTCTACTACGATAAACATGTATTATTACAGAAATACTATTGAAGGAATCCAAAGATCATGAACTACTAAAATATTCTGAAGGATTGTGATGAGCCTCGCGATGAAAATTATTATATCCATTATTTGTGCAATATGTTTTTTTTTCATATAGGCAATTTTCTGGTACACATTTTAGTTATATAAATCGTCTTTGTCAGCCTCCTTATCAAGAATGTGTCCTTTAGAGCATCACATTTTGATTTGATTCTTGAATTGATTCTTGTGTATCTTGTGCATCTAAAACCATATCATATATGCATATCTCCTGCACATGAAATAATTGTAAAAAGATATAAAATAAAACATTAACAGAAAACATAATTATTATACATGTTGACTATGCTATAAATCCTACTATGATAAACATGTAATATTACAGAAATACTATTGGAGAGAATCCAAAGATCATGAGGCAGTAAAATGTTCTGATGAGTTGTGATGGGCATCTCGTGTTGAAAAATCATTATCTCCATTATTTGTGCAAGACAACTTTTCTTCTTTACTTAGTCAGTCTCCAGGAAGACATTTTTCAGTTATTTTAATAACTTTATAGTCTTTAACACACTCTTTATCAAGAATGGGTCCTCTCGGTTATCACATGAATGACAAATCATCATCTCCATTTTTTGTGCAATACGACTTTTCTTCTTTACATAGGCAGTTTGTATGCACACATTTTTCACATCCTCCTTATCAAGAATGTATCCTTTAGAGCACCATATTTTGATTCTTGTGTATCTTGTGCGTGTAAAATCATAGCATATGTGCATATTTCCTGCACATGAAACAATTGTAAAGGCGAGCTGTGATGGGCCTTGTAACGACAAATCATCATCTCCATTATTTGTGCAATACGGCTTATTTTCTTGACATAGGCAGTTTCCATGCGCATATTTTTCTGTTGTATTAGAAGTCTTTGTCAGACTACTAATCAAGAATGTGTCCAGTAAAGCATCACATGTTAATTCTTGTGTGTCCTGTACATGTGCTACTGCACATAAAATAATTGTAAAAATATACAAAAGAAAACATTAACAGAAAACATTATTATATGTGTTGACCATGTACATATCGCAGAAATACTATTGAAGAGAATCTAAAGGTCATGAGGTAGTAAAACGTTCTGACAAGTTGTTATGGGCCTCGTGATGAATAATTGCCATTTTCATTATTTGTTCAATACGAGCTTTCTTCGTTACATAGGCAGTTACCAAGCACACATTTTTCTATTGCATTAAAGACCATTCTCAGCCTCCTTATCAAGAATGTGTCCTTTAGAGCATCACATTTTGATTCTTGTGTTAGTTACGATTGAAGAGAACATAAAAATGATGAGTTACTAAAACGTTCTGACGAGTTGTGATGAGCCTTGTGATGACAAATTATCATTTCCATTATTTGTACAATACGGTTTTTCTTCTTGACATAGGTAGCTTCCATGCACACGTTTCTCTATTGTATCAATGGCCTTTACCATCCTCCTTAGCAAGAATATGTTCTTTAGAGTATCACATTTTAATTTTTGTGCATGTACTCCTGTACTACTGCCCATAAAATAACTGTAAAATCATATAAAATAAAACATTAACCGAAAACCCAATTATTCAAATTGACTATATATAGTCCCAAGCAGCATTTGGACGTCGGGACAACGTTGTGTCACGCGACCAAACGTCGGGGCGCAACGTGGGCACAACCTCGTGCCAACCCTAGTCTGCACTAGTTTGGAGAATAATTTTTGGGTCGAAACGACATTGGATACCGACGTTGGCTAGAAGCCTAATTTAGTACAAACTGCAACGTTGTTTAAAATCCTAATTCAGAGAAATACAAAACTAATATGGCGTCTAAGTCGCGTTTTATCCTAAATTGGGATAATTATAGTAAAAATATTATTTTTATGATTTAGTTAGAGACATATGTCAGATGGCAGTGAAGGAAAACAAAAGAAAAGTATTTAAGTGTGGAGGATGTTTGAAGATCATAATTATTAAAACAGGTAACCAGTAAAACCGACTCTGTAACTCGTTACCCAAGGCAAAAAAGTTAAACGCAAACAACTTTATTGATAAATGTATTGTTTCTACTTTGAAAAATACTAATGGGCCTTAAAATTAAAGAAGTTTTAAAAATTTTCTTTTTTTTTTAGTAAAATGAGAATAATTTATTCGCAGTCGAAAAAATTGTTTCCGCGTGTTTTTTAGGGTCAAATATTTCAAGTTAATGTATTCAAAAAGCAGGAATTGCTATTTTAGGAACGAAACATTTTCTTATTTAACAACATGGCAGCTTTCACTTTGTTGTTTTGGAGATTAAGATGGAGTAGTTCGAGTAGTCGCATACTGGACTAATAAAGTCGCAGTTCAGCCTTAACAGGTAGTATACTAGTCGCAAGATTGCCTAATTTAGTCATCCTAGAGTCTAGCTTGTGCCGCCCTCTATAATCTAAATAAACGAGGGAGTGGATAAACTATCGGTAATATATGCCGATGTATATTTAAATTTAGTTTTATATGTACCTTTCTTATGTCCCATTTTAAATAAGTTTTTTTTATAAAAACAAAAACAGCACTGAACTGTCTGACTGAACAGAACAATGAAGTGAAAATTTAAGATTTAAGGTTATGGTTCAATACAGTTGCAAAAAGGTAGTGACTCGACGTCCTACCAACGTAAGAATAAGGAAATCTAAACAACGTTGGAATTAGTAAAACAGACTACGTTTGCATAACGTTGGAATAGGTCCTGTAACTGACGTCGGTAAACTCTATATTGTCCAACGTTGTAACTACGTTGTCAGAATCACCTAAAGATCACTTAAGCAAAAAAGGTTACAAGACAACGTTTATTCGACGTCAGAGAAGCTTCTACTTTGCTGTAGTACTAGTCCAACGTCGGCAAAACGTTATAAATACGTTTAAATTTATTTTAATACCCAAGGTAGGGAGCTAACTATTTTTTGTAACTAATGCAACGTTGTGTTTAGTAAACATGTGGTCGCAAGTCGTGAAAATGCTACTTGGGGTGTTTCTCCAAACATAATCGTGTAATATACCAGAAATACTATTGAAGAGAATCCAAATATTATGAGGTAGTAAAACCTTCTTACGAGTTGTGATGGGCCTCGTAATGACAAATCGTCATCTCCATTATTTGTGCAATACAGCTTTTCTTCTTGACATAGGTAGTTTGTATGCACAGATTTTTCAATTTTACTAATCTTCTTTGTCAGTATCCTTTAAAGCATCTCATTTTGATTCTTGTGTATCTTGTGCATTTCACTTTTTTGTTGACTATGTATATAATTTCTACGATGATAAACAGAAATACTATTGAAGAGAATCCAAAGATCATGAGGTAATAAAATGTTTTGAAGAGTTGTGATGGGCTTCGTATAGGCAATTTTCAGGTATATATTTTTCAGTTAGATTAATCGTCTTTGTCAGCCTCCTTATCAAGAATGGGTCTTATCAAAAATGAGTCTTTGTCAGACTCCTAATCAAGAATGTGTCTTGTAGTGCATCGCATTCATTCTTTTGTGTCCTGTGCATGTGCTCCTGCACATAAAATAATTTAACTGAAAACATAAAGACACGTTGACCATGGATATAAATTCTACAATTACTAACATGTAATACCGCAGAAATACTATTGAAGAGAACCTAAAGGTCACGAGGTAGTAAAACGTTCTGACAAGTTGTTATGGGCCTCGTGATGAATAATTACCATTTTCATTATTTGTTCAATACGAGCTTTCTTCGTTACATAGGCAGTTACCAAGCACACATTTTTCTATTGCATTAAAGACCTTTCTCAGCCTCCTTATCAAGAATGTGCCCTTTAGAGCATCACATTTTGATTCTTGTGTACATATTGAAGAGAACATAAAAATGATGAGTTACTAAAACGTTCTGGCGAGTTTTGACGAGCCTTGTGATGACAAATCATCATTTCCATTATTTGTACAATACAGCTTTTCTTCTTGACATAGGCAGCTTCCATGCACACATTTCTCTATTGTATCAATGGCCTTTACCATCCTCCTTAGCAAAAATGTGTTCTTTTGATTTTTGTGTATGCACTCCTGTACTACTGCCCATAAAATAACTGTAAAATCATATAAAATAAAACATTAACCGAAAACCTAATTATTCAAATTGACTATATATGTATAGTGTTTCTACAAACATAATCGTGTAATATACCACAAATACTATTGAAGAGAATCCAAAGATTATGAGGTAGTAAAACGTTCTTACGAGAGTTGTGATGGGCCTCGTAATGACAAATCGTCATCTCCATTATTTGTGCAATACAGCTTTTCTTCTTGACATATGTAGTTTGTATGCACAGATTTTTCAATTTTACTAATCTCCTTTGTCAGTATCCTTTAAAGCATCTCATTTTGATTCTTGTGTATCTTATGCATTTCACTTTTTTGTTGACTATGTATATAATTTCTACTATGATAAACAGAAATACTATTGAAGAGAATCCAAAGATCATGAGGTAGTAAAATGTTTTGAATAGTTGTGATGGGCTTCGTATAGGCAATTTTCAGGTATGTATTTTTCAGTTAGATTAATCGTCTTTGTCAGCCTCCTTATCAAGAATGAGTCTTATCAAAAATGAGTCTGTGTCAGACTCCTAATCAAGAACGTGTCTTGTAGCGCATCGCATATTCATTCTTTTGTGTCGTTGACCATGGATATAAATTCTACAATTACTAACATGTAATACCGCAGAAATACTATTGAAGAGAACCTAAAGGTCACGAGGTAGTAAAACGTTCTGACGAGTTGTGATGTGCTTCGTGATGAATAATGACCATTTCCATTACTTGTGCAATTCGAGTTTTCTTAAGCAGTTACATAAGCAGTTACCAAGCACACATTTTTCTGTTGCATTAAAGGCCTTTCTCAGTCTTCTTATCAGGAATGTGTCTTTAGAGCATCACATGTTGATTCTTGTGTGTCTATTGAAGAGAATCTAAAAATCATAAGTTAGTAAAACGTTCTGACGAGTTGTGATGAGCCTTGTGATGAGAAATCATCATCTCCATTATTTGTGCAATACGGCTTTTCTTCTTTACATAGGCAGTTTCCAGGCACACGTTTTTCAGTTATATTAATCATCTTTAATGGCCTCTTCAAGAATGTGTCTTCTAGGGCATGACACTTTGATTATTGTGTATCTATTGAAAATAATCCGAAAATCATGCAGTAATAAAATATTCTGACTAGTTGTGATGGGCCTCATGATAATAAATCATATCTCCATCATTTGTGCAGTACGGACAAATGTTTCTCTTCTTGACATAAGCAGTTTCCATTCACATTCACACGTTTTTTGTTGTATTAGAGTTCTTTGTCAGCCCCCTTATGAAGAACCTGTCCTTTATGTAATATTACAGAAATACTATTGAAGAGAATCCAAAGATCATGGGGTAGTAAAATGTTCTGAAGAATTGTGATGAACTTCGTGATGGAAAATCAAAATCTCCATTTGTTATGCAATACGGCTTTTCTTCGTTACATAGCCAGTTTCCATGCACACATTTTTCAGTTATGTTGTAGCGTTTTTTAAACAACTACCACTGCGAACGGCAGCTTTTCATCGGAGAGCAGTCGTGAATAAGGTATTTCACTGGAAAGAAAACTAATTAATAACAATAAACCAAAGAAATAGATATTGGGCGCCAGGCATGTACAGAGAAAGAAAACACAGTTGTATAATACTTAAAACTAATGACTATATTTATTCATGATGAATTCTGATGGTAAATAGCCATTGTACAATTTTAATAATTATTATAGTGGTTATTTGTTGAGTAAAACTATGTATGTAAATAATATTAAATACGTTCTATGAAAAGACTATGAAAAAATACAATGCGTGTAACGTTATAGAAAATATAAGAAAAGTAGCATTACTTTATTTAAATTGTTAAATTTTATGCGGTGTTAAATCTGATGTGTTGCAACCTGTAGATTCTAGAATCTATGTCTCGTTATTATTCATCTGTTAATATAGCGCAATAATAATATCTATAGAAAGTAATACTATTACAAGGCGTAATATAATGAAACCTAAAATCTAAATCACATTGTAACTACTGAATCGACATAAATGTTCTTAATAATCTAACCACTAAATATAGTCTGTACGATATTATTTAAAATGTACGTTACTGTTTAAGACTGAAAATATAGAAAATCTAAAACATAAAAACTAGAACGTAAATCTACACTTAGCTGTTCTTTATGTAATCTTGCTTCAAACAGTAGCAGCGTGAGGTGGTCTCGCATCTCTGTACTCAGCCATCCAACACAACAAAGGGGCCAGAATGAGACACCATAAATTGGTACAGCCGTAACTAACTAGCTTACAGCTGGGAACGAAGCGGCATGGGACTCAAGCTACATCCACGCTGTGGCACTTATATGTAAGAAAAAATCGTTCTTACTGGGGACACTCGTCCACAGGACATCCGTACATAAGATAATGTCCGTACATAAGACATTACCCGTACCTTGGACACAGTCCGTACCTTGGACACAGTCCGTATCTTGGACCCTAAAAATATGAAACTCTTGTTTAAAACCAAACAAGGTCTAATAAACAATATAAACCTACCTCGAAATACTTCCGAGGGCTCAATAAATAATAAACAACATGTCCTTTCTTCCATGTGACATTCTGGAGGACAAAAGTAAAGGGACGCCAACGTGCCAGCAAAACACAAATACAAGTTGAGACATCCGTAACTCTACCCTAAAAATATTCAATAATAATATCGAATCTATAAAAGGTAATAACTCATATTTACCTGTAGCCTCGAAATAGCAGCTGATTCAAATTATACAGCAAGATGTAAATAATCACCATTTCTAAAAGCTGGGATACAACAGAGCGTGAAAACAAAGTGAGGTTAAGCGCGGAGAGAGTTGACAGAAGCGATGTTGACAGCGCCTCCTCAGAGCGATAACAGGGTTGTGTCGAACGATAACAGGGTTGGCGACTAGGGAACATAAAAATTACGCGTCAAATAAACTATCCGGCCTGAACGAGAGGGAATCCGGTGATGATATAGGCCCAGACATCATATATTATATATAAAAACGACATGTAACGAACTAAAAACGTTACAATATTAATCGTCTTTGTCAGCATCTTTATCGAGAATGTGTTCTTTAGAGTATCAATTTTGATTCCTGTATATGCTTGACAATGTATATAATTTCTACAATCATAAATATGTAATATAGCAAAAATACGATTGAATAGAACCCAAATATCATGGGGTAGTAAAACAAACTGACGAGTTATCATGGCCTCTTGATGAATAATCATCTTAATCTTTTGATTATCTCAATCAAATCAATTTGTGCAATACGGTTTTTCTTGTGCACATAGGCAATTTTCAGAGACACATTTTTCAGTTTATGAAAAAGGCTTGAAGGTTGAAACTAAAGTTGCTTTTAGTTCTAACACTTTTTCTTGTGTTTTTAAGATAGCGAACAATTCACGTATAAAACGAAATACACAGATCCCATAATCTGATTACAATGCGTCTGATTATAATCGCATCATCTGAGTGTGATTATTGCATTATCTGATCATAAGCATACCATCATCTAATTATATCTTCATTATGTGATTGTAATCCCATCCTCGTCGGATGAGAAGTATAATATAGATATTCGACTCCTAATGAAAATTGTGTGTTATCGAGCATTAGCTATTGATTACTTTTCTAAGCAATTGGATCATATATCTCATATTAATGACGTGTTATGTATAATGTCTTCGGAATTAAATCGTGCTGTTAATTCCATCACAAAGATGTATTCTTTAAATTTCATTATTCAAATTGGTTTACGAGCATTTTTTTCGTCTTTTTCGTATTTCTGTCTTACTATTTCAGAGGCAATCAAATATTACTAACATTATCTTTCGCTTGCCTAATATGCTTTAGATTTCGATATAGAGGTATCCTTTTTATGATTCTCATAAGTTCTCTTGAATCACTTTTTCCATTTTCAACTTTCTTTACGAATTCGTATTGTGTAGCTGAGCACTAACAATTCAAAAAAAAAAATAATCACCAAACAAAGTATTCTATTTCTTCCTTTTCTACATCTTCTATATTTGCTTCTATAAATTCAGCTTCAAGCACTTGAAGAATATATAATAATCCATCAATCAAAGCAATATCAGAAATAGATGTATTTCTAAGGATGTCATGATTGTAGGACGTCTTCTATGAGCATTTCTCAGGATATTTGAAAAAATAATCGACATCATCCAGATAGAAAGATTATGCCTCTATGTTACTTATGTTATGCTTTCATAAAATATCAGCTGGTTTAACAAAAGCTTTTATTGTACAAAGGCAGTCAAGTGACACTCGTTTTGGTTTTGTATTTTATGATAACTTATCATAAAGGCTAAACAATTGTATGTATATGGTTTAGGTTGAGGTGTTGTGTGATGTGGCTTTTCCTATTCATCTACAAAGGAATATGCATGAGGAATATATAATACTCATTTACAAACCTAACCATTCACAGCAATGTCATAAATAGATGTATTTTCAAGAATGCTGTGTCGTAGGGAGTTTTCTATGTTCATTTCCACATCACCATTAAAAATAGAAGATTTTAAAAAATAATCGACATTATCCAGACACAAAGCTTTTGCTACTATTTTACTTATATTAAGCTTTCGTAAAATATCAGCTGGTTAAACAAAAGTTTTTATTGTACAAAGGCAGTGAAACGCCACTCGTTCGTGTTTTGTCTTTAATGATAGCTTGTCATAAAGACTAAAAAATTGTATTTGATCCTTATATCTATTTATTTTACTTAAATTATGCTTTCGTAAAATATCAGCTAGTTTAAGAAAAGCTTTTATTGTACAAAAGCAGTCAAGCGCCACTCGTTCGTGTTTTGTATTGAATGATAGCTTGTCATAATGGCTAGAAAATTGTATTTGATCCTTGTATCTATTTTACTTATATTATGCTTTCGTAAAATATTAGCTAGTTTAAGAAAAGCTTTTATTGTACAAAGGCAGTCAAGCGCCACTCGTTCGTGTTTTGTATTTAATAATAGCTTGTCATAAAGGCTAAAAATTGCATTTGATCTTTATATCTATTTTACTTTTATTATGCTTTCTTAAAATATCAACTAGTTTAACAAAAGTTTTTATTGTACAAAGTCAGTCAAGCGCCACTCTATCGTGTATTGTATTTAATGATAGCTTGTCATAAAGGCTTAAAAATGGTATTTGATATTTGTATCTACTTTACTTACATTATGATTTCGTAAAATATCAGCTAGTTTAACAAAACCTTTTATTGTACAAAGGCAGTCAAACGCCACTCGTTCGTGTTTTGTCCTTAATGATAGCTTGTCATAAAGACTAAAAAATTGCATTTGATCCTTATATCTATTTATTTTACTTAAATTATGCTTTCGTAAAATATCAGCTAGTTTAAGAAAAGCTTTTGTTGTACAAAAGCAGTCAAGCGCCACTCGTTCGTGTTTTGTATTTAATAATAGCTTGTCATAAAGGCTAAAAATTGCATTTGATCTTTATATCTATTTTACTTATATTATGCTTTCTTAAAATATCAACTAGTTTAACAAAAGCTTTTATTGTACAAAGTCAGTCAAGCGCCACTCTGTCGTGTATTGTATTTAATGATAGCTTGTCATAAAGGCTTAAAAATGGTATTTGATATTTGTATCTATTTTACTTATATTATCTTTTCGTAAAATATCAGCTAGTTTAACCAAACCTTTTATTGTACAAAGGCAGTCAAACTCCACTCGTTTGTGTTTTGTCTTTAATGATAGCTTGTCATAAAGACTAAAAAATTGTATTTGATCCTTATATCTATTTATTTTACTTAAATTATGCTTTCGTAAAATATCAGCTAGTTTAAGAAAAGCTTTTATTGTACAAAAGCAGTCAAGCGCCACTCGTTCGTGTTTTGTATTGAATGATAGCTTGTCATAATGGCTAAAAAATTGTATTTGATCCTTGTATCTATTTTACTTATATTATGCTTTCGTAAAATATTAGCTAGTTTAACAAAAGCTTTTATTGTACAAAGGCAGTCAAGCGCCACTCGTTCGTGTTTTGTATTTAATAATAGCTTGTCATAAAGGCTAAAATTGCATTTGATCTTTATATCTATTTGACTTATAGTATATTTTCTTAAAATATCAGCTAGTTTAACAAAAACTTTTATTGTGCAAAGGCAGTCAGGCGCCACTCGTTCGTGTTTTGTATTTAACAATAGCTTGTCATAAAGGCTAAAAAATTGCATTTGATCTTTATATCTATTTTACTTATATTATGCTTTCGTAAAATATCAGCTAGTTTAAGAAAAGCTTTTATTGTACAAAAGCAGTCAAGCGCCACTCGTTCGTGTTTTGTATTGAATGATAGCTTGTCATAATGGCTAAAAAATTGTATTTGATCCTTGTATCTATTTTACTTATATTATGCTTTCGTAAAATATTAGCTAGTTTAACAAAAGCTTTTATTGTACAAAGGCAGTCAAGCGCCACTCGTTCGTGTTTTGTATTTAATAATAGCTTGTCATAAAGGCTAAAAATTGCATTTGACCTTTATATCTATTTTACTTATATTATGCTTTCTTAAAATATCAACTAGTTTAACAAAAGCTTTTATTGTACAAAGGCAGTCAAGCGCCACTCGTTCGTGTTTTGTATTTAATAATAGCTTGTCATAAAGGCTAAAAATTGCATTTGATCTTTATATCTATTTGACTTATAGTATACTTTCTTAAAATATCAGCTAGTTTAACAAAAACTTTTATTGTGCAAAGGCAGTCAGGCGCCACTCGTTCGTGTTTTGTATTTAACAATAGCTTGTCATAAAGGCTAAAAAATTGCATTTGATCTTTATATCTATTTTACTTATATTATGCTTTCTTAAAATATCAACTAGTTTAACAAAAGCTTTTATTGTACAAAGTCAGTCAAGCGCCAATCGATCACGTTTTGTATTTAATGATAGCTTGTCATAAAGGCTTATAAATTGTATTTGATCCTTGTATCTATTTTACTTATATTATGCTTTCGTAAAATATCAGCTAGTTTAACAAAACCTTTTATTGTACAAAGGCAGTCAAACGCTACTCGTTCGTGTTTTGTCTTTAATGATAGCTTTTCATAAAGGCTAAAAAATTGTATTTGATCCTTATATTTATTTATTTTATTTATATTTTGCTTTCTTAAAATATCAGCTAGTTTAACAAAAGCTTTTATTGTACAAAGGCAGTCAAGCGCCACTCGTTGGTGTTTTGTATTAATGATAGCTTGTCATAATGACTAAAAAATGTATTTGATCTTTATATCTATTTGACTTATATTATACTTTCTTAAAATATCAGCTAGTTTAACAAAAACTTTTTTATTGGGCAAAGGCAGTCAGGCGCCACTCGATCATGTTTTGTATTTAACAATAGCTTGTCATAAAGGTTAAAAAATTGCATTTGATCTTTATATCTATTTGACTTATATTATGCTTTCTTAAAACATCAACTAGTTCAACAAAAGCTTTTATTGTACAGTCAGTCAAGCACAACTCTATCGTGTTTTGTATTTAATGATAACTTGTCATAAAGGCTTAAAAATTGTATTTGACTCTTGTATCTATTTTACTTATATTATGCTTTCGTAAATTATCAGCTAGTTTAACAAAAGCTTTTATTGTACAAAGGCAGTCAAACGCCACTCGTTCGTGTTTTGTCTTTAATGGTAGCTTGTCATAATGACTAAAAAACTTTATTTGATCTTTATATCTATTTGGTTTATATTATACTTTCTTAAAATATCAGCTAGTTTAACAAAAACTTTTATTGTGCAAAGGCAGTCAGGCGCCACTCGTTCGTGTTTTGTATTTAACAATAGCTTGTCATAAAGGCTAAAAAGTTGCATTTGATCTTTATATCTATTTTACTTATATTATACTTTCTTAAAATATCAGCTAGTTTAACAAAACCTTTTATTGTACAAAGTCAGTCAAGCGCCACTCGATCATGTTTTGTATTTAATGATAGCTTGTCATAAAGGCTTATAAATTGTATTTGACCTTTGTATCTATTTTACTTACATTATGCTTTCGTAAAATATCAGCTAGTTTAACAAAAGCTTTTATTGTACAAAGGCAGTCAAACGCCACTCGTTCTTGTTTTGTCTTTAATGATAGCTTTTCATAAAGGTTAAAAAATTGTATTTAATCCTTGTATCTATTTTACTTATATTATGCTTTCGTAAAATATCAGCTAGTTTAACAAAAGCTTTTATTGTACAAAGGCAGTCAAGGGCCACTTGTTCGTGTTTTGCATTTAATTATAGCTTCTCATAAAGGCTAAAAAGTTGTATTTGATTCTTATATTATATAGTTTAGGTCGAGGTGTTATGTGATGTGGCTTTTCTTAATCAGCTGCCGAAGTCGATTGTTGCGAAGCGGAAACTGCAGAAGTCGATGGTTTTGAGTCGAAAGCTACAGAAGTCGGTTGTTTCGAAGCTGATGCTGCAGAAGTCGATGATTTCGAATCGAAATCTCCAACTTTGGATAGTTTGAAATATATAGTAGCAGAAGTACATGATTTTAAAGCGGAAACTGCAGGAGTCGATGATTTTGAAAAAAAAAATTCTACAGAAGTCAATGGTTTCGAAGCGTTAAAGACAGAAATCGACCATTTTGAAATGAAAGCGGTCGAAGTGCCAAACGAAACCAAATAGAACCAATTTCTGGCTGGGAAATTTTTACTTGGTACTTGGTTTTGGTACTTTTCTCTTACATTGTTCAATATTTTTTTTTCATTTACAATCTCGAAAAATTTATTTTCTCCTTTCTCTATCGTCTTTAAATTTTCCATCGATCTTCATTAACTTCTTCTTCTTTCTAAAGCACCTTTGTGTTTGTTTCTACTTCTTCTTTAACATTCGCTACGCTGAGATGTTTTGTGCTTCGTGGGTCTATAAAAATTTTAGGCACGTGGGATTTTTCTTTTTTTTAATCAAATAATTTTTTTATAGTTTTGAGAGTCCTCTCCACAGAATCTTTCTTTTTATGTTTGACAAAGTCTTTATAAAACTTATATCGCCTGTACAGAACTCTATTTTATTCTTCCTTTTCCTTGTCGAATTATTTTGCTAAAAATGTATTGTAAATTTTGAAAACTTTTTCGCTTCTAGATGATGAAAGAATCATTGATGACAGAAATGTTTGGTAAACGTGAAGTTGTAGGAGAACTAGCTATAGTTGGATCCTTTAATGGTAGATCAGATCAATGGCCTTTTTTAACACAATACTTGATAATATTAATCTTACATCTTCGAAGCATTCATGAAGCTCTTTGAAGTCCGAAGGCGCGCGAAATCCTGATACCATTAGACATAATGATTCTAATAGGTGGACTATGTCGTTCATGCCCACTTAAAAAGTAATATTTTTAGATAATCTGAAATATCAGTTGGCTATTATTCTATTAATATCTATAATTTTGTTGGTGAATTTCAGGAAAAAATGGCAATGATGACTATAGGCTTTAGATTGGTGAACATTAAAAATATTCGAATTAAACACCATATGGGTTATCACAAACCTAAAATTTGTCAACATTCATAAAACACAGGCCGTAAAGTTGACTTTAGCAATAAAAAAATTAGAATGAAGGAACCGATAGCTTCTATCTTCAATCCAGGTGTGATATGCATGCGGGAGGGCACGTGATCGAAATTCTACCCAAAAGTTATCGGCGACCGGACGATGGTCGAACAATCACTATCGACCGCAACATTTATAACAACACTCGAATCGTGCCTTACAACCGATACGCCAATTAACTTTGAAGTGTGCGGGTCTTTATTCTCCATGAAGTACCTCTTTAAATACGTGCATAAAGGAGTTGATAGTGTCACCATTAAGGTGCACGGGGAAAGTCGCGTAGCGGAATGGAACGAAATCCGCAACTACCTGGATTGCAGGTAAATGAATGTAATGGAACCGACTTAGAAGCTGTTCGAATTCCCATTGACTCGAAAGTCTCATTCGGTCGCGTGTCTACCAGTTTATTTACTTCTGGAACAGGATGTCATCTGTAATCCAGATTTGGATGAATTTGCGAGATGTCCCCTATTAACGTCGAACAATTTCACTTAAGGCTCTTACTGCAGCACGTCCGAGGTACTACCAGCTTCGATTCCATAACGACTGTCCACGGCGTCCTACGTGGGACATTTTAGGAGGCGTACCGGAAATTGAGACTACTGCATGATGGTACAGTTGATCTATCGACAATGTCGGATGTTGCTCTTCATATACCTCCATACCGTTTACGACACGTCTTCGGCTTGTTGCGTTTCATATGTGTCGACGACACTTACAGGGCGCAGTTGTCGTTGTTGTGTCAGGAGTTTAAAGAGCCGCATCTGATCACAGCTTTTAAAGGGCAAGGTTATTCCCGATCCGTAGCAATCCGGAAAGCTATGGATGCGATCGAAGGTGTAGTCATATTTCATCTCAAAATCCTTATATTTAGTTTTCAAAACAGAGATGATTTCACGCTCGATCTAATAGGTATAAGCGACATTGAAGCTGCGTCCAGGGAAGAAGCCAACACTGCGCGACCGGATCGACAGCTTCTAGACGACGAAAACTTTGTAGAGAAAGAGATTTGCGTCAACGTACCGAAGCAGAATACGGAATTTCCTAATTAAGCGCGAAGCAATGGTCCGTGTATCATGACGTGGTGTTTCGTGTTCTGGCTCTGAACGGGTGGCTTAATAATCAGGAAATTTTAACACATTTTGAGATAGAGGATTACGTGGGGACACGGTTGCTGGCGTCCCTAGAACAATCGTCTGACAATAACGAACACTTTCTCGCCTATTTCAGAGATCCGACGCAACGTATATCGGCCAAAATCGATACCAAATATGCATACCTATTATTTTATCTCTAAACCAGTAGAAAGAAACAGTGTTGCTAAGGACTTGGGCAACTAATTTCATTCTTATTTTCTCAAAATTTGTCATACTCATGTGACGTGGTTAAGCTTGTGACCCCATTTTTTTAATCTTTTTATAAAATGATTTATATTACACCATGAAGCGTTTTTTTAACTAATTTGAAATAATTATTATCGCCTTTGTCACTTACTAAGGCATATAATATTGTCTCTTGAATTTATGCATGTATACGCACACAAGATATTATTAATACATATATATGAATGTGTGGGGTACAAGGAGTATTGAAGCGATACGTATAGCCTAGCTTACCCAAAAGTCAACCTCACCTTCACGTGGTGCACCCTGTACAGAAACGAGGCTCTGACGTCCGAATATCGGCGGTATAACCTTATACAACCCTCAAACCTACCATCTTTCTGGGGAAGAGAAGTAGTAAACTACTCCTAGCCTGCCGGGAACGGTAGCGTACGAGAACTATCATCTCAGTATTCCCTGTGCCATAGCCATCCCACATATAAAATAAATTAACAGTAAGATTCAATAATATGTTGAAATTTGTTGGTTAAATAAAATAACATGTTGAATATGTATATTGTTTCTCCAAACAATCGCGAACAATTTGAAATGTTGCGTTGTTACTAAAGTTCTGACACTTTCTGTATTCAAAATATTTCAAGAACAAATGGAAGTAAAAAAATTTTAAATATAAATATGAACATTTAAAGAAATTTGTTTGTCATATTAGAACATATGTTTCTTGAGACAATATACAACATCAGAGATCGGCCTCGTACGCGTCCATTTTAAGTACGAGCCCAGGACCAGGACGAGAACTCGAGTTAATGATAGCGAGGACGAACTGTCGAGTGGGAAAGATTGTTTTCTAACTTCTTCCTATGCTTATTCAGCTCGAAGTCAAAACCAGATGTATTTGGACGCCGTAACCTTAGTTGCAAGGCACGGTAAACCGGATTTTTACATCACTTTTACATGTAATCCACATTGAGAGAAATTCGTCTCAATCTGGATTACAAACAAAAGTGGCAAAACCGACCGGATTTAGTTGTGTGAGTGTTTCAAAATAAATCACGCTAGTTTATCGATAACATCGTAGATAAAAAACCTTTCGGCATTATTATCTACTTTTTTATGTTGCAGTATTTCAAAAATGGGAGCTTTCCCATGCCCTTAATGGTCTATTTCCGACGAGAAGATAATGTGGATACGATTGCCAGAGTCGATCACGTAAAATCGGCCTGAATACCGGATCCGGTGCTCGAACCGATACTATACGCGGTCGTTTCTGACAATCATATCCATCGTATCTGCGGTCGAGACAATCCAGGTGCGATATGCATGCGGGAGGGCGCGTGTTTAAAATTTACCCAAAAGTTCTCTGCGAGACCTCTGCGTTTCCGATAAATGAGGCGCCCAGACGATGGTCGAACAATCACTATCGACCGTAAAATTTATAACAACACTCGAATTGTGCCTTACAACCGATACGCCGCCCTCAAGTACCGGTGTCATATCATCTTTAAAGTGTGCGTATCTTTATCCTCCATGAAGTACCTCTTTAAATACGGGCATAAAGGAGTTGATAGCATCACCATTAAGGTGCATGGGGGAAGTCGCGTAGCGGAATGGAACGAAATCCGCAACTACCAGGATTGCAGGTACATGAGTTCAATGGAACCGACTTGGAAGCTGTTCGAATTCCCATTGGTCGCGTGTCTACCAGTTTATTTGCCACTGGAACAGGATATCATCTTTAATCCAGATTTGGATGAACTGGACGAACAATTTTTAGCGCGTCGCGCGTTGGTCTAAACTGATGGCATATTTCGCTCTAAATGTGACATCGGTTGAGGATCGCTTGTACAAATACGTCCATTATTTTGTCTGGCAAAACCGGAGTGCGTCTTGGGTCGCTCGCACCAGAAAGAGGACTAAAGTTGTTGGTGCAATTTGCGGGGTGTCCCCTATTAACGTCGAACAGTTTCACTTAAGGCTCCTTCAGCACGTCCGAGGTGCTGCCAACTTCGATTCCTTAAGGACTGTCGACAATGTCATATGCGAGACATTTCAGGAGACGTGCCAGAAATTGAGACTGCATGATAGTTCGTCTTTGTTTTGAATCACCAAAAAATTCTGAATGTCTCTTAATTTTTCACATACTTCACTCATATTATTAGTAGGAGATATTAGCCGATTGGGCTCCTCCACATGCGCAGTTCGCTTGACCTTGACATATGTGGCTTTCAAACCTCCTTGAGTGATTCCAGAAAGAACCTTGTTGTGAGACCTTAAACGACCTTTAAGGTTGACTTTCAGATGTATTTGAAATGCGTTTGTGTACCCTTCACAAGGAGCTTGATGGACAATCTTGAACGACCTGTAAGATTGACTTTCAGATGTCTTTGAAATTAGTCACCATGAATGTTCTTCTAGGCTGCCAAGGTGGGGGTAGTTTAACATTGTGTATATAAAGCGACTTTCTTGGAAACGTATTCAGATATAGAATCTCTTGTAAAGTAACAAGTCGTGTGTATACATTCCAAAGAATCATTGTGTGGTGTATTCAAAAGTGTTTGAATGTATATTGCGTAAAAGTTTTTCAAATATTTTATTATTTTTTTTAAATGAGTATTTCAAAGAATACATTTGAACAAATTAATAAAAGCTTGAAGAAATTGAATTAGTCGAACGTAAATCCATATCATCGTTGACAGTGAGAAAAATATATATTATTAAAATATGGTGTCGATGACAACACGTTTTGGAAAAACAATTCTAGCAACATTACACGATAAAACAAGTAACTTAACATTCCAATCATTTCTACCAAAACGTGTTGTTCAGACTTTCACAGATGATCTAGTACAGCTCATAAATAAATTCGATGATAAATATTATTTATGTTATTTAGGGCAGAAGTTCGGTATTGAAAAATATTTTTTTTTTTTTTTTTTATTTTATTTATTGTAAACATTTATTAATATAATATTAAAAAAAAATGTAATAAAATGTTAAGTAACTTGTAATAATTACATTCATTGAATACTCACACATGTATTCTTGTTAAAGATATGCGACGTTGTCACTGAAAAGTATGATTCTAATGCATATGATGAAGGCCAAATGTTACACGTTTATAAATTAGCTGTACAATTGAGGAAAATATGTGGCGACACCCTGAAATTCCTAAATCTTCTTGGAGACAGCGGTGATGATAGAAATATATTAAATACCTTAAAACTTCAATAAACTATCATGTTAGACTGTGAAAATATGAATGCGGATACATTTTCTGAAATGGTGGAGGAAGATTTAAGTAGTTTTACTTAAAATTCCACATATCCCAGATGATATTTCTGTGAAATATCTCCTCTATGAAGATACATTTTCTGCAACCATCAATCAAGCATTACAAAAAGACGGAACCAGTAGTGTCTCGAACGATGTTGGCACAGTAGATAACATGGAAGTCGATGTATTAGCCTAGGCTAATACATATTATACCTACACATTATATATTTACCATGAAAAACAAATTGTAAAACGTCATCAATAAATATGTACTACTTCTATCACCCTGTTTTTTTATTATATGACAGGAGCAATTACTGAAAATATTTTTTTTTTTTTTTTTTTTTTTTTTTTTTTTTTTTATAATAAATATAATATCAAAGTGCGTACAATACGTGGTGCTGCTGGAATAGGATTTGGATGTAATGACTCAGAGTACTTATAAAAAGACTCGTTCGTAGAATTCCTTACAAGGTAACAGAACCCATGATTTCTTCATTTTTGGCCAGACGGTCGCTCAGGTGGTGTTCAAATAGGTACCGGTCATAGGCAAGGGTAAAATAAACCATATCATATTCGTCCAAGCTCTCGTGGTTGAGTCCATTAGCCCACAAGTCCAATCGAATCAAAGAAATGAAGAGAGGAGTGCGAACCGAACCGCTGATACAATGAAGAAGAAATCCTCGTCATTATCTTCCTGTAATCTCTTAATTAAATATTTAAGGTAGATCATTGTCATCACAGTAAGGTTTCAATGCTTATATAAAGATCACAGGCAATATAATAGAGACTTTTAGAAACTTTGTCGTAAGGAATGTTAGAATGTCAGTGTTATTTGACGGATCCTTCCAGTTATAAATAGGCCGTCTGGATTATATAGACTATCGTGGAACTTGGTGAATAATTCACAGCCTCGATAATGCATGCTTAACAGACAAAAGTTCGAGTACCTTTTGGCATCAACTGTCTAGGATGCACTCATGTACATGCCCAGTTTGACTTTCCGTTTCTCTACTCTGATATTAACAATAGTTTTGACGTTCAACGCATGTAAATGCTTCACGTCTTCGTTACATACTTTTTTGCAGTAAGTAGGTATGTGGGACTCGTTATTTTTTGCCATCAGGTTAAACCTCTGAAGGTGCCTCTTCGCTGGGATACAAGAACTCCCAGAGAACATTAAGAACGTCCTTGGCAGAGAAAACAAAACTTCTGTGATAGCATACTTCAGGAACGCTAGCTACAGTTGATGAACGGGATACAAATTGTCCTTTGAATAAAATGACAGGCACAGGAAATCTTTGTCTACATCTTGCTAATTTAGCTTCCTCAAACAAATTTTTTAGGTGGTTGGCGTTGAAAGAAAAATTTAGTTTTCTTGGTCTTCGAAGATGGTTACTGTTGCGTGACGATCTGATTCTATCATGGGAATGACCATGGGATAGTTGAAGCGTTTATTGCCAGACCTGATGGAAATTTTTGCAACTTTGTAATCTTTCTCCATCATAGCCATCACGGCATCGATATGACGATTCGGCTTATTCTCCTCATCAACATAGTAGGTGCTTACTGCAAACGTCCTCAATAATTCGCAATCTTTATTTAATAAATCAATTCTATGGCATCGTATTTTGTGTGTTCATAGATACTTCAAAGAGACGCGTGAACAAGGGTCTTTTTTGTGAAATATATGTGAAAACACAAAATGCGATGTTACATTAATATTAAATAAAGAGGAATTAAGGACGTTTGCAGTAAGCACCTGTAAGACGTTGAGAGAGAAGAAGCAGAATCGTCATCTCGGTCATGAGCTATGATGGCTAAGAATACAAAGTTACAAGAAATATTGATCAAAAATCTGTCAACACCTATTTACATGGTCATTCATCATCAGAATCAGATCGTCACGCTAACAGTAACCACCTTCGAAGACCAAGAAAATAAACTTTTCAGTTCAGCGCCAACCAGGTAAGAGATCTGTTTGAGGAAGCTAAATTTGCAAGATGTAACAAAGAATTCGCACAACCCGCCTATTATCAAAGGTCAATCGGCCGTTCATCAACTGTAGCTAGCGTTCTGAATGTATGCAACTACCTAGTTTTGCTTTCCACCTGCCACGAGTTACGTCGATATGGGAGTTCTCTGCGGAGAGGCACCTCAGAGGTTTTAACCTGATGGGATAACGAGTCCCAGATACCCCCTTACTGCGAAAAAGTATGTAAAGAAGACGTGAAGCATTTACAAGCGTTGAACGTCAAAACTATTAACATCAGAGTAGAAAAACGGAAAGTCAAACTGGGCATGTACATGAGTGCATCCGAGACAGTTGATGCCGAAAAGTACTCGAGCTTCTGTCTGTTAAGCATGCCTTATCCAGGCTGTGAATTCTTCACCAAGTTCCACGAAAGTTTATATAATCCAGACCTTACTGTGATGACAATGAACTACATTAAATACTTAATTGAAATATTACAGGAAGATAATGACGAGGATTGATTCTTCATTGTATCAGCGGTTGAGACCGCACTCCTCTCTTCATTTATTTGATTCGATTGAACTTGTGGGCTGATGGACTCATCCACGAGAGCCTCGACGAATATGACATGGTTTATTTTACCCTAGCCTATGACCGGTACCTATTTGAACACCACCTGAGCGACCGTCTGGCCAAAAATGAAGAAATCATGGGTTCTATTACGATTTCCTCAAAAAAATCACCGGGGACGAATTTTCAGCAAAATCAAAGAAGAGGCGTTCTAATTTCCGTAGCCCATCACCTTCAAATGACTCAACAGTAAATTCACACGATGAGGAACTAGACGGCCAAGGAAACTCTTTATAAAGGGGATGTAATGACTCAGAGTACTTATAAAAAGGCTCGTTCGTTGAATTCCTTACAAGGTAACAGAACCCATGATTTCTTCATTTTTGGCTAGACGGTCGCTCAGGTGGTGTTCAAATAGGTACCGGTCTTAGGCAAGGGTAAAATAAACCATCTCATATTCGTTCAAGCTCTCGTGGTTGAGTGCATCAGCCCACAAGTTCAATTGAATCAAACAAATGAAGAGAGGAGTGCGATCCCAACCGCTGATACAATGAAGAATCAATCCTCGTCATTATCTTCCTGTAATCTCTTAATTAAATGTTTAAGGGAGCTCATTGTCATCACAGTAAGGTTCCAATGCTTAAAAAGATCACAGGCAATATAATAGAGACTTTTAGAAACTTTGTCGTCAGGAATGTTAGAATCTCAGTATTATTTGACGGATCCTTCCAGTTATAAATAGGCCGTCTGGATTATATAGACTATCGTGGAACTTGGTGAAGAATTCACAGCCTGGATAAGGCATGCTTAACAGACAAAAGTTCGAGTACCTTCTGGCATCAACTGTCTAGGATGCACGTACATGCCCAGTTTGACTTTCCGTTTCTCTACTCTGATATTAACAATAGTTTTGACGTTCAACGCATGTAAATGCTTCACGTCTTATTTACATACTTTTTCGCAGTAAGGAGGTATCTGGAACTCGTTATTTTTTGCCATCAGGTTAAACCTCTGGAGGTGCTTCTTCGCTGGGATAAAAGAACTCCCAGAGAACATTAAGAACGTCCTTGCCAGAGAAAGCAAAACCTATATTAGCATACTAGCAATACGCAACCGGCAACGCTAATACCGAACGTAAAATCGGCCTGAATACCGGATCCGGTGCTCGAACCGATACTATACGCGGTCGTTTCTGACAATCATATCCATCGTATCTGCGGTCGAGACAATCCAGGTGCGATATGCATGCGGGAGGGCGCGTGTTTAAAATTTACCCAAAAGTTCTCTGCGAGACCTCTGCGTTTTTTTATAACAACACTCGAATTGTGCCTTACAACCGATACGCCGCCCTCAAGTACCGGTGTCATATCATCTTTAAAGTGTGCGTATCTTTATCCTCCATGAAGTACCTCTTTAAATACGGGCATAAAGGAGTTGATAGCATCACCATTAAGGTGCATGGGGGAAGTCGCGTAGCGGAATGGAACGAAATCCGCAACTACCAGGATTGCAGGTACATGAGTTCAATGGAACCGACTTGGAAGCTGTTCGAATTCCCATTGACTCGAAAGTCTCATTCGGTCGCGTGTCTACCAGTTTATTTGCCACTGGAACAGGATATCATCTTTAATCCAGATTTGGATGAACTGGACGAACAATTTTTAGCGCGTCGCGCGTTGGTCTAAACTGATGGCATATTTCGCTCTAAATGTGACATCGGTTGAGGATCGCTTGTACAAATACGTCCATTATTTTGTCTGGCAAAACCGGAGTGCGTCTTGGGTCGCTCGCACCAGAAAGAGGACTAAAGTTGTTGGTGCAATTTGCGAGGTGTCCCCTACTAACGTCGAACAGTTTCACTTAAGGCTCCTTCAGCACGTCCGAGGTGCTGCCAACTTCGATTCCTTAAGGACTGTCGACAATGTCATATGCGAGACATTTCAGGAGACGTGCCAGAAATTGAGACTGCATGATAGTTCGTCTTTGTTTTGAATCACCAAAAAATTCTGAATGTCTCTTAATTTTTCACATACTTCACTCATATTATTTATAGATGAACACAGAATGTCTTGGCCTTCATCTTCTTCCTCTTCGGCTTGAGTGGAGTCCTGTCTGTCCTTGTTGTTTGTAAATTCCTGGATTATTCCCTGCATCTCTAAACTAGGATTTTCCGTAAGGACATCTGAATCGACTGTCAGATATTCTTGAAGATCTGGACTTCCTGGCATGTTTTTTAAAAATTGAAGATAACTGACTTAAAGGAATGTTGTCCTCTTCGTCAAATGCATCGTCCCCTTTGACGGTTGCAAATCCCGCTTTTGGAAACATTTTTTTATAGTGTTCGATGTAACATTTTTCCATGCTGTACTTATCCACACCATAGTACTTGCCAAATTTATGCTCTCTTTAGCCTTTTCCATAGTTTCTTCGGTATTAGTAAAAGTCAAAAGTCTTTTAATAAAAAGATATTTTAATTTAAAATTTTGAATAATTCCTTGGTCCAACGGCTGACAATGAGATGTCGTATTTGGAGGAAAAACAATTATACGAACATTCCTAAAGTGTCCTGAAATTTTCCGAAAATTTCCTAAAGTGTCCTGAAACAGCTCTTGTTAGACAAAAAAAAAGGTTCGAAGGGTTCGGTGTTTGGCCGGTATTGGGGCAATAAATTTAATGGGTTTTTCCCTAAAATGTACCTTTGAAGCGGCCGGTGACCGCTTTCGGAATTAACGTTATTGAGAAATATTTTAATATAGGAATTCCCCTAAGATTAATTCAAACAACTGAAAATTGACCGCTAACAGAAGTGACCGCTTTTTAGAAGTGGCCGAAATGGGAAGTTTTACTGTATTTTGAATAGTGTTCCATTAAAGAAAATAAGAAAAAATATAGGTTTGCTTCCTAAAAAGCAACTAGTCATAGTATCATCACCGTACATATAACTCAGAGTTATATGTACGGTGGTATCATTCATTATTAGAATAGGCATACTGCTCTGCGCAATTCATTCCAGATACAAATAATAATTTTTATGTAAAGCATAAATATTTCATGATTCTGGTATTTATGTTATGAAATAAATGGTTTATTTATATCGACAAAATGCTATTAGGGTACCCTGTCCCTAGTGCCCGTCATACCAGGCACCCTCTGCGGTCTGTGGTAGGATCATTAACCTAAGATGAAAGAATCTGAGTTTATTAAAGTGAAGGGAGACGAACCTACTAGAATTTAACCTGCTTTTACGGCAGACTGCAACGATATTTCAAACTTGCATGGTGTTCGTGTGACTAGAATTGTAGTTCTTTGTTTGTGACTTTGTTTAGTAATTTTCAACTGTATACAGGTAAATATTTTTTTTAAATTAATCACAAAATTAATTTATTGAAAGTTGCTGCCGTCAACCGCTTTTCTAATCCTCGTCTTATTTTAAATACAGAATCAACTGATATTGACACAAAATTCATAGTCTTAACACTCAACTGAATATTAATACACAAGACATGAACTTGTGGAGGTGATAACGGACGACTTTTTAACACACACCCAAATGATCGTTGACAATGTCAAAAAAATAAACGATACTGACAAGGAAAAATATTCTGTGATAAAATGTGATGAATTATAAACATGGTCTAAGGAATCTTATAAAAATTTGGATGATAGTGTTGCTTCTAGTTCAAAACATAATTTAAAAAATAATTTAATAAAACTAACTTTTAATGATTCTGATAACAAAGATTTGATTTTTATTCCCAAAAAAAGTAACTCTCAGTATAATCGAAACATTTCTCCTATTTCATCAGCATTTTCCCCTTTCTAGCCATTTATAGAAAATATTAGCTCTGATGAGGAAGAACCATCACAAAATCCAATTTCATATCCAAAACCATCTTTTACCATTACCAAAAAGAACAAAAACTTTAAGAAAATACCTAAACCCTATTCAAAAACTAAAACTTTAGGTTTTGCGCTTCAAAATTTTATAATTATGTTAATATTATTTTTAGTTTTTTGATCCTTAGCTGGTTGGCGTTGAACGAAAAAGTTTTATTTTCGTGGAGGAAAGTTCCACGATAGGCTATATAATCCAGACGGCCTATTTATAACTGGTAGGATCCGTCAAATAACACTGAGATATCCATTCCTGACGACAAAGTTTCTAAAAGTCTATATTATATTGCCTGTGATCTTTATAAGCATTGGAACCTTACTGTGATGACAATGAACTACCTTAAATATTTAATTAAGAGATTACAAGAAGATAATGACGAGGATTGCTTCTTCATTGTATCAGCGGTTGGGATCGCACTCCTCTCTTCATTTCTTTGATTCGATTGAACTTGCGGGCTGATGCACTCAACCACGAGAGCTTGGACGAATATGGCATGGTTTATTTTACCCTTGCCTATGACCGGTACCTATTTGAACACCACCTGAGCGACCGTCTGGCAAATAATGAAGAAATCATGGATTCTGTTACGATTTCCTTCCAACGACTCAACAGGAAATTCATACGATGACGAACTTGACGGCGCCACGAATTCTCTGCATAAAGGGTATTTGGTAATGACTCAGAGTACAGAATACACATGGCTTAAACACCATGAAATGTTTGTTCTCAACTGTGTTGAGAACATTTTAAAAGGCTTTTTATCTGACATGTTCTTTCTGTCAGAGTGCAGACAACCTATCACATGTACTTATAATATAAGCGATCATTTTTTCACAACTAACGTGGAACTTATCGGCAAAACCGAATACTATCTGAGAGGCTGCACTAGACTACTATACAGACCCCAGGTACTCTTAAGTAGCGGACAGAACCACTGCGGTTGAGATAAGTCTACCTACATGCAATAATCGTTAGCAAAAAATAATATGTCTTTCGTAAATATGTCTGTCTCATATAATATGTATTTCATATAGTTCTTTGACATAAGTGTCATGTCCCAGTTCTTAAATTAGTTCGAGGAAATATTTAAATTTTTAGAAATTTGTGCAATACGGGCTTTCTTCCTATCATCAGGCAGCAACAAGGTTTAAATTTTTCTGTCGGATTAATCGTTTTTGTCAGCATATTTATCAAAAAATTGTTTTCTATGACATCACATTTTGTCTCCTGGCCTTGTGCATGGACACCTGCACCAAGGGGGAGTCCAAGGGGTCAAGAGGGTCTAGGGTCTCAAAAAAGCTGCGCAAATAGAGAAGGGTTTTTTATAACACCTTTTTTTGGAGGTCCATATGATTCACCCTTTACAGTTTTCTGGTAGCAAGACAAAAATATCTTCCTCACTGTTGTCAATTTGCGTGCTCTCAAGGATTCTATACTCGAGTCTAGTTCTACGCATATATGCTCATTGGTGCACTGCCAACTATTTCTTCTGCCGTCATTATCGTTAGAATAAAGTTGTGTCTTTTTGTTGGACTTTTCATAAACACCGGTGATGTTACAGGTCCGCGCGTGTTTTCCGGACTCAATCGATTGTTTATGCTGACACTTAGTTCCCCGGTGACATACCCCCTAGAGCCATTAACCCTTGCCTCGGAAGCAACTAGATTAGCGATTGCGTCTCTTATAAATCTCTGCTCTTTACAGAACTCTGCTCTCAGAACTAATATGTGGTTCGGGTTGTTCTGCTGGCTCACTGGAAACATCCACTAAGTCATAATCCCGTGACATGTCAGAAATTCTACGAACCAGTCTGTTATAAGTACTCTGAGTCATTACATCCCCTTTATAAAGAGCTTCCTTGGCTGTCTAGTTCCTCATCGTGTGAATTTCCTGTTGAGTCGTTGGAAGGTGATGGGCTACGGAAATCAGAACGCCTCTTCTTTGATTTTGCTGAAAATTCGTCCACGGTGATTTTTTTGAGGAAATCGTAATAGAACCCATGTTTTCTTCATTTTTGGCCAGACGGTCGCCCAGGTGGTGTTCAAATAGGTACCGGTCATAGGCAAGGGTAAAATAAACCATGTCATATTCGTACAGACTCTCGTGGATGAGTCCATCAGCCCACAAGTTCAATCGAATCAAAGCAATGAAGAGAGGAGTGCGATCTCAACCGCTGATACAATGAAGAATCAATCCTTGTCATTATCTTCCTGTAATATTTTAATTAAGTATTTAATGTAGTTCATTGTCATCACAGTAAGGTCTGGATTATATAGACTTTCGTGGAACTTGGTGAAGAATTCACAGCCTGGATAAGGCATGCTTAACAGACAGAGGCTCGAGTACCTTTCGGCATCAAGTGTCTCGGATGCACTCATATACATGCTCAGTTTGACTTTCCGTTTTTCTACTCTGATGTTAACAATAGTTTTGACGTTCAACGCTTGTAAATGCTTCACGTCTTATTTACATACTTTTTCGCAGTAAGGGGGTATCTGGGACTCGTTATTTTTTGCCATCAGGTTAAACCTCTGGAGGTGCCTCTTCGCTGGGATAAAAGAACTCCCAGAGAACATTAAGAACGTCCTTGGCAGAGAAAGCAAAACTTCTGCGATAGCATACTTCAGGAACGCTAGCTACAGTTGATGAACGGCCTATAAATTGACCTTTGAATAAAATGACAGGCACAGGAAATCTTTGTCTACATCTTGCTAATTTAGCTTCCTCAAACAAATCTCTTAGCTGGTTGGCGTTGAACGAAAAAGTTTTATTTTCTTGGTCTTCGAAGATGGTTACTGTTGCGTGACGATCTGATTCCGTGATGGGAATGACCATGGGAGAGTTGAAGCATTTATTGCCACACTTGTTGGAAATTTTTGCAACTTTGTAATCTTTCTCCATCATAGCCATCACGGCACCGAGATGACGATTCGGCTTATTCTCCTCATCAACATAGTAGGTGCTTACTGCAAAAGTCCTCAATAATTCGCAATCTTTTTTTAAATCAATTCTATGGCATCAGATTTTGTGTTTTCATATATATTTCACAAAGACCCTTGTTCACAAGCGCCTCTTTTGAAGTATCTATGAACACACAAAATACGATGCCATAGAATTGATTTATTAAATAAAGATTGCGAATTATTGAGGACGTTTGCAGTAAGCACCTACTATGTTGATGAGGAGAATAAGCCGAATCGTCATATCGATGCCGTGATGGCTATGATGGAGAAAGATTACAAAGTTGCAAACATTTCCAATGGGTGTGGCAATAAATGCTTCAACTATCCCATGGTCATTCCCATCATGGAATCAGATCGTCACGCAACAGTAACCATCTTCGAAGACCAAGAAAACAAAATTTTTCGTTCAACGCCAACCACCTAAAATATTTTTTTGAGGAAGCTAAATTAGCAAGATGTAGACAAAGATTTACTGAGCCTGTCATTTTATTCATAGGTCAATTTGTATCCCGTTCATCAATTGTAGCTAGCGTTCCTGAAGTATGCTATCGCAGAAGTTTTGCTTTCTCTGCCAAGGACGTTCTTAATGTTCTCTGGGAGGTCTTGTATCCCAGCGAAGAGGCACCTCCAGAGGTTTAACCTGATGGCAAAAAATAACGAGTTCCAGATACCTCCTTACTGCGAAAAAGTATGTAACGAAGACGTGACGCATTTACAAGCGTTGAACGTCAAAACTATTGTTAATATCAGAGAAGAAAAACGGAAAGTCAAACTGGGCATGTACGTAAGTGCATCCTAGACAGTTGATGCCGAAAGGTACTCGAGCTTTTGTCTGTTAAGCATGCCTTATCCAGGCTGTGAATTCTTCACCAAGTTCCACGATAGTCTATATAATCCAGACGGCCTATTTATAACTGGAAGGATCCGTCAAATAATACTGAGATTCTAACATTCCTGACGACAAAGTTTCTAAAAGTCTCTATTACATTGCCTGTGATCTTTTTAAGCATTGGAACCTTACTGTGATGACAATGATCTACCTTAAATATTTAATTAAGAGATTACAGGAAGATAATGACGAGGATTTCTTCTTCATTGTATCAGCGGTTCGGATCGCACTCCTCTCTTCATTTCTTTGATTCGATTGGACTTGTGGGCTAATGGACTCAACCACTAGAGCTTGGACGAATATGATATGGTTTATTTTACCCTTGCCTATGACCGGTACCTATTTGAACACCACCTGAGCGACCGTCTGGCCAAAAATGAAGAAATTATGGGTCTGTTCCCTTTTAAGAAATTCTACGAACGAGTCTTTTTACAAGTACTCTGAGTCATTACATCCCTTTTATAAAGAGCTTCCTTGGGCGTCTAGTTCCTCATCGTGTGAATTTCCTGTTGAGTCGTTGGAAGGTGATGGGCTACGGAAATCAGAACGCCTCTTCTTTGATTTTGCTGAAAATTCGTCCCCGGTGATTTTTTTGAGGAAATCGTAATAGAACCCATGATTTCTTCATTTTTGGCCAGACGGTCGCACAGGTGGTGTTCAAATAGGTACCGGTCATAGGCAAGGGTAAAATAAACCATATCATATTCGTCCAGGCTCTCGTGGATGAGTCCATCAGCCCACAAGTTCAATCGAATCAAAGAAATGAAGAGAGGAGTGCGATCTCAACCGCTGATACAATGAAGAATCAATTCTCGTCATTATCTTCCTGTAATATTTTAATTAAGTATTTAATGTAGTTCATTGTCATCACAGTAAGGTCTGGATTATATAAACTTTCGTGGAACTTGATGAAGAATTCACAGCCTGGATAAGGCATGTTTAACAGACAGAAGCTCGAGTACCTTTCGGCATCAACTGTCTGGGATGCACTCATGTACATGCTCAGTTTGACTTTCCGTTTTTCTACTCTGATGTTAACAATAGTTTTGACGTTCAACGCTTGTAAATGCTTCACGTCTTCTTTACAAACTTTTTCGCAGTAAGGGGGTATCTGGGACTCGTTATGTTTTGCCATCAGGTTAAACCTCTGGAGGTGCCTCTTCGCTGGGATAAAAGAACTCCCAGAGAACATTAAGAACGTCCTTGGTAGAGAAAGCAAAACTTCTGCGATAGCATACTTCAGGAACGCTAGTTACAGTTGATGAACGGCCTATAAATTGACCATTGAATAAAATGACAGGCACAGGAAATCTTTGTCTACATCTTGCTAATTTAGCTTCCTCAAACAAATCTCTTAGCTGGTTGGCGTTGAACGAAAAAGTTTTATTTTCTTGGTCTTCGAAGATGGTTACTGTTGCCTGACGATCTGATTCCGTTATGGGAATGACCATGGGATAGTTGAAGCATTTATTGCCACACCTGTTGGAAATTTTTGCAACTTTGTAATCTTTCTCCATCATAGCCATCACGGCACCGAGATGACGATTCGGCTTATTCTCCTCATCAACATAGTAGGTGCTTACTGCAAAAGTCCTCAATAATTCGCAATCTTTTTTTAAATCAATTCTATGGCATCAGATTTTGTGTTTTCATATATATTTCACAAAGACCCTTGTTCACAAGCGCCTCTTTGAAGTATCTATGAACACACAAAATACGATGCCATAGAATTGATTTATTAAATAAAGATTGCGAGGTATTGAGGACGTTTGGCAGTAAGCACCTATATGTTGATGAGGAGAATAAGCCGAATCGTCATATCGATGCCGTGATGGCTATGATGGAGAAAATACAAAGTTACAAAATTTCCATCGATCTGGCAATAAACGCTTCAACTATCCCATGGTCATTCCCATGATAGGAATCAGATCGTCACGCAACAGTAACCATCTTCGAAGACCAAAAAAACAAGATTTTTCTTTCAACGCCAGCCACTAAAAATTTGTTTGAGGAAGCTAAATTAGCAAGACTGAGACAAAGATTTCCTGTGCCTGTCATTTTATTCAAAGGACAATTTGTATCCCGTTCATCAGCTGTAGCTAGCGTTCACAAGTATGCTATCACAGAAGTTTTGTTTTTTCTGCCAAGGACGTTCTTAATATTCTCTGGGAGTTCTTGTATCCCAGCGAAGAACAACTTCAGAGGTTTAACCTGATGGCAAAAAATAACGAGGTCCCACATACTTACTGCAAAAAGTATGTAACGAAGACGTGAAGCATTTACATGCGTTGAACGTCAAAACTATTGTTAATATCAGAGTAGAGAAACGGAAAGTCAAACTGGGCATGTACATGAGTGCATCCTAGACAGTTGATGCCAGAAGGTACTCGAACTTTTGTCTGTTAAGCATGGCTTATCCAGGCTGTGAATTTTTCACCAAGTTCCACGACAGTCTATCTAATCCAGATGGCCTATTTATAACATACTGTATCTTAAGCAATATGTAATTATTTAACAATTAATTTTTTTGGGAAATAAAAACTGGTACTAAATTCTTTTTGACTATTTAATTTCTAAGTCACAAATAATGGTGGACAAATAGCAAGAAAATTATACAAGTAAATCATAATTTTAACTTATTTCTCTAATGGGATTTTGGTATTGATCTACTTAGTAGGATATGCATATCATATTTTTGAATATTTATATTCAATATTGTTCAGGAACAGCCCAATTACTCTGAAAAAAAAATATGGTCAAATTCTTTGAAAAGAAACTTTTAAAATCAGTAATGATAAAAAAATATATAATTGTTGTATAGCAGAACCAGGGGACACAGAATTAGGGGAATTAACAATAGATTATTAAAAACTGCCTTCTCTTAAAAAAGTAGTATTATATGCACTTAGAAAGACTATAAAGGATATAAGTACGCATAGAAAGAAAGTAAGTATCTATACTACTGATATATATATATAACTATATATGAATACGATACCTACAGTATACAATATTATTAGTATAAAAATAACAGCACAGTCGGCACACTTTAAAATAAAAAAGCAGCATAATATTCAGGTATGTATAAAAGTAAAATTTTCTCAAAAATATTAGAATATGAAATAAATTGCAACTAAATTTTAATTAATAAACATAAACAAATAAAATTGTCAGTGTTATTAAAACTTATGCAAATATATGTTACCTTAATACTTGTCTTTAATCCTACTCTTCTGACATGGCTTTTCAAACTTATCCCCAAATCTCAATTCTTGTTATTAAGAATAATATTTATGAACTTTTGTTTCCATATTAATTTCAATATATTTGAATAAAACTGGAAAAATAATCAATATTGACACTTGAAATATTAATTTCTTATGTCCTTAAATTATTTATATCGTGTTATACATAATATTTACATAAATATTCAATTTAAAAATAGATCAGCACTTGAACGAGTGAATATAAAATAGTATATCATCAATTTCTATGAGCAATATCATTACTAAATCAAGGAAATCTATTCCTAATGCCAATTTAAATTCTGTGAAGGCACAACACTTTCTTCAATATTTGTTTACTTCCAAACAATGTCAAAGCATGTAACTTGAAATAATATTTCAAGTATATATTTTAATTTTTGACATTAAGCACTCACATTTAAAACATCTGAAATAAGAAATTTTGTAATTCTACGCGTCTAAAAAGATATAACATTTTTCTCACTATGGAGCGAAATTTCTTTGCGGCTTCAGATACAAAGCTTGCGGATTTCCATACATCGAAATACAAAATAAGATATTATTTATTAGTAGACAAATACCAGAATATAGAAGGCCAAACCAAACCTCTAGGAAATAACTTTAAAATAAATTATTTATTCAAAAAACGTTTGGATTTTGGATCTATAAATTACAATTGTCTCTGATTACAATAACAATCTCTTCACATCTGTCAGTGTCAGTGAAATGAGTCAAAAAACACAGGTTACCGTCAATTTTTATGTTTTCAATTTCAAAGACTCGACGCCCATTGGTCGTGACGAAATCGACTTCCTCGACAAAATACGGCACGTTTTTTTTTGGGCCAGTCGAATATCCTTATTAGCGATGGGAACTATCGAATGAATTAGACTATCGAATGGTTAATGAATGAATGATTTCAACTATCGAATGGTTTTATTCGAATAAAATCATTCATTCATTTGTAAACTAAAGCATATGTGACAACCTCGCCGTGCGACTAAATGGTTATCGTTGAGCCACGACTATCGAATGCTTTTGATAAATGAAATTTAGTATTCGTTTGATTTTTGTGTGCGTCAGTGCATTATTAGTTCTTCCAAATTTTTATAACTTCGCCTTATAAATACTGTGCTATTTTTGCGTTTATTAAAATATTTAAAATACTAAAATAGTAGTTTTTTTAATTGACGATTGTGTGCGTGTGCAGGTGGTCAAAATTTTTCCGAAAGTTTGTGTGATTTTCCGTAGCCCGATCTTTCAATTATTTAATTTTATATGGTATATGGTCTATTTTTTAATGGGAAATTTTGAGAAGTAGCAATTTTTAAGAGAGATGAGATGAACTTACAATTAATTTTAAAAATACATATTTGTATTTTAGATGTTTTAATAATATGAATTAGTTGAACTTAATAATTATATTAATTAATGTGGTTAAGTAAATGGTTATCGAACTCAGACTATGGGGTGAGAAAATTAAATTAAAAGTTTTACACGTGCCAATTTAAAAAAAAGTTAACGATGTTTGTATTTTGTTTATGCTAATTCTCTTACATGTAGTTTTTTGCGAAGAAATATTTCATTTATTTTTTAGTAAGTAAATACCAGTAAAAGTAAATATTATTATTATTAAATAGTAATATAAAGTACCGAATATAAATAATTTTGATTTCTAATTTTTATTTATATTTTCCTTGCATTACACTGCACGCTTAGAAAATTAATAAATGTTTATATTTCATGATTTTAAAATTTGTTGTTAATATAACAAATTAGTTCTGTAATTATTATTATTTAATAAACCAACGTTGCCACAAAAAATTGAGAGACTATATTATTTTTAAATAGGATCTAATATAAATAATTTTGACATCAAATTTGTTGTTTATATTTTGCTACTACTTAAAAAAAATGTTATATTAAATGATTTTAAATTTTGTTGTTAATAGGTATAACAAATTATTACCGTTATTATTATTTATTAAACCAGTCTTTGCTTAAAAACATTAAAAATAATTTTCCTACATCCAAAACAACAAGTATTATTGCAGTGTAACAACAGAATATTAATAAAAAAAATGCAGAATATATAGACATGCCTACTATCCCTAACTAACTAAAGCCAAACAATAATATTCTTTGATAATATCAACTAATACCAAAATATGGCAACAGCGCCCTTCATAATGTATTTTCTGTGTAAATACTAGCACCTTAATAAAAAAAAATAATGTGTCCTTATCTATATCTGACTCCGCAAAAAATCAAAGATGCCGGCTTCTTTCATAGCATTGCCACCGACCGCTGTCGGGTCTCTCGGAAAGAAACCTACGTCGCGTCGCCGGGCGACAACTAAAATTCAGTTAATATTTTATTATAATCGATCCTGACGAATAAATGAATTTCATAAATGAATGAATTTTATAAATGAATGAATTTTATAAATGAATGAATTTTATAAATGAATGAATTTTATAAATGAATGAATTTTATAAATGAATGGTTTTTGCTGCCGAATTACTAGAATACAATATTTCAAGGCAGATGACTGATCTATTCGATAATTTTTATTCGAATAGTTTTCAACGAATGTTTTCTTACTAACTATCGAATTATTCGAATGAATTGCAACTATCGAATGTTTCGATAGTATTCATTCGATAGTTCCCACTACTAATCCTTATTCTATATATCCTTGGGTCACCCTCGTAAATTGTCAACAGTGTCAAATGTCAACGTCAACTTGATGTCAACTTTAAATTTGAAAGTAAGTTTTGTCGTTATCGTTAATTGTTTTATGTGCCGTTGTTATACATTTTAAAATTCTTATTTTCTGGGATTTATCTTATTATTCAGTTTGTATTAGTTACATTATGGATCAAATCATATCTTTTGATAAAAGTCTCCAAAACCGTTTGGAAGAATATAATCAGGTATTTTCTGAATTAGGGCCTTTGCCTTATTCGAAGTTACAAGAAGAATGGGCATATTATTTAGAACTTACACTAGACCCAAACGGATGGCAAGCTTTATGGAAAATTCCTCGATTAAAATGCGAGGAACTTCATATTCCATTCCCCAGTGTTGTTTTGATTTATGTTTTGAATGTTATTTATAAAGATCTGGCTGCTCTAGTTAGGATTTTAGCAGTGCAAGATGATATACATTTGCCTGAGAAGCATTACGTGCCATTGAGCCAATTATGGCCTACTAGAGATCAAGACAAGAGTATTGCTTTAAATATGAATAGTACTGCAAATGCTTTAGACATGCTTAGATTTTTCTATATTCATCTTGTCATGCCCTGGGATGAAGACGATGATTCAATTGATTGGAAAGGAAGTCAGTTAATCAACAGGTATATTCAAATACTTATATGTTTCATTTTTTAATATACTTGTTTATAGATTAAGATTGCATTATGACCTTAAGAATGGTAAAATACCAAAAGCTACAGCAGAACATATTCATGCTCTATTAAATGAAGCTCGCAGATTAAATGGCAAAAGACATAATCTCAAATCTATTTGTCAGGATCTTGATAGTGATATAGAAATTAATGATGGTAGGTTACATGTTTTTGTGATTTGTAAGGTCTTTATTTAAATTATTTTTCAGGTTTTCCCAATAAACAAGTCGAATTACTTGTGGAAATTAATGTTAGATTAATAGAAATACAGAACGAAATGCATATTTTAGAAAATGACATGTTTCGAAATGTTATTATTAAGAGAGAAAATGCATTTATGAAAACGGTTGAAAAAACTAAAGATGACCCCTCGATTTGGCTAATATTTAAAGAAGGTGTGTAATGTAATATGTTTCAGAGTTACATGTTTTATTTTAAATAATGTTTTCTTTGCTTTAAGGTATAACAAAAGAATACATAAGATTTTTAGAGATTGTTGAAGGCTTGTATCCAAATAAATCAGTAACATTTGCGAAAGATTTTATGTCCAAATTAGAATCAGCGAATGTTAATGACATAATTTTGTTAAGTGAGTGTCAGCATAAAATTCATAGTAATGGTGCTATACTAGAAGACTTTACTATTAAGGGTGTAGGTAACAGAGATTCTGTACAGATATTGTCTTTGGCTGATGATGTTGCCTTAGACTGTGTTGGAGATTATTTACTTATTGAAAATGTTACAATTGACTGTAGAAAGAGTCAGTGTGCAATAGTAATTAGGAAAGGCTGTGTTACTTTGAGAAATTGTAAAGTTATTGGGAATGAAACATCATCAACATGTCAAGGAATTTTGATACTTGGTGGAGCCAAAGTTGACCTTACAAATTGTGAAATATCTGGCTTTTCAATGGGGATTGTCAGTAATACAGGGTCATCAATTAATATCAGTGACTGCATTATACACAACAGTGGTTTTGGTTTAAAACTCTATGATAATTGCCAGATTTTTCTGAAAAATACCCAAATTAAAAACTGCAAGGAGTATGGCATAGTTATTGAGACTGATCAAACTTACCCATCTGATTTAATTATTGGTGATTTTAATATATTAAAAATGTAAGTAGTAGTTAACAGTAACATTTGATGTAAGGAATGGTTTTATTTTATGTTATGATATTTTAGGATATCACATATCAATTATGAGTCTATTAAAGGAGATAACAATAATAAAGGTGATGTTAAAATCAGAAAGAATTCTCTTAGAGCTAAAGAGGACCTTTTTGATAATCCAGACTTGGATCCTACTATATTGGAGAGTTCTGATGATGAAATGGAAACTAATTTAAATGGAACAGTTTTTGAAGTCCCCAAAGTTGAAAGTAATTAGCAATTTAAACTATTTTACTTAATATGTTATATATTTTATTATAAATTCTTTATAATTTATTTCTAGTATGCAATACAAAGTATTTATTTTTTTTATGTTTAATTATAGGCAAACACTAATAATTTGTTAATCATAAGATTTTGTATATAATATGGACATACGCATATTATTAGTATTTGATGAATATCTAATTATATCTCTATTATATGGCATAAGTATAGCATACCATACTAATGTCACATAATATGTCACTATGGGTAATGTGAATTCTATTATAATTCATAGTATGTTAATTGAAAATGATTGTTGATTAGAATGATTGAAAATCACCTCTTTCCTCTTTATTCGATTTTATCCTATTTTTCTTTATCTGATCTTGGTTAAATTTGGTAGCGTTAATTTATATCAACACTACCTGATTTAATCAAAATTGCATGGATAAAAAATATTAACTGATTTATAAATAACATATTTTTGAATAGACATAACTGGGAAATTATGCTTTTCTAATTTTGGCATGCAGCTAAATACCGGGTGCGTCTCAAAAGTGACTCACCCCTATAACTTTTTTATTTTTTGAGATAAAAAATCGAGATTTGGTATGTTAGTATATTACATAAATTAGGATTGATTGGCATATTCAATTCTTTTTGGTCACTTTCTTTTTCACCGGAAATGACTACAACTTTTGATTTTTAAATGGCCCTCTGCAAAGCCCTTGGTATATTTCTACTTTATTCCATAGAAAATGACACTCTGACTAGAATGACATATCATATGTCAACTTTTGACATACCCGCTTGAAATTTTTTTTTATTATACGTTGTGTTAAAAACAGTAATTTTTAATCCTTGGAAAAATAGTTTTGATCGTCTAGTGTCTTTCGTGTCTTGTCCTGGCCAGTTAAAAGATGCCCAAATCATATTTTTAATCATATCTCAGTTTTTCAGATGGAACAAGGGTGACTCATTAGCATATTTGGAAAAGGCATTTTTTACGAATAATTTGATACCATACACATGGTATTTCGAGTCAAATTGTCGTTATGAACCGCATGTTACAATTTCAAATAAACCATATGCAAAAATGTCAAAAGTTGACATATGATATGTCATTCTATTCAGAGTGTCATTTTCTATCGAATAAAGCAAAAAATACCGAGGGTGTCATTTAAAAATCAAAAGTTGTAGTCATTTCCGGTGAAACAGGAAGTGACTGAAAACAATTGAATATGTCGATCAATCCTAATTTATGTCCTATACTAACATACCAAATCTTGGTTTTTTATCTGAAAAAATTAAAAAGTTATAGGGGTGAGCCACTATCGAGACGCACCCGGTATAGTACAGATATTATATTGTTTTATTATTAGTAAATATGATATTTTTTGTGGCGAGGCTGTACGTTTGACGGACGTTATAGAGGAGGCACAAAGAGTACTTTTTTTCTCCGAATAGAACATGCCATTTTTTTTTTCAAACGTCACAAATAATTTTTTAAACAATTTGTGAAATGTCGCAAATAATATGAGTAGTAATACCTTGTAAGTAATTAAATTACGTACTAATTTAAATTACTACAATATATTACTTTTTATATTATAGGCATAACCTAGGCGTTAAAATGACCTTTTTATATTGTCAATCGCGTCGCAAAAGTTAATACTCTTGTGACATTTGAAAAATAAAATAAAAAAGAATTCTGTACTAACGACTCGATTTTACATCCAACTCTAATAAATCGATCCAACAACGATCCGATTAACAAAACTTGGGTAATAAATAAAATAACTCAAATTTATTAAAAACCTAAAATTTATTTAAAACACAATAAGTAAAAACTAAAAAATCTACATCATTTAAAAATAGACTCTAGTTTTTCTATACATTTTTAAATTGCAAGATAGGAATAGAATTTGCAATTTAGAAAATGCACAAATGATATTGAAATAGATTATTTTCTTATTTGCACATACATGTTAAAACTTCATTATTGTTTTACATTTTTTACATTGCTTTAAAAAACTAATCAATATTAACATATTTGCTAAAATATATTATTTTTATTTCAAAAAGGCCCTGTATATGTATATTTTTATTTGGACTTTATCTAATACAATAAATAATTTACTTTTATAATATTTCATAAAATATAGCTTAAAGGTAATCCTTATGTCTTTATTGAAAATAATCACTTTGTGTGCTATGCTCTTTGACATAATTATTATACAGCCATCAATGTAAATACAATACAATGAGATTTTGAATTAGTCTAGAGAGCTTAAATCGATAAAAATAATGGTCATACTAAACAACTAAATAAATATAAATATCTTAGACGGTATATTTTATGTGACGAGTTGTATATCAGTCCATGCAAGGAAATATGACACATATTGATAGCAGCGCGTTTCGAGTTCATGTTAAAAATATCCAATATATGTATAGTACAATCAAAAAGTTTTTAACTCGGTTTGTAATCAACATTTTGGCAGGTAAAATATTCTAATGTAATTTTCCATAGAGTTGCTTAGATGTCAACAAACGCATCATAATTCTTTTTGATCGTCCTGTACTTATAAGTTAATATTACATTTTCATATATAATATGTTCAAATAAAGATAGTGACGCTAGTTCGTTTCAGTATTTTTTGTCCTATTTAGAGCCAGAAGTATATGTATAATATATAAATATAAAATTTAATATTCAGAAACGCTCTGTAGGTATTTAATTTTCCTTAAAACTATATACATCTTTCGAGCTGAAAAATAGAATTCGGCAGATCTTTAACACCAATAAATATTCTTATGGATAAATACTGAATTATTTCATTTTTTTTTTGCTAAATTATTGATATGATTGCTGTCTGAACATCGCCGATATTTCTTCCAGTGATTTGTTTTTCGTTTCTGGCACCTTTTTGTAAATGAACAGTGTGAATAAGGCTTGCAAAACAACGAATATTAAAAAGACATATGGTCCAAGGGCTTCCTGAAAAAAAAAGATCAATTATTATTGTAACATAAAGTTAAATAACAAAGTAGTATTTTTAAATAGTTTTTATTACATCAAAAAAGTTTTATACAGGGTTGTTCACCATATACGACACGAAGTATTGTAGCTAAACGATTAGATTTTTGCAAATTCTAGGTTTTGGGTTGTATTTTTTTAAAATTGAACAGCCTGTATATTATTATATTTTTAGTTTTTACGATTAAAATAAAGGTAAATTTGATTAAAGTTTATCAGACTTGAAATATTTTCAATTTTGTGAAATTACAGTAAAAATTTTAAAGCTTCATTTCTCCAAGGGTATCATAGTTTTTAACAGTAAATATTTACTGAACTCTATTTATTGATCAGTTATTGTGTTGCAATAATAATACTACCTCATACAGAATGTCAAAAATTTATTTTAAATAATTACTAGCTTAAACGGCAATAACTTGTTTAATTTAAATGGAACACCCTGTATATTTTATGAGAATCAGATGCACAATTTAATTGTCTTTTAAATTCTGTTTTGCCATTTTTTACCTGTCTTTTCAAGTTTTCGTAGAAAATGCATTTTTTTATAATTTAGACCTCATTTATCAATATACCTATGGAATATTGACATTTTGTATTATTTTCAAAGATGTTAGAAATTTTTAAAGAGTACGGATACTAATATTGTTCATATAGTCCGTTTATATCATTAATAAATAAAAAATGAACTGTTTAAATATTTGTCAAAGAGGACCAATTAATATGATTCCAGTATTCATTTTATTATATATATTTTTTTATATTTTTATATTCACTACATTAATTGACTGTTTGCGTTGATTAATAATAATTGCGCCAAATACTAAAAAACTGAATTTTGTCTGTATATTAGACAATGTGGTAAAAAGTAACACCTTAAACATTTTATTTCATTTTTTGACGAATGCTTATTTATAACAGAGACGTTCGTTCTTACAACTTATTATATTGATTTCTGATTATATTGAATGAAATCAATATAATTTATTATGTTGATTTCATTCTGATTCAAATCCATATTTAAAAAACTGTTTAAATAATTTTTGTTAAAGAGGGCCAATAAGTATGACTGTTTACGTTGATTAATAATAATTGCTCGAAATACTAAAAAACTGAATTTTGTATGTGTATTAGACAGTGTGGTAAAAAGTAACACCTTATAAATTTTATATCATTGTTTGACGAATGCTTATTTATAACAACAGAGACGTTCATTTTCATAACTTATTATTATATTGATTTCTGAGTCCACATCTATTTAGAATAATTATTACTTAAAACAATTAAGTATGTAATTAACTAATTTTTAGGCGAAAATAATGGTGGTATATAATACAATTTGATAGACAATTAAATTGTGCAACTGATTCGTGTAAAATATACAGCAAAAAAAATAATTGAATAAAAATAAATTTTTGGGTTTGGGAAATATTCCTTGCTGAAAACTAGATTTGCGTATTTTTCTCGGGCATTGCCCGAATTCGACTATTGAGCGTAATAACTATACTCTGTATAATTCTACTATATATATTACTGTATGAGGTAGTATTATTTTTAATATTGCGACACAATAGATCAATAAATAAACTTCAGTAAATATTTAGTGTTAAAAACTATGATACCCTTGGAGAAATGAAGCCTTAAAATTTTTTCTACAATTTCAAAATGTTTAAGTGTGATAAACCTTAATCAAATTTGCCTTTATTTTAATCGTAGAAAAAATACAGGATATTCCGTTTATAAAAAATTTGATATTGATAAATTGTAGCTCTAAGTCCTTCAACGAACCCAAAACTTATTTGTAAAACTCTAATCGTTTAGCGACAATACCCCGTGTCGTATGTGGTGAACTACCATGCGTTTGTCAAATTGTATTAAAAAATACAATTTTATTAGATTTTCATAATCAGATTCAATATAAATGGACAAATCAAATTTGAAACTGCCTTTTAAACACGTAAAATTAAGTTAGTTAAGATAATAAACATTTTCTCGGACTAGGCGTCGCGTCGTTTGAAATTAAATTTTAGGTCTACATACTACATTTTTATGATTGACATTTTGAGAAAAATGCATTCTTCATAAAAAAAATTTCTCCAAAAAAAAAGTCTTAAAAATCAAAAGGCGTTTCTATGGTAATATAAATTCGATTTCATTCTTTGATAGAGGGTTATTATTAATTTTGATTAACGTCATATTTTTTGCTGTTAAAGTATCACATTTTCCGATAACTATTATTATCTTTTTCGTAGCATGGAACCAAAGTCTATACCTATATATACATACAGGGTGGTCCGAACTGTATTCCGGAAACTTTAGCAGCATATTCTGCAGATAAAAATAAGTAAAAAAGTTCGTATATAAATGTATGTCCTAAAATGCTTAGTTTCGGAGATACAGGGTGTAGAAGTTTCATTTTTATTGCGATTTTTTCCAAATAATTTCTGAAGTAACGCCAATATTTGGATGGAAATTGGTGTCTGGGAGATTTTTGACATGAGAAATTTGATTTTGATATTTTTTTATTGTTTGATATTATACCCTGCTGGCAAGCGAAACCTTGGGTCGGCGTTTACGTGTATAGGAGTGAATCGTAAATCGCTATGGCAATCTACTAAGTCGGAGTGAGGAAAAATACGAAGTATTTATTCAGTACATCTTATTTTACTACGCGTGTTGACCGTACTCTTCGTATACACGAAAATCGGCACCCAAGACCAGAAATGCCAGCCCTAGTACCATGCAGCATCGTGGCCTAATTTCAGCTTATTTGAAACAATTGGAAAAATATTCTCTTCCTCTATATATATATATAATTCATGTAAATATAATTAATAGTAGTACTAAATAATATGAGTTTATATACAAAATTTTGAAGTTTTTACTGCATGCTTGATGCATGATGAGTCATATGCATGTCATATGACTCCTACTTGTAGAGGGCGCCACCTACATATTTTTTAACTGGTTTGAAGAGTAATAACTTTTCGTCCACACCTGTATAAAGCTACTGAGTAAAAAAATATACATTTACAACTATTTTTACATAAAAAAGATCTCTTGGTAAAAATCGCTACGAGTAGTTGTTCTCCAGATATTTGGAATCTAAATTATCAATACCTATCATCATTGACATACATTAAACATGTTGACTAAATAGTTATTAGACTGAAATTATAAATTTGAATTTTTTTGTGCCAAAAGTTCAACAGAAACTGTTTAATCATCATTTTTTTCGCAGAAAAATTTATGATTAATTTAAAAAAATAAAAATGTATTATTTCAATCAAATAACTATACTCAATGTGTGCTTATTTTTTGTCAATAATGACATGTATTGACTATTTTCATTCTAAATATCTTGAGAACGGTTGCTCGTAGCGACTTTAACCAGGAGACATTTTTTACGTAAAATGTCATGGAAATGTATATTTTTTCACTCAGTAGTTTTATACAGGTACGGACGAAAAGTTATTACTCTTTAAAACAGTTAAAACACATGTAAGTGGCCCCCTTAGAAACAGGAGTCATTTTAACATCAAAATCAAATTTCTTGTGTCACAAAACGCCCATACCACAGAATATCTAGCTACGCAACAGAAAAATACTCGAAATGAAAGAGCTAAAATTGCACAAATAAAATACTAGATGGCGCGACAATATCATAATCAGAATATAATTGGAAATTTTCAACTTTCGGTTTTGGATCGACGTAGATCGACGGCACGTCGACGGCCTTGAAGCTCGGCTAAAAATGCACAGTTGCCAGATTCAAACAGACTTTAATTGGCATCCCATTCTTTTTTTTGGTGTATAATAATTTCTTTCTATTCTTCGTTTCTTGTCAGATACACTTATATTAATTATTCGTTTGGCTTTTAAAATAGTTTTAATTTTATGTATATTATTAGAAAACATATGCTCTCAAACTACATTTTTAATATACACTACTTTATTATGTTAACTAAGAAAATAACTTTAACTACCTTTAAAATTAATAATATACAGGGCGATTGATAGTGATATTTATTAATGCTGAAACGTTAGTAATTAAATATACGTTTAATAACAATGGAAATGATTTATTAAAATGCAGTACAAAAAATGTTAATTGACTAAAAAATACTATATAATAACTTTTTTTTTTGTTTGCCACGTTATTTAAAAGAGTGACACAGGTACAATTAATAATATATTAGTTCGGCATAAAAGTTGCTGTCACGACATCGTACAATAAATTAAAATTCATAAAATAAATTAAAATTATTAATTAAACAAATCTTTATAAAGAAACACAAGTATATCAAATTTGGGCCCAATCGAACGCCAGGAAATGGTATCGTAATATGGTACTACATTATGGTAAGCCTTGATATGCTTCATGGTACCATAATATTGCAATGTCATCAAAAATACGCAAGTATAATCAAATATGAGCCAAATCGAACGTCACGAAGTGATATCGTAGTGGAACGTCAGGAAGTGGTATCGTAGTATATTAAGGTACCACTTTATATATGCATCATAGTAGATGCATCATAGTACCATTATATTACAATGTCACCGAAGATACTTACTATACCAAGTTAAGCCCAATCGAACGCCAGGAAATGGTATCGTATATGGTACTATTATGGTACCTCTTGATATGCTTCATGGTACCATAATATTGCAATGTCATCAAAAATATGTAAGTATATATCAAATATGAGCCCAAATGAACGTCAGGAAGTGGTATCATAATATGGTACTATAGAAGGTACCAATTTATATGCTCCATGGTGCCATCATATTACGATGTTACCGAAAATACGTAGTATACGAAGTTTAAGCTCAATCGAACGTCAGGAAATGGTATCGTAATATGGTACTACATTATGGTACCCCTTGATATGCTTCATGGTACCATAATATTGTAATGTCATCAAAAATACGCAAGTATAATCAAATATGAGCCCAATCGAACGTCAGGAAGTGGTATCGTAATATGGTACTATATTAAGGTACCACTTTATATATGCATCATACTACCATCATATTACAATGTCACCGAAGATACTTACTATACCAAGTATAAGTCGAATCGCACGCCAGGAAATGGTATCGTATATGGTACCTCTATCGTATATGGTACTTCTATGTACTATTATGGTACCTCTTGATATGCTTCATGGTACCATAATATTACAATGTCACTGAAGATACGTAATATACCAAGTTTAAGCCCAATCGAACGCCATGTATCGTAATATGGTACTATATTACGGTATCACTTGATATGCTTCATGGTAGCATAATATTGCAATGTCTTGAAAAATACGCAAGTATATATCAAATACCGTATGATACCGAAAAAAACGGCGTCCAGTTGGCTGGGAAAAGACGATCTATGACATTTCCCATATAAATTTACACATAAAATGACAGCGATTTTCATTTCATAGCCATCGCTAACGCCGTTTTTTCCCGATTATACGGTATGAACACAATCGAACGTCAGGAAGTGGTGTCATAATAGTAGAACAATACTTATTACATTGTCGCCGAATTACAATCAAAATTCAGGATTCAGTTAGAATCAAACGTCAGGAAGTGATTTTAATTCAGCTCGTAAGATTTAACTCCAACTAACATGGCAAGTTAAATACTTAAACGTTTGAAAAAAGAGCTCTTAATATGTTTAAATGATGTAGCAAATTTGAAGCTAGGCTTTATCAGGAAATATTACAATATAAATTACACAATGGCAACACTGCATAAAATTCTTTTAAATTTCGTTTGTAGAAAACTGTTTTCTTTTAAATTTATCGCCCTCTGTTATGTAGTAGTGAAACTACCACATCAAAATATCTGATTTGGAGACAGGCTTTTAAAGCCTGTCTCCTTTTGCTACCTACGCTTTTATACATGTAACGAGGCTTCTGTTGCGTAGCTAGATATTCTGTGCCCATACACAAAGTTTCATCCAAATATTCGAATTAAAAATGAAACTTCTATACCCTGTATCTCCGAAACTAAGCATTTTAAGACATACATTTACATGAACTTTTTTACTTATTTTTATCTGCTGGCGAAGTTTCCGGAATACAGTTCCTTTGTATATTATTGAACTAATGTTATTCAATTAATACTTCTGGATATCATGTCATCTAACCTCATTATTTACATGTTTAAATGATATCTTTTTTTAAATATTATAACTTAGTTTCAATAGTCGGGTACTTTCGATGAAAATTTCCAGAAGTTCTTTGCCAGTTCTATTCTGGTAAATATATTACGTTATTGTAACAGTTTTAAATAAATATCAATTTTATGATAAGATTTATTAAGTTTAGGTAGTAATAAATTTGATTTTACTTACTGCTAAAGGTAAGAACGCCAATCCGACTAAAAAGTTAGCGGTCCAATTAGTGCACACTGCTAGAGAGCTGGCTGTCGGCCTTGCTGATTGATTGAATAACTCAGAAACCAAGAACCACGGGATTGAGCCAGGTCCTGAGGCAAACATTATGACGTAGACCAATACCAAAATAACACAAATAATGCCCAAGGCCCTGGATTGATCCTGTAATTTGAAAGTAACAGTTTTTAACAGATATTGAATTAAGAGAAAAGAGATATACTTACGGCAAATAACATACAAATGGTCAATAGCAACGTGTCAACAGTCATACCAGCAAATCCAAGTAACAGGAGGGTTTTTCTGCCCGCTTTTTCTACTAATACCAGTGATACAATGGTCATAAAAACATTAATACCGCCCATGCCTAAAGTAGCATATGTGGAGTTATCGTCGTTCAGTCCAGCCATTTTGAAAATTTTTGAGGAGAAGAACATTACCTAGAAATAAATAATATAGAGTTTATTTAGGTTTGGTTTGGTTTTGAAAAGTCAGCCTGTTCAATAATATAGGAATGGTTTTAGTATTGTCATTGTCATTTAAATATGTAAAAAATATAGATACACGACGAAACTTTCTAAACTATTAACAGAAAATTTGTTCAGAATTCGATTTTATGCCTACAACAGTGATGCCAACCCGTGGGAAATTTCCGGATTTTTTGAAAATTTCGAGATCCACAGGGAAAAGGGAAATTTTATCCCAAAACGGGGGGCCATATACGTGGGAAATTCTAAAATTCGAAATTCTTGTATTATTCGTAAAAAAAAGTTATGGTATATGCATTTCTCAGCAAAGTGAGTTTTGATATATATTTACACACAATATTTTTTGGCGCGAAGAAAATTGAAAAATATATAATTCAAAATTTGTTTAGAAAATTTTTAAATTTTCTTTGTTATTCCAACAAAGATTTTATTGTGTTGACGATACTATATTAGATTTGAGAACTCATGGGAATTTTTAGAAAAAATAAAACGTGAAATTTTGTCTGTTGTGGGAAATTCTATTTCAGAAAGTTGGCAACACTGGTCTACAATATGTTCCCGGATTGTCTTTACAACAGGAAATATTTTTATTATTAATTTCAAATTTCCTTAGCGTTTTAGAGAAAAATATGAAAATATAGATGATTTTTAAGTGGTAGTCCCAATAGAAAGTCTCAAAAATCAAAACGTGTTTCTATGGTATTTTAAGGTTTTCGTTCTTTGATAGATGGTTATTATTGATTGTGACTAACGTCATATTTTTTGCTGCTTTAATATGTTCAACTAACAAAAAAAAAATATTTACTTCAATGCTATGAAAAAAGTGTGTAGATTGTGTGCTTTTTTAACATTTTAAAACAGCACAATATAATAGACGGTAATCAACATTAATAATAGCCGTCTATCAAAGAATCAGAGAATAGATACATTAAAGAAATGCTAACTTCATGTTAAAAAATGGAAACAGACGCCACCTGGTGTCGCCTGGCAGTACTAGCTAAATTGAGGGGAATTGGAGGGGCGGGCCTTAAAAAAGGGGAAATTTTTAAAAAAATATTTTTATAAGTATCACTGACTTACTGTTTAAAGTTAACAAACATATTTTTTATTACTTTAATATAATCCGGGGACATACGTATTGTAGACATAAAATCGAATTCTGAAAAACAAATTTCCTGTTAATACTTTAGAAAGTTTCGTCGTGTAACTAGATTTTTTACATATTTAAATGACAATGACAATAACAAAACCATTATTATATTATTGAACATGCTGACTTGTCCCGCGTAAACGTTTGTCGGGATTTTTTGACGTACATCGTATTTCGAGTTCGGTTTTACAAATTAAACTTACAGCATTGATTCCAGACAATTGTTGGGCTAACATAACCGTCAAAGAAATAATTAGTGGAATCCTAAGAGCATTATTCGTAATAAGTTCTCTCATAGTCACTCTAGGTACTAGCTTTATGGCGTCGTACTCCGCACGCATACCATCCATTTCTTCGTGCACAGCCAAGGTGCCTCGGAACCATGACAAGGCCTTTTGCGCATCCAAATCTCTGCCTTTAGATAACAACAAGTATTTTGGAGATTCCGGACAAAATGGTAATGTTACTATCTGAAATATTATTTAAAAGTACGTTAACATTACATTTCCAGAGATTATAAATTTAGTACTCACTTGAAATATAGCCGGAATAATAGTAATGGCTAAGAGAGTAGGCCAATTTTCGGGAGTACCGAGGATCGATCGGAGACTGACTATTTGGGCAATCAGGATGGAAATTGTTATGACTAATTGATAGACTGTACCCACGGCACCTCTAAGATTGACTGGAGATATCTCAGCTAGGTACATAGGAACTAAACCAGCATTTAAACCAGAATTGATACCTGTAGAAAAATAAAACATCCATGTATAATGGATTGACTAGTTTTTTGTAGGCTTCGTCACAAATTACCTATAACAGATGCGAAAGAAAGCGACTGCATCGGAAACCGCTCGGCAAACCCGACACGCCTATTGAGTGGTGTAAATTCACCAGTCGTTTAGTCCGGAAACCTATGCTGTGTCGTATTCGCTTGCTGGAATGACATAGTGCGTGGTTATATGTTTCTTTTTAAAAATGCGTGTAGGATTTTTGTTGAACTTTTGAACTGTTATTTCTAAGTTTTGGTAATTTGTATATCTTATTTAAAATGGGATGCAAATGTGTTTATTTATAAGGAAAAAAAATATATTTATAGTATAAAAAATTAATTTATTTAACAAAATTTAATTAAAAATGTGACAAAATAGTTACCTTTCTATTGGTTCTATCGGTCCTATTTATTTGTAAACTTTAATACATCAAATATTTTCAATCTAATAAATCATTTAATGATGTAAATAAGAGGAAATTTCTCACATAGGTGGTCAAATTTTATAGTTTTCATTATATCAAACAGCCTCTGAGAAATGTTTTCAACTCAAAATGCCTTTAATTATGTTTGACTACATCATTAAAAAGGGTCTTCAAATACATCAATGTGATATTTGTCTAAAATTTGCAAAAGAATCCGAATCTCTGGACAACTCGAAATTATTTACCCATTTAAAAGCCTTTGATCATGAAAGTGGAAAAATTTTTTCATTTTATTTACAGGCTGGAAAAATTATTTATATTAAATTTTCATGAGTTTTGCACTGAAGAAAACATTCAGAGGCTGTTTGATATAATGAAAACTATAGAATTTGACCACCCATGTGAGAAATTTCCTCTTATTTACATCATTAAATTATTTATTAGATTGAAAATATTTTATGCATTAAAGTTTACAAAAAATAAAGATTTATATAGTCGAAAAAAGTCCGATAGAACCAATAGAAATGTAACTATTTTGTCACATCTTTAATTAAATTTTGTTAAATAAATTAATTTTTTATACTATAAATATCTTTTTTTTTCCTAATCTCCTACGAGCTGATATAATATGACGAGCAATCTATTAAATTACTGTGAGATTATACAGAAAAGTCCACAGACTTCGAGACATAGGAAAATCAAGTCCATTTAGCGTGTGTCCAAATTTTGACAAGTTTTCAAAAATGACAGTTTTGTTTAGACTGACGTTTAATTTCACCTGACTTCTCGGTGAATGATTTCTTTTTATGGGGGTACATAAAATCTAAAATTTACGGCCATGAAGAAATTCAAAACTTGGAGCAGTTAAGGCAGAAAATATTTAATGCCTTTGACACTGTCACCCCTGATATGTTATCCAATGTGAGGAGGGGATTTTATGATCGTTTGGGTTATTGTTTAATGCAAGAGGGAGGCACTTTTGAACAATTTTTGTAATTTTTTAAATTTCATTATCCTGTTTTTTTACCGTTTATCTACCTACCTTGACGAACATGGGAAAACGAAGGTCCTTTTCAGGACCACAAATATTTTGATTGAGAAAATTGGTAACTTTTTTTTGGATTAAAAAACAAAAGTTGTTAATATAATACCAATTTAAAAGTATTTTAGTAGTTTTAATACACACTATGATATCAAATTTATTATTATTATAATGTACATTATTAATACTATTGTTCATTCGAAATGGCATTAAGGCCCAATTGCAACAATGATTTAAATGTTTCTTAAAGATAAGTAGAGCTTAGAATGAGCTGTATTTATACTTACTTTAATATTCATCTTAAATGAGGGAATTTGACTGATACAATTTTTGAATTAGAAGTTTTTTAATGATACTAACAATTTTAGTTCAATTTTTAATAAAATTTATTTAATTTTAATAGAAATCTAAGAGATTTGAAACCTCTTTTAGCGATTTATAACATTCTCAAATGAATTACAGGTGCCCTTATTTTCTATGAAAATCACACAGTTTTTTTCATAGTCGCTGCAGTTGCTATAGCTATAAAAAACTAATTTTTAAGGTCTGAAAATTGCGATACACGCTAAATGGACTTGATTTTTCGTATGTCTCGAAGTCTGTGGACCTTTTTGTATGCCTCGATAACATATTGGTGCAGATTATTTTCACCCAAACTATACATTGATGCGGATTGTCTATGAACTCTTTCTGAAGGTCACAGAAACCTGAACGCGTAATTGGGTGTTCTTTCGCATCTGTTATAGGTAATTTGTGGCTTCGTATAAACTTATTGAAAAAATTGCCTCACAAGTTATAGCACCAAATGCTTTGTATTAAAAATATAGGCGTTTCAAAACAAGATTGATCATTTTTACTAAGATCGCGACATCTCTTTGCGAGGTCCTTTTCATTTTCCAGTTGGTAGCAAAAGTTTAAAATAAACGAGGTTTTTATAACATGGTTTATACAACAGTGATACTGTATGATCCAAAAAAACGGCGTCTTGTTGGCTAGGAAATGATGATCAATGACATTTCCCATTATAAGTTTACATATAAAATGACAGCGTTCTTCATTTCATAGTTATCGCTGACGCCGTTTTTTCTTGATCATATTGAATCAAAACCCGTAATATGCAGTATACTGCAACAAAACCCGCCTTATCCGAATTATTTTTGTATTTTTTCTATTTAAAAATTAAACATTTATTTTTATTTCTAGAAAAACGAGATGATTCCACTCAATGGATACGTTTTTTGTAAATGAATGCTTCAAACATTTGCTAAAACAGTTTTTGCTTATTATCTCGAAACAACGTTTGTGGGATAAGACAGGTTTTGCAACTTGACGCCTCAAATATTATTAATAAAATCGAGACCACCATATTACTTCTTTTTATTTATTATGGCGCGTTCTCACGACTCGTGTACTTGGCAAGTATTTTTTATTGGCCTTCAGGGTCTGGCGGGAGTTCGGCGTAGTTCTTATAATAAATAACTTAGAAATTCTATATAGATGCCCGACGCACCGTGTATACCCTGTATACCAATAACAAATATTTTTCAAGTACACGAGTGGTGAGAATGCGCCTTTAGCCGATAAAAATTAAAAAGGAACTTTATACACTCAGAAGCAAAAAAAACGCAACCGAAATTTTTTTTCTCAAATTTAAAACGTTATATTTTTTTATTTTTTAGCCTTATTTCCTTGATTTTTTTAGCAAACTCTATATAAATATATCAAGCTTTATTCGTAAACTCAGTTTATTATAAATTTTAGTATTTGACTTATTATACAGGGTTAATCGAAAGGTTGTTTTTTAACCAATCTTTAAAACACCCTGTGCAATAATTTCGTGAGGAAATTTTCTTAAAACGTTATTTTTCAGTCAGAACGATGTCTCCTGAATATTTAATTTTTTGACTCATTGCAACACATGCCTTGGTTAATTTTTAAAAGCAAAATGAACTTGCCACAAACATTTTGCAATTTTTTCAAATATCGTTTCTTTTTGATGTTATTCTTTATAATGCGAGGTAGCTTTAGTGATTATTGTTGTGTACGATAATTGAATATAGTTCTTAGTGTCAAAGACTGTGCAAAAGTCATTGATCTTGTTGGTCACAATTATGAATATTCGCTTGGTCCTTGGAGAGGAAATGGGAAAACATATCACAATATATTTGCACCCTCGTTCGAACAGTTATAGCAGCCGAGGGAGGCAATACAAAGTATTAGAGTATTTTTTACTTAAGTTTTTTGTTTGTTTCTACATTTAGATATTAAAGTTATTTTTTTAATATTCTCTAGTTCTGTTAGTGTTACTAATATTTATTAAAACCAAGCCTGTATCGTTACTTTTTATTCTTTTTGACGTTTTTTAAATTTTAATATTTTGAGTTCTAATCAGTGTTCATATGACATTACGACAATAGTCACCAGAAATACCTTTCCGCCATCTTTGTACCGCAGTATCTCCCTAATGGTTGACTTTTGACCCAACGTTTATGAAGCAAACTACCCTTTATTTTGAACAAGGAATCACCCCCTGAAGTTTTTCGCATTTGTTTTGAAACACCCTGTATATTGACATGAGATAAAAAACAAAATGCTCAGGCTCAGGAGAAATGGGTCTGATCGAAAAATAATGTTTTAGGAAAAGTTACACATGAAATTATTGCACAGGGTGTTTTAAAGGTAAGGTAAAAAACAATCCTTCAATTAATCCTGTATAATAAGCTAAATACTAGAGTTTATAAAAAACCGAGTTTATGAATTAAAGTTGATAGATTTATATACAGTTTGTTAAAAAAAATCATGAAAATAGTGCTAAAAGTAAAAAAATAGAAGACTTTACTTGACGAAAAAATTCTCCGTTGCGTTTTTTTTTGCATCTGAGTATATATATTATACATATAAAGTTGTTTATGACTAAATACAATAGTTTTCCAAATATTTGCCGGTTAACATTTTCCCATGAACAAAATTCAATTTCTCCTATTGGATTATAACGAAACCATGAATAATGTGGACCTTCAAAGTGTTAAACATATTTTTTGATATAATCGGAAGTAGTTCCGTAAAGTATGCATACAGGTTAATAGTACTTTTGGTTAAATAAAAAAATATTTTTTATCACCAGTCTTCATGGCTAGATATGATCTAATAAGGGAAATAGCAAGGGAAATATTTTTAAAAAAATTAAGTATAAACAACTTTACAAGAAGTTACATCTATTTTGACGGCATATAATCTAAAAAGATGCAAAAAGTTTAGGTATTACATTATGCATAAAATATGTTAGAACTTTATGTAAAATCAAAATATTAAAAATATATAGGGTGATTTATTTAAATGAAGGAAATTGGCAGTAACTACAATAACATAAAGTAAAACTATCTAAAGACCACCACTGAAAATACCCTGAGCTTGAAACATTCAAATTTCTATCTAAATTAGATTCTAAAAAAGTTTTAATGAACAAGTTGCGTGGAAAAAACTCTGTATAGGACGCATAGCTCGGTAGCATTTCAATTATGATTTAATAACATGCAATTACTTTTTACTTTTAATTAACGTGATATTAAAATATTCGTACCAATCAAAAATCTGCCAAGGATAATTAGTTCATATGAAGCCGCTGCTTTGGACGACGACATGCAGATTACAGCTGCGAGTACCAGAACATTGTTCAGTAGCAGGCCTCCTTTCCTGCCAAATTTTTCGGCGACAACTCCTATAAAAAAAAATAATTAAATTATCTTATCTGGTGTCGACGAATAGATAAATGAAAAAATATGTGGGTTTATTGACTAATAAAACGTATCTACGATTCAATTTTTTTCTCCGAAAATCTATTTTAGCTTTTCAATGGTTATGAATAAAAGGCAGTCTGTTTAGTTCAGTAGTTTCCACAAAGTAACTTACACACAGAGAAAAAGAACAAATATACCATACTAGTGAAATTTCCCCTTTATTTTTACTTTTTTACCTAGTACCAGAGCGTCATCAAACGATGGCCTAGGGGAGGAGAGGCAGTAAAACAAAAATCTTCTGCTAGTACAGTCAATTAATTCCCATCAAATTACCCCCGCTCTCATACTTTGCCAGTCATAAGTGGTCCACTGGAAAAATTTAAATTCGAATAAATTCGTCCGAAAAAAACCAACCCTCCACACTTGAGAAACTTTCAGAAACTTAAAAAAAAATTAAAATCGATTTTCTGGCTGAACCGTAGGTCCCACAGAAATTTATGGAACAAAAAATGAAGAGAATTAAATTCTCTACATTTTTATTTCTAAGTAACAAACCTCTTAAACCTACGAGGACAATATTAGAGGGCACCAAAGTCACTCAAAGGCAGTTATTTGCATTTTTCCGGGTGAAGCCATTTTTTTACTGTCTCAAAGTTTTTAAACTTAAAAAGCAGTAATCTGAGTTTCTCAAAAACGGTGGGGTGGGGGGATACGAATTTTCGAATTTAAGCTTTTCCAGTGGACCACTTACAACTGACAAAGTATGAGAGCGGGGGTAATTTGATGGGAGTCTAGACTTTTTTTGATGTCAGATTGACTGTTGTACTATGCGATTTTTTCCAAATTTCTTGAAAACTTGTATAAAAAACTTGGCCTTTGAGGTAACTTTTTAATATCGATGGGTGGCTGATAATGATGGGTGCCCCCAAACCACCATACACTGATGGCGACGTCCTTGACCTAGCATAAATTTTTGGAAAATCCAGGGAATCCACACATAATACAGCTTTAGCTACTTGTTAGCAAATGTTTCTAGCTAGGAAAAAAAACTTAACATTTGAGGGATTATATTTCCTAGAATAAATTTTTGGCTAATTTTGTATTGAGTAAAATTTTCTTTTTGAAATAATGAAATTATTTCCACTATATCTATTAGGTTCGTAAATTCATAAAAAGAAAGAATCTGAAATTTTAGGCTGTTTTACCGTAACTAGGTCACAACTTTTTTAAACGGAACATCCCTTATAATATTTCTCTTGTAAATTATTTGATTCCATTATATCTCTAGGTGTACAAATCTTACATCGTGAATTATATCAAAGATAATTCTAAATTATAATTTTCTTTGATTATATTTAAATATCCTTTTATTCGTTTTTCTTTATTTCCACATTTTTTTTATTTTAGAATTTCTGAATATTTCATTTCATAACCATTAACAAATTCTACACTTACTAAATAGTAAGGCTAGATATTTATATCCTAGTTTATATATCCGAATGTCTGGTAATTTTATTGTATACTAAATTAATGAAAACATAATAGCACAAAGCAAGTATGCTTGATTAAAATTACGCGATGAAAAAATTTTCTCAATAATTTGACAATATCTTTATTACATTAATAAATTTTACATTTTATTTTAGTTGTATGTGGGCATTGTCTTGTTATTCAAATATATTCTTGTTCGTTCAAAAAATGTGTATGCACTTTTTAGGTTTGTATGTAATCTAATTTTAACGTACTTTTCCATAAGAATTATTTATCGCATCAGACTTATGGTGGGTTCATACAGCCAAATAAAATAAAATAAGAATAAAATAAAATAAGAAATAAGGAATTCTTATTTGTGTGCGTTCATACAGTCAAATAAAATAAAATAAGAAATATAATTTGCTCATGCGCAGTACGATGAGGCTGGATAAAATTTAACTTTTACGATTGTTTATAGTAATTTTACTATTTATAGTATATTTATTTATTTGTTGCCTACTATATTATACATTTTACTTACGTGAAATTATAAAATAAATTAAATCCAAACTGAAAATATTTGTAGGTTAGAATTAAGTGTGCGCAAAGCCGTTTTCACATAAAATAAAACAAGAAGTTAAAAGATAAAGACGTCTTATTTTATTTGTTATTTTATTTGGCTGTATGAACGCATGTACGGTATCCCATATAACCAACTATCTTATTTTATTTTATTTTATTCTTATTTTATTTTATTTGGCTGTATGCACCCACCATTAATTAGAGAACTTTTCGATCTCACTCTATACAGGGTGTAAAAAAATAGTGTATCTAACTTCGGTGGGTAGTGATTCTACAGATAAATGGAACAAAAAGTTTCTATGAACATATGCCCCAAAATGCTTCCCGAAGAAGTTGTAGCCCTCGAAAGGTTAGAGAAAAATAACAATAATATTTTATCTTTTTAAGTAAAAAAGTTCAACCAAACCAAATCTTTTTATGACATTTGTTGAAATTACTGTATCTATAATGGTAAAAAGGTACCACTAGTAGTACTCTCTACCCTAACAGAAAGTACCTTTTCAGAGCTGTTACGGAATTTTACACGATTGCCATTCGCTTTTGCGTTAAAATGTAAGAGTATTAAATTTCAGGAAAAACGAGTTACCAATGTTCTTAAAAATAAACAAAATAGGATATTTTTATTTAACTTTTCGAGGGCTGCAACTCCTTCAGGAAGCATGTTCATAGGAACTTTTTGTTTTATTTTTGTCTGCAGAATCATCCACCAAAGTTAGATACACTATTTTTTGACACCCTGTATTTATGTATATTAAATGCAGATGTGGTTGTACTACTAGTAAAATGAATTTTGTCAAATTTGAATTAGGAATCTCTAAAATTACAAACTGTATTAATATGCAGTAATGTGACTATATCAATGACTAAAGAATCCAAGGACAAATAACACCCGACAGCAAATTGTGCCGATGTCACCAAATAGTGCCGTGGCACATATTTTTCTTAGCCTAGCTGTTTGAAGCAATATTTAGTTTTTTTGATAATTGTTTTGACTACGCCTATGGTGTATCATCCTAATTAATTACGAAAAAAACGTATTAAAATGTTAACAAAAGGTACAAAACTAGTATCGACGTATAGCACATATCAAGTACATATAGATGTTAATTGAAATTGAAGAATAATTATCGGAATTCAATAAGAAAACGCTAAAAAGTTGGAGTGGATTGTTTATTTACCTAAGAAACGTAACTCCTGGCTCTTTCTTATCGCTGCTGCTTTTACACTTGAAAGCTGAACAACTAATCACCATTGTAATAAAGTTTATACAAAGTTTACTCCACACAAACTATTGAAAATCGCTAAAATTGTCGCTGGTGACCAAATGATGACTCATTGTTTGCCATCAAAAGAAAGGTCTCTAAGGTCACAAATTCTTCTGCAGCCCGTTTAGGGGCGTTATATATCCTTATATTCTTTAGTCATTGGACTATATTTTATGTAATGTACAGGGTGTCTCTCAAAAGTGGCTCACCCCTATAACTTTTTTATTTTTTTTTTCAGATAAATATACGAGATTTGATATGTTAGTATATGACATAAATTAGGACTGATTGACGTATTCGAATATTTTCAGTCGCTTTTGATTATTAAATGGCACCCTCGGCATTTTGTTACTTTATTCAATAGAAAATGACACTCTCACATAGAGTGACATATCATATGTCAACTTTTGACATTTTCGAATATGGTTTATTTGAAAGTGCAACGTGCGACCCAGGTGCGACCTTTTAGGCGCGATTCTCACTATAACGTCCCGCCACCGACCGTCACATCGCGCGTCGAGCCGCCGCACCAGGGGGTAAGCACATGAGGCAATGTGGTGTACAACCTAGGGGCATTGTCGGGCAGTGCGGGGCGATGTCAGGCATTGCTGGGCATTGAGCAATGTCGGGTATTGCGGGGCATTGTGGGGTATTGCGGAGGTATTATGAGGCATTGTTGGGCAATATGAGGCATTGAAAGGGCAATGTGGTGCAATATTTAAACTAAATATATGGCGCGCGCATCCTCCCACCATCACTTTGATTACGTTTTTACGTTACCAACACTCAAACGGCTTGCATTCGCCAGCGCAACGGGTCAACGCTCTAGCTCCAGCCAGCTTGTTTATTGTTTCGGAGTATGTAGTTGTTGAGTTATTGTCGGAGTATCTATATGGGAGTTCATTTTAAGCGATACCACTATTGCTATCTCCAAAATGGAAAGAGCTATACGGTCGGTTAAATCAGGGAAAAGTCACCTGTCTGGCCTTTTTTTACTTTTTTTAGAAAATGTAAAAATATAAAAAAATATCTTATGTATTTTAAGTATGAGCAAGTTTTTGCCAGATCTTTAGTTTAAAAAAGTTTAACTTTGTTTTAGTTTTAAAAAACGTTATTTTGTGTTAGTTTGGAATAACTTGTTATAATGTATACCTACCTATAAATATAAACTGTTCGTCTGTTATTAGTCCTAAGTTGTTTTTGGCAAAGCGAGTTTATTTTTTATATTTCTGTTTGTGTAGTTTTTTAATAAAAAATATAAATATTATGGTTTTTGTGCCTTTAGGTAATTTATTATGACAATAAAATACATAAGAACTATCTAGAGGCTATAAAAAAGTGTTTACCCTTTTTAATATTCTTTGTCTCTTTTCAACACATGCAATGAAAGGAGGTAGATATATATTGCATTAGGGGGCATTGCCAGCCAATGTTGGGCAATACGAGGCATTATTGGGCAATAGGGGGCATTGTTGAGAAATGCGAGGCATTGTTGAGCCATGTGGGGCATTGTCGGGCATGATTGAATAGGAAAGGGGCATTGCGAGGCAATATTCGAGTAATCGAGGCATTCATTGCCTTTTGGTGTACAGAAATTGGTCATGTACTTACCCCCTGCGCCGCACAGTGGGACGGAATAGGATTTTTTCGCGACATTGTGATTTTATGATCTATTTTTATAAGAAATTTTGCACTGATTCCAAATATACCCCATGTTCCTATACCTAAAATATCTTCTTGACTTGTTTTCCTTCAAAAAAACACGAATTTTTCGTATTTTAACGTATTTTCCATGTAATCCTTACCATTACTATTCAAAATTACTTTGCTGCCACAGAAAAGTTATAGAAAATTAAACTCTGCATCGATTTGCCGAATTGATCAATAAGTAAGGTCATTCAGCAGATGAAGTAAAAAAAATACTTAAGGTATCATTTAAAAATGAAAAGTTGTAGTCGCTTCCGGTGAAACAAGAAGTGACATAAACTAACTGAATATGTCAATATATTCTGATTTATGTCATACTACATAACATACAAAATCTCGTTTATTTATCTGAAAAAAAAATAAAAAACTTATACAATGTGTCCCCGGATTGTCTTTACATGAGGATTTTTTTTATTATTGACCAATTCAGAAAAATGCATTCTTCATAAAAATTTTTGCTTGTTCTAAAATGGTTAATCTCGTTTATACTACTTTTACAATTTCCCATACCGTTTTAGAGAAAATTATAAAAAACATGAAATATGGTTGATTTTTCGTTGAAGTCCTAAAAAGCAGAAGGCGTTTCTATGGAAATATAATTTCGATTTCACTCTTTGATAGATAGATATATTTAATTGTGATTAACGTCAAATTTTTTGCTGTTGTTAAAGTATCGCATTTTCCGATAACTATACTATTATCACCCTTTCCGTAGCACTGAACTAAACTAAATTTTGTGCTTCTTTAACATTTTAAAGTAGCAAAAAATATGATGTCAATAAAAATTCTACAAATAACAATCTATCAAAGCATGAAAACGAAATTTTATTACTATAGAAACGAGTTTTGATTTTTAGGACTTAATAATTAAATAATAATTTTTTTGGAAAAAATTCAACTCCATTTCCACGGACATATCACCCTCTGCTTGGCCAGAGCTTTTTCAAAATTAAAACTAATATATTCACAGCGGCACTTTTTATCACAAAAAACTAAAACAATCTTATGTGACACGCTTGTTCTATCTCATTTTAATTATCTAGATAATGTATATGGTCCATTTCTCGACTCAAAAGATAACAACAGAGTACAAAAAAAATCCAGAACTCTTTGCGTAAGATTGATCTGCGGAATAAGAAGAAGACAAAGAGTGTCACATAAACTTAGAGAACTTAATTGGCTTAACATGTCCGAACGTCGTCTTTTGCACTCGGTATGTTTTTTCTATAAAATTCTGAAACATAAATGCCCAATCTTATCTTTACAACAAATTACAATTTCGTACAGATGTGCATAACCTAAATATCCGCAGACAACATCTTCTAACCATACCCGCTCATAAAAAAGAATTCTTTAAAAAGTCATTTTCCTACCAAATTGCTACGTCAATAAATAAGTTCACAATTACTGATTTTTTCGAGGTCTGTCCTGTCTTTCAAAAGAAAAATTAAGAATCAACTGCTCCCGGAATGAATTGATATAATTTTTAATTTTTTTAATCCTCTTGTGCTATTTTAAGTAGAAAGTTCTAAGTTTATTAAAGATTGTTGCTTTTTTGTGTCAATAATACTACTTTTTGTACGGTCTTTTTTTAGTTTTGTATGATATTGATTTGTGCAAAATTATATTATTATTGCCTTTTGTTTGGTAATATTGTTGTATATTTTTTTTTCGTGGCCTCAACAGCACCTTCGACTTTGAAGGAAGCTGACTGTGCCTTTTGTTCCAATTGTTAAAATAATTTATATATTATGTATTTTGTATGTGATTTGGAACAATAAACCTTTTTTATTATTATTATTATTTATTATTTTCAAGTTTTTTTCAATTTTGTCTAAAACGGTATAGAAATTTGTAAAAATATAAACAAGATTTTTACGCATTTTAGAACAAGAATTTTTTTTATGAAGAATGCATTTTTCTCAAAATACCAATAATTAAAAAGTTTTTCCACTTGTTGTCTTTACAAGTGGGAATCAAGTACATCCGGGAACATACTGTAGAGGTGAGCTATGGTGCTTTTGAAAAACACCCGGCAGACAATTTTTACATATTTTTTTCTTTACTCTTACTTATGCCGGGTCCTTCCCCCCACCACTTTATTTTGGCAGATAAGGGAAAATGGTTCTAACAAAAAATATGCAAAATTTACTGAAGATTATGAATCTATTATTTATAGTATCCGTTATCTAGGCAAATTTGTGTAAAAACTTTTTTCTTATTTTTAATAGCAGTTGCGCCCTCTAGCGGCCGCTCTACAAACTTGAAAATAATTTACAGTAATTTCTCATGCTCTCTTTAGTTACAAATATTTTTTTCCGCAAGCTCTACGACTAATACTTTCCGAGATACAGCCGAGCGCTATTCTTAGTGGGACACCCTGTACAACAAAGTGAAAAGTTTAGTGGTTGCGAATGAGTTTTATCCTTGATTATAGGTATTATATATAGACAAGGGTTTTATTAACCATGTGTGATTTTATTGGTCTCATACTGTTGGCAGCACACGCAATCCACACTGCGCCGACTTGTCGCAAAATATACGAACAAAACATAGACACTTTGATCTTTGCCGACTCGAGACGGGACATTGGACACAGTCTCCAAATTTTGATACGAAACAAAAATGAGACAAAAATTTCGCAGAAATGTATTGGATTTGTCACAACTTTGTCGTAAAACATGAATGTTTCTGTCTTGTCATCAACTTTACCTGTGATAGCACCTCCAATCATTCCACCGACGCAGAAAATCGAGACCATCAGTGCAAAAATCATAATGACGCCGTCTTGCGAGGGCGCCTCTCCAGATCGGTCCTGAATGGTGGCAGCGATCCATTGTTCAAGTATCTGCGTATATAAAACACGTTTTGTAACTGTTTGCATGACGATAAATTTGTTTACATTCGTATATTAATTAAAACGGATGGTGTCAATATTTACTTTGGCGTTACAACTTACTTTTTGAGGATTGTTTAGAACGCCGGTGTTGTAACCGTGTTGAAACGACGATCCTAGAGCAGCTGCCGCAATAGCAAACGCCAATCGTCCGTTGAAGCCCTGTAATGAAAAAATATATATCATTTATATGTTTATTGAAAACAAAGTTGTAGAAAAGTATATACAGGGTGATTCGGGGCCACTGTGGGTTAGCCGTTTATGGAGAACCGGTGAATTTTTACATAAAGGCACCTGATTCATCTGTCTAAATTATTTAGCTTTATAGTTATACAGGATGAGTCTTAAATAAGTGCAAATATTTTCAGGGGTGGTATATTTCGACCCCAGGAACACGTCTATGAGTTTTTTTCCGCTAAAAAAAGATGTTGAAAATCGTGCATTTTCTTCTAAATTTCCCTGTATATTTTTCGAAAACTTTTTAGAACTGCCTGTTCACCGCAAATTTTCCCAGGGTATAATTTCTTAATCTCAGATATTACCATAGTTATGGCTTTACTCTATGGTTACGGCAATAAAAGGGATGCAAATACAGAAAAAATCCGGTGGCTCTCAAAATTTTTTCAAAAAACATTCATTTTTTTTTTAATTTTCAAACTTAAATAACTCGGTCGGTATTTTGGACTTATCTGAAAAATGGTAAAGAGAAAATATGTTTCTTTTATCGAGATCTACCAGTCCTGAAAATATTTGCACTTATTTAAGACTCACCCTGTATATTGATCCATCACCAGTTCTCGATAAACATCTAACCTACCATCGCATTGATTCACTCTATATACAGGGTGGTCCGTATTGTAATCGGGAAAACTTCGGCAATATATTCTGCAGATAAAAATATATAAAGCAGTTCATATAAGTCGTATATTTTATATTTTTTATTTATATCCTAAAATGCTTCATTTCGGACATATAGGATGTAAAAGTTTCATTTTTATTTTGTTTTTTTTAATAATTACTGGACTAACATTGATATTTGAATGAAAATTGGTCTCTACTGTTTTGTGGTATTTTTTTCTAGAAAAAGTCATGATCGGCTTGAAAAATGGAATGTTTCCCAAATTTATAATATCAGTCAAATAACTATCTAGTCAACATGTTTATTTTTTCTCAATAATGATATGTATTGACTATTTCCATTCCAAATATCTTGAAAGCAGTTGCTCGTAGCGATTTTTACCGAGATAGTTATTACGTAAAAAAATACGGAAATGTATATTTTCTGTCAGTAGTGTGATACAAGGACCGAAGAAAAATTATTACTCTTTAAAAAAAAGTTAAAAGATATATAGGTGGCGCCCCCTACAAGTAGGAGTCATATTGGCATCGAAATCAAGTTATGTTAATTATATGTTAATGCTGGTTTAATTATTCTTATGTGCAAAATATGCTGCCGAAGTTTCCGGAATACAGTTCGGACCACCCTGTATACAGGGTGCGTCTTAAAAGTGGCTCATCCCTATAACTTTTCTTTTTTCAGATAAAAAAACAGATTTGGTATGTTAGTATATGACGTAAATTAGAATTGACGGACGTATTCAATTGTTTTTGGTCACTTCCTGTTTCACCCGAAATGACCCCAACTTTTCATTTTTAAATTACACCTTTATTTTTATTTTTTTACTTTATTCAATAGAAAATGACACTCTGAATAGAATAACATATCATATGTCAACTGTTGACATTTTTGCTTAAAAAAATCGTATTTTAAATTACAATATCGATTGCCTTGGCTGTGTGAAAAACATTAATTTTTAATCAAGAATCAAGAATTTTAATCAAGAAAATAGATTTGACCGTCTAATGTTTTTCGTCTCCTGTCCTGGTTGGCTAAAAGATGCCTAAATCGTATGTTTAATCATATCCCAAATTTTTCAAATGAAAAGAGGATGGCTCATTAGCATATTTGGAAAAAGCATTTTTTACGCATAATTTGATACCACACACTTGGTATTTCGAGTCAAATTGTCGTTATGAACCGCATGTTACAATTTCAAATAAACCAAATGCGAAAATGTCAAAAGTTGACATATGATATGTCATTCTATTCGAATAAAGAAAAAAAAATACCGAGGGTGTCATTTAAAAAACAAAGGTTGGAGTTTGGTGAAATAGTTGATTTCCGGTGAAACAGGAAGTGACTAAAACCAATTCAATATGTCAATCAATCCTAATTTATGTCATATACTAACATAACAAATCTCGTTTTTTATTTCAAAAAATAAAAAAGTTATAGGGGTGAGCCACTTTTGAGACGTACCCGGTATGTATTTAAATTTTTATGTAATAGTTTTAAGTGTAACGTTTATTAAAATGGGAATCAGTGTTGGCATTGATACCAAAAATCCACTGTTTTATTTGTAAATTTTATTTGCACAATAATAAAGAGTTTTTAAGATACTAATTCAACAAAATTAAGCGGTACCAAGAATAAAGTTAATAAATTAATTTATAAGTGAGATAAAAGTCTTACGATCGATAAAACTAAATGTAGATATCTGCAGATATCGGCATTATGTCTAGATATTTTAATATAATTATCAACTATAATAATGTCTATATCTTTGTGACTGACGGTTTTTATACATTTCTTGAAAAAAACTGGTTATTTCAACACTGAGAAAAAGACACACACACACAAAAAAAGTGATTTTTTTGTAAAATATTATGCTATGCGATGATATTTTACTAAAGAGAACTTTTTTATTTTGTATATTCCTATTTCAGTGGCAAAACAACCACATCAGGCTATTATCAAGAAATTCTAAATTAATCCAACATAATATCCAGGGTGGTCCGAATTGTATTCGGCAAACTTCGGCAGCATATTCTCCAGATAAAAATAAGTAAACTAAAATTTTTGGTAAAATTTCTTGGTAAAAATCGCTACGAGAAATGGTTCTCATGTTCATCATTGACAAAAATTGAGCATGTTACTACTAAGAATGTTATTACAATGAAATCATGAAACTGAAGTTGTGCCAAAGGTTGAACAGAAACTATTTCAACATATTTTTTTTTAGAAAAAATTATGATTAATTCGAAAAAAAAGTTCATAGATTTATAAGTCCCAGTCAATTATCAGTCCCATGTAAATATTTTTATTCAGTGGTTTAATACAGGTACCTACAGACCAAAAGTTTTTAAATCAGTCAAAAAAATATGTATGTAGATGGTTCAAGGAGTCATATTGAAATTTAAATCAAATTTCCCGTGTCAAAAAACACCAGTTTTGAAACGAAGCATTTTTGGACATAACTTTATACGAACTTTTTTTCTTATTTTTTATCCGTAGAATATGCTGCCGAAGTTTCACAAATACAATTCGCAAGAATTATGTGGTAGATCTTGATAAAAGAAACATATTTTCTCTTTGTCGTTTTTCAAATAAGCCTAAAATAACGGAGTTATTTTACTTTGAAAATTTCCAAAAAAAAAATATTTTTTTGCTAAAATTTTGAGAACTGCTGGATCTTTTCTGAATTTTCTTTTTTGTAAATTTAATCTACTACCTATGTTGGCATATTATTAAGAAATTATGTTCTTTACCTAAAAAAATTCCCAAAAAAAAATTCATTTTTTTTTTCGTGAAAAAAACCTCATAGTCGTGTTCCTGGGGTTGAACTATACTACCAGTTAAAATACTTGCACTTATTTCTGGGACACCCTGTATGTATAATCTTGAAGAATGAACTGAAGATATGACGAAAAAAAGTGAGTCAAGGCTTCATTAAAAAAATATTAATAACCAATATATTAAGGGGCTAAATAAGAACATAAATAAAACTTTCTTTTTGGTGTCATAGCAATGTATCTCTCATGACTGAGTTGCAATTTAAGGATAAAGTCAAGGCTTTCAAATTGCTAATCTGATGACAATGAATGGCATAGACATTGACCGATTTTGCACAAGCTTTGTGTTCCTGCAATTACAATTATTGTTAGTAGATAAAAAATAGTTGTGCAAAAGCTGTTGAATTTACTTTGTAGCTTAAATAACAACTCGATTTCCTGCTGTTTTTCTTTATAACGTTCAACTACTGTTTTATCTATATGTACTGTATGATCGAAAATAAACGGCGTCTAGTTGGCTTGGAAATGTACGGCGATGATATTCCTCATATAATTTTACATACATATAAAATGACAGCGATCTTCATTGCATAGCCATCGCCGACGCCGATTTTTTTTCGATCATATTGCACTGTACGGTTAAAAAAAACCGTGATATATTTTGTGTTGCTAAATGAAGGTCGCTCAGTCGACCATCATTACAGAGACATGACATAACATTACATGACATCACTTCCAAGACAAATGGACGCCGTTCTTTTTCGATCATATGGTAGTAAAAAACTTTAAATGGAGGATATTTTAGGTTTGAAAAGCCAGAAAGTGAAGTAAAAATAAACAAAAGACGATCAGAATGCTAAGAAAAATTTCAAACTTATATATATACAGGGTGTCCCAGAAATAAGTATTTTAACTGGTAGTATAGTTCAACCCCAGAAACACGCCTATGAGGTGTTTTTCGCGAAAAAAAAATTTGAAAATTCGAATTTTTTTAAAAAATATTTTGGATTTTTTTTTAGTTTTTAGTTAAAAACCATAATTTCTTGATAATATGGCAACATAGGTATTAGATTAAATTTACAAGAAAGAAAATCCAGAAAAGATCCATTGGTTCTCAAAATTTTAGCAAAGAATCATTTTTTTGGAAATTTTCAAAGTAAAATAACTCCGTTATTTTGGAATTACTTGAAAAACGATAAAGAAAACATAATGTTTCTTTTATCGAGACCACCCCTTAAAATACTTGCACTTATTTCTGAGATACCCGGTATATTTTTAAAATGATCTTTTATATCCGATTTCAAATATACAGGGTGAGTCTTAAATAAGTGCAAATATTTTGAGGGCTGGTAGATCTCGAAAATATTTTCTCTTTATCGTTTTTCAAATAAGTCGGAAATAACCGAGTTATTTCACTTTGAAAATTTCAAAAAAAATGCTTAAATTTTGAGAACCACTGGATTTGGGGTTGGTAAAATTGGGTTTCTGGTGCCCGGTGGCGTAGAGGTACAGGCTCTCGTCTACCAATCTGAAGGTAGTGGGTTCGAATCCCACACACGGCATTTCATCAGCCGACTATTTTTATTAAAATAAAAATAGTTTGGGTACCTAGGTCGACTCAGCCTTACCTGAGTACTTGGGATTCACAATCCTGAGGTAATAATAGGCGGTTGAAGCGTAGTGCTAGCCACATTACCTTCCTTGTATACCGAACGGCTCTAGTATAGCAAGCTGTACCTTGCTACTCCCAAGGCGTTAAACGCTATATACGGGAGCTATTATTAAAATTGGGTTTCTTGTAACTTGTTAATGCATTTGTTTTGAAACACCCTGTATATTGACATGAGATAAAAAACAAAATGCTCAGGCTCAGGAGAAATGGGTCTGATCGAAAAATAATGTTTTAGGAAAAGTTACACATGAAATTATTGCACAGGGTGTTTTAAAGGTAAGGTAAAAACAACCCTTCAATTAATCCTGTATAATAAGCCAAATACTAGAGTTTATAAAAAACCGAGTTTATGAATTAAAGTTGATAGATTTATATACAGTTTGCTAAAAAAAATTCATGAAAATAGTGCTAAAAGTAAAAAAATAGAAGACTTTACTTGACGAAAAAATTCTCCGTTGCGTTTTTTTTGCATCTGAGTATATATATTATACATATAAAGTTGTTTATGACTAAATACAATAGTTTTCCAAATATTTGCCGGTTAACATTTTCCCATGAACAAAATTCAATTTCTCCTATTGGATTATAAAGAAACCATGAACAATGTGGACCTTCAAAGTGTTAAACATATTTTTTAATATAATCGGAAGTAGTTCCGTAAAGTATGCATACAGGTTAATAATACTTTTGGTTAAATAAAAAATATTTTTTATCACCAGTCTTCATGGCTAGATATGATCTAATAAGGGAAATAGCAAGGGAAATATTTAAAAAAAAATTAAGTATAAACAACTTTACAAGAAGTTACATCTATTTTTGACGGCATATAATCTAAAAAGATGCAAAAAGTTTAGATATTACATTATGCACAAAATATGTTAGAACTTTATGTAAAATCAAAATATTAAAAATATATAGGGTGATTTATTTAAATGAAGGAAATTGGCAGTAACTTCGAGTTAAACTGCAATAACATAAAGTAAAACTATCTAAAGACCACCACTGAAAATACCCTGAGCTTGAAACATTCAAATTTCTATCTAAATTAGATTCTAAAAAAGTTTTAATGAACAAGTTGCGTGAAAAAAACTCTGTATAGGACGCATAGCTCGGTAGCATTTCAATTATGATTTAATAACATGCAATTACTTTTTACTTTTAATTAAAGTGATATTAATATACTCGTACCAATCAAAAATCTGCCAAGGATAATTAGTTCATATGAAGCTGCTGCTTTGGACGAGGACATGCAGATTACAGCTGCGAGTACTAGAACATTGTTCAGTAGCAGGCCTCCTTTCCTGCCAAATTTTTCGGCGACAACTCCTATAAAAAAAATAATTAAATTATCTTATCTGGTGTCGACGAATAGATAAATGAAAAAATATGTGGGTTTATTGACTAATAAAACGTATCTACGATTCAATTTTTTTCTCCGAAAATCTATTTTAGCTTTTCAATGGTTATGAATAAAAGGCAGTCTGTTTAATTCAGTAGTTTCACAAAGTAACTTACACACAGAAAAAGAACAAATATACCATACTAGTGAAATTTCCCCTTTATTTTTACTTTTTACCTAGTACCAGAGCGTCATCAAACGATGGCCTAGGGGAGGGGAGGCAGTAAAACAAAAATCTTCTGCTAGTACAGTCAATTAATTCCCATCAAATTACCCCCGCTCTCATACTTTGCCAGTCATAAGTGGTCCACTGGAAAAATTTAAATTCGAATAAATTCGTCCGAAAAAAACCAACCCTCCACACCGTTTTTGAGAAACTTAAAAAAAAATTAAAATCGATTTTCTGGCTGAACCGTAGGTCCCACAGAAATTTGTGGAACAAAAAATGAAGAGAATTAAATTCTCTACATTTTTATTTCTAAGTAACAAACCTCTAAAACCTACGAGGACAATATTAGAGGGCACCAAAGTCACTCAAAGGCAGTTATTTGCATTTTTCCGGGTGAAGCCATTTTTTTTTACTGTCTCAAAGTTTTTAAAATTAAAGAGCAGTAATCTGAGTTTCTCAAAAACGGTAGGGTGGGGGGATACGAATTTTCGAATTTAAGCTTTACCAGTGGACCACTTAGAACTGGCAAAGTATGAGAGCGGGGGTAATTTGATGGGAGTCTTGACTTTTTTTGATGTCAGATTGACTGTTGTACTATACTATGCGATTTTTTGCAAATTTCTTGAAAACTTGTATAAAAAACTTGGCCTTTGAGGTAACTTTTTAATATCGATGGGTGGCTGATAATGATGGGTGCCCCCAAACCACCATACACCCACGGCGACGCCCTTGACCTAGTATAAATTTTTGGAAAATCCACGGAATCCACACAAAATACAGCTTTAGCCACTTGTTAGCAAAATGTTTCTAGGTAGGAAAAAAAACTTAACATTTGAGGGTAATGTTTCCTAGAATATTGAAATTATTTCCACTATTTCTATTAGGTTCGTAAATTCATAAAAGGAAAGAATCTGAAATTTAGATCACAACTTTTTTAAACGGAACATCCCTTATAATATATTTCTCTTGTAAATTATTTGATTCCATTATATCTCTAGGTATACAAATGTTACATCGTGAATTATATCAAAGATAATTCTAAAGTATAATTTTCTTTGATTATATTTAAACCTTTTATTCGTTTTTCTTTATTTCCACATTTTTTTATTTTAGAATTGCTCTCGGAATTGCTGAATATTTCCCATTTCGATATACAATAACCATTAACAAATTCTACACTTAGGTACTATACAAGGTGTCCCAGAAATAAGTGCAAATATTTTAACTGGTAATATAGTTCAACCCCAGAAACACACCTATGAGGTTTTTTTCGCGAAAATTTTTTTTCGAAAATTCGGAATTTTTTGAAAATTTTGTTGGAATTTTTTTAGTTTTTGGTTAAAAAACATAATTTCTTGTTAAAAGAAAAGATCCAGTGGTTCTCAAAATTTTTGTAAAAAATCATTTTTTTTTGGAAATTTTCAAAGTAAAATAACTCGGTTATTTTGGACTTGTGAAAAACGATAGAGAGAAAATATGTTTCTTTTATCGAGATCTACGACCCCTTAAAATATTTGCACTTATTTCTGGGACACCCTGTATAGTAAGGGTAGATATTTATATCTTCGTTTATATATCCGAATGTCTGGTAATTTTATTGTATACCAAATTAATTAAAACATAATCGCTTGATTAAAATTGCGCGATGAAAAAAATCACGCACTATAGTCTTCCAAGCTCGGTCTACTACCGTTGTATAAAAATTAGGATAAGCATGGAAGGATTCTACCATATCTTCTAAGAATTATAAGTTTAATTTTTAAATTATTTTCATATTCATTAAGTCCAAAATTCTGCCACTTCAGTTCTTTAAAAATGCCAAAAATTTTAAAATTTTCATTAAAAATTTATTCGTTTTTGGACTTGTATGTTTTGCTTCTAGACCGACGATATTATAAATATATGGTTATGAATATCATATTTTTTAAATTTAATTGATTATATCTGTTTGGGTAATATTCATTTCCATTTTCAAAATTTCAAACAATAAAGGTTGCTATCTCCAGAAGTATATTTTTATTTCTTATTTCTGCAAGACGAATATCTGCTATCTCCCTATTGTGTCTGAAAAAAATGACGTAACACGAAATATTGAGTTTTATTGTTCCCCAGCAAATAAAATTCTTATCTCTTTATCATATTAACGCATCAAAATACTTCCTACATGTGTACATAATTTTTTGTGCCGTTTTTTTGCTCTCCTGTAAAATTAGGAATAATGGAGTTAGCAGTTTATCACGTTTCACCGACGATATGTGTCTTTATCGCCTTGCACACTTTGTATGGTTTCTGCTATTGGCTTTGAACAAGCTACATATTCACTTAAAAATAAATGTATTTCATATACAGGGTGTCCCAGGCTGAGCGTACATTAGAAGTTTCTAGAGAACTACAAAAATAAAAATATTTTTTTCTCAAAAACGATTAATGTTAGGTATAGAGTGTTTGATATCAAAATTCATAAAATTTTACAGAGAATTTAAATATGTAATAAAAAATGGGGGTACCCATTTAAAATCCGAAAGTTGCTGTCAACTTCCGGTATTTCGGGAAGTGCCTCCATATTGAAAATATTTTTAATGGATAGATCTCGCTGTGAAACAGTGACGTGCAAAAAAAATCAAAAATCTCCGATCTAGATACTGTAGTTCTCTAGAAACTTCTAATGCACGCTCAGCCTGGGACACCTTGTATACATATAGTTTCAACGTTTTCATGACTTCATTGAAATGTGCCTGCACTGATAAAATGACCTTTAATGGAATTATAATAAGTTCCATCAGGTGAAGTTGGCGATTTTCCTGTCAATTCTAAATATGCTTCACACACCTTTTGGTGATCTAGAACATAAACTGCACAGATTGGCAGGTTGTAAATTAGAAGAATATTATATTTTTCGATCTGGCAACACTGGTTTGATCCATATGACTGAGTGCCGTAAAGCAAAAATATACATAGGTAATAATTAGTAAAAGTATTTTAGCAAACCAAGTATTTATAAAATACTAAAAGATACTAAAAAAGTGTATCTAAATACAACATACAAGATGAAATTAAAAAAAAGTATTTGAAATATTTTTTTTTATTTTGTATCTTATATCTGTATTTCAAATACTTGTATCTGAAGTATGTCACATGTCTGCTAACATACCAAACCTCGTTTTTTATCTGAAAATTACCTGTGATAGCACCTCCAATCATTCCACCGACGCAGAATATCGAGACCATCAGCGCGAAAATCATAATGACGCCGTCTTGCGAGGGCGCCTCTCCAGATCGGTCCTGAATGGTGGCAGCGATCCATTGTTCAAGTATCTGCGTATATAAAACACGTTTTGTAACTGTTTGCATGACGATATATTTGTTTACATTCGTATATTAATTAAAACGGATGGTGTCAATATTTACTTTGGCGTTACAACTTACTTTTTGAGGATTGTTTAGAACGCCGGTGTTGTAACCGTGTTGAAACGACGATCCTAGAGCAGCTGCCGCAATAGCAAACGCCAATCGTCCGTTGAAGCCCTGTAATGAAAAAAATATATATCATTTATATGTTTATTAAAAGTAAAGTAGTAGAAAAGTATATACAGGGTGATTCATGGCTACTGTAGGTTAGCGGTTTATGGAGAACCGGTGATTTTTTTGAAAATTGGAATTTTTAGATAAAGGCACCTGCTTCGTCTATCATAGCTTCAAAATAGCTTCATCTATAAGTTATTTTCAGCTTTACAGTTATATATTGATCCATCACCAGTTCTCGATAAACATCTAACCTACCATCGCCTTGATACATCTATATACAGGGTGGTCCGTATTGTAATCGGGAAAACTTCAGCAATATATTCTGCAGATAAAAAAAGTAAAACAGTTCATATAAGTCGTATAAAATTATATCCTACAATGCTTCGTTTCGAAGATATAGAATGTAAAAGTTTCATTTTTATTTCGTTTTTTTTAAATAATTACTAGACTAATAGCTTTGTTCACGGCTCCGATTCCGAACCGGTTCAGGGACTATTCGCATGCGCACTTTAAAAAGTGGCGTTTGCGGATGAATAAATTCTGAATTTTTAATAACAGTTCTGCGTTTGCGAATCTCATCGAATCGGTTCATTATTGATTCAGAATCGGTTCTAGCGGTCCTCGGATTTTTGTTGGGACTAAAAATTCGATTCTGCTAACCATGCGTATTACGCCGGCATCGATCGGATCGTCGTCAGCTAGTTGCTGTTTTTTTTGTATTATGTCATTTCCATTATTTGTCAATTGGCTATTTTAGTGTTTTGCTTGGATTTTGTTACCTACCTAGGTCCATACTTAATTACATAAACAATAAATTTACCGTCTTCGGCGTCACTCATTTTTGCGATTTTTTCGTTTGTTTCGTCCCAGTAACAAATAATAAAACACAAGTCTTTTTAGCAATTCGCTATTTACAAACATCAAGGGTTGGTCAAGGGCCTCTTGCAAAAATGACAAAAGAAATATTAAAAAATAACGAATTGTAACAAATTAACGTTACAATAACTATACAATAACAAAAATATGAAAAACATTAAGAAAAAGGTTATGTTGTTAAAGTGGGAGTTTTTAATTTTTAAAATAATTTGGTTCTATAATCGTTCGCAGTAAAATATCCTTACTGGGTCATAACTAGGCATGCGCTTTACAAAAATCTATAATTAGTTCTGAACTGGTTAGGAATCGGTTCGGAATCGGACCCGCGAACAAAGCTATTTGATATTTGAATGAAAATTGGTCTCTACTGTTTTATCGTATTTTTTTCTAGAAAAAATCATGATTAACGTAAAAAAAATAAATGTTCCAAATAAAATCTAAATTTATAATAGCAGTCAAATAACTATCTAGTCAACATGTTCATTTTTTCTCAATAATGATATGTATTAACTTTTTCTATTCCAAATATCTTGAAAACAGTTGCTCGTAGCGATTTTTACCGAGATTACGTAATTATTACCGATTATTACGTAAAAAATTACGGAAATGTATATTTTCTCACTCAGTAGTGTAATACAGGGGCGGACGAAAAGTTATTACGCTTCAAAACAGTTAAAAGATATGTAGGTGGCGCCCCCTACAAGTAGGAGTGATATTGACATCGAAATCAAGTTTCTCATGTTAAAAAACACACAGAAACTAATTTTCATACAAATATCGAATTTAGTTCAGAAATTATATGGAAAAAATCGAAATAAAAATGAAATGTCTCTACCCTGTATCTTCAAAACGAATCATTTTAGGATATAAGTTTATACGAAATTTTTTACTTATTTTTATGTGCAGAATATGCTGCCGAAATTCCCGGAATACAGTTCGGACCACCCTGTATACCGGGTGCGACTCAAAGGTATGAATGGCACCCTCGGTTTTAAATGGCACCCTCGGTATATTTTTACTTTATTCGGTAGAAGATGACACTCTGAATAGAAGGACATATCATATGTCAACTGTTGACATCTTTGCTTAAAAAATAATCGTATTTTAAATTACAATCTGGAGTGTCTTGGCTGTGTTAAAACATTAATTTTTAATCAAGAAGCCTTGGAAAAATAGATTTGACTGTCTCATGTTTTTCGTCTCTTGTCCTGGTCGGTTAAAAGATACCTAAATCGTATTTTTAATCATATCTCAAATTTTCCAAATGGAACGAGGATGGTTCATTAGCATATTTGGAAAAAGCATTTTTTACTCATAGTTTGGTACCACACACTTGGTATTTCGAGTCAAATGGTCGTTATGAACCGCATGTTACAATTTCAAATAAACCAAATGCGAAAATGTCAAAAGTTGAAATATTATATCATGTTATTCTATTGTGTGTCATTTTCTATCGAATAAAGTAAAAAAATACCGAGGGTGTCATTTAAAAATCAAAAGTTGGAGTCATTTCCGGTGAATCAGGAAGTGACCAAAAACAAGTGAATATGTTAATCAATCCTAATTTATGTCATATACTAACATAACAAATCTCGTTTTTTTTCTCAAAAAATAAAAAAGTTATAGGGGTGAGCCACTTTTGAGACGCACCCGGTATATATTTAAATTTTTATGTTGTAGTTTTAAATTTAACGTTTATTAAAATTGGAATCAGTGTTGACATTGATACCAAAAATCCACTGTTTTATTTGTAAATTTTATTTGCATATTTAAACACATCTATCTTATTTGTCTAATAATCATACCTATAACGTGTAAAAAAAGTTCATCAGATTTGGCGCTTATATTAAAAAATGAGACAGTAATAAAGAGTTTTTAAGATACTAATTCAACAAAATTAAGCGGTACCAAGAATAAAGTTAATAAATTAATTTATAAGTGAGATAAAAGTCTTATGATCGATAAAAACTAAATGTAGATATCTGCAGATGCAGATATCGGCATTATGTCTATTATATTATATTTTAATATAATTATAAACTATAATAATGTCTATTTTGGCGGTTTTTATTCATTTCATGAAAAAAAAACTGGTTATTCCACCACTGAAAAGGAGACAGAGAAAATAAAATAGTGATTTTTTGTAAAATATCGTGATATTTTACTAAGGAGAACTTTTTTATTTTGTATATTCCTGTTTCAGGTGGCAAAATAGTCAGGCTATTATCAAAAAACTCTAAATGAATCCAACATAATATCAAGGGTCGTCCGGATTGTATTCGGCAAATTTCGACAGCATATTCTCCAGATAAAAATAAGTGAAAATTTTTGTTCTTAAATCCTTCGTTTCGAAAATACAGAGTGTAGAAGTTTCATTTTTATTTCGATTTTTTTCTAAATAATTTCTGAACTAACCTCTACCGGGTGCGTGTCAAAAGTGGCTTACCCCCAAAAAAATACCGAGGGTGTCATTTAAAAATTAAAAGTTGTAGTCATTTCCGGTTAAACAGGAAGTGACCAAAAATAATTGAATACGTCAATCAATCCTAATTTATGTCTCATACTAAGGTACCAAATATCGTTTTTTTATCTGAAAAAATAAAAAAGTAACTTTTGAGACGCACCCGGTATATTGGATGAAAATTGTCGATTGGGAGTTTCTTGACATGAGAAATTTTATTTCGATGTCAATATCACTCCTACTTGTAGAGGGCGCCACCTACATATTTTTAACTGATCTGAAGAGTAATTATTTTTCACCTGTACCCGTATCACATTACCGAGTGAAAAAATATGAATTTCCGCCGTTTTTTACATAAAAAGATGTCTTGGTAAATCGCTATGAGAAATGGTTCTCGAGATATTTGGAATCGAAATAGTCAATAGGTACATGTCCATCATTGACAAAAATTGGGTATGTTACTACTAAGAAAGTTATTACAATGAAATCATAAAACTGAAATATTTTTGAGCCAAAAGTTGAACAGAAACTATTTCAAAATTTTTTTTTTTTAGAAAAAATTATGATTAATTTGAAAAAAAAAGTTCCTAGATTTATAAGTCACAGTCAATTATCTTAATATACAGGTACCTACAGACCAAAAGTTATTAAATCAGTCAAAAAAATATGTAGATGATTTCACCTACAAGTAGGAGTCATATTGACATTTAAATCAAATTTCCCCTGTCAAAAACACCAGTTTTGAAACGAAGCATTTTTGGACATAAATTTATACTAACTTCTTTTTATTATTTTTATCCGTAGAATATGCTGCCGAAGTTTCACGAATACAATTCGGACCACCCTGTATAGCAAGAATTAATCATACATAATAAAAAAAAAACATTCGATATTGCCTTGTATGTAAGGGTCAGTTTCAGTTTATTTAAGTGCTAGAGCTTAACGAGTTAATTATGGTTTAAAGCACTTTCTTGGAAATTGATTTTTATTGAGTTTTATTTTAATCTTTATGAAACTAAGACTAAAATTAGATGCATATTTGTACACGAGTACATGCGACTTTTGATGGCAAACCTACTTGTACTTAACCCAGTACAAAAAAGACAAAAATACGAAAAGGATACGGAAGCAACATGTACGGAAGCAAGAACATTTCCATTGTGCAAAAGACCAGCTTTGAAGCTTTTCTTTGATGAGTCAATTAAAAGCCTCCAGTCACTATAATGAATATTACATCTTAAACACTAATTAAATAATTGCTCGGGAACAAAAAAATATTTATTTTCTATTGGTTTAGTCTCCAAAACTCCAAAAATATGAATAATACCAAATCCCAAAATCAATGTTGGCGTGTTCTGCCGCCATATTTTGATAAATGTTCTTAATGAAGACCAAAAACAGGAAACGAGATATATGGCGCTTTTTCAAAACAATGTGCCACCCTGTATATTAATATGTGTTATTTATTTATTTAAACATTGTTATAAATCTTGAATTAACTGTTAATCAGTGCTTAGATTCAGATATGTTTCAACTATTTCTTATGCTATTCAGTAATGATTTGAAATAAATAAAAATAAGTATTTTTGTAAAATCTGTGAGAAACAAAGTCTGTTACCTCGATACCTTTACAGGGTATCCCAGAAATAAGTGCAAGTATTTTAAGGGGTGATAGATCTTGATAAAAGAAACATATTTTCTCTTTGTCGTTTTTCAAATAAGCCTAAAATAACGGAGTTATTTTACTTTGAAAATTTCCAAAAAAAAATATTTTTTTGCTAAAATTTTGAGAACCGCTGGATCTTTTCTGAATTTTCTTTTTTGTAAATTTAATCTACTACCTATGTTGGCATATTATTAAGAAATTATGTTCTTTACCTAAAAAAATTCCCAAAAAAATTTCATTTTTTTTTTCGTGAAAAAAACCTCATAGTCGTGTTCCTGGGGTTGAACTATACTACCAGTTAAAATACTTGCACTTATTTCTGGGACACCCTGTATGTATAATCTTGAAGAATGAACTGAAGATATGACGAAAAAAAGTGAGTCAAGGCTTCATTAAAAAATATTAATAACCCAATATATTAAGGGGGCTAAATAAGAACATAAATAAAACTTTCTTTTGGTGTCTATGGCAATGTATCTCGCGACTGAGTTGCAATTTAAGGATAAAGTCAAGGCTTTCAAATTGCTAATCTGATGACAATGAATGGCATAGACATTGACCGATTTTGCACAAGCTTTGTGTTCCTGCAATTACAATTATTGTTAGTAGATAAAAAATAGTTGTGCAAAAGCTGTTGAATTTACTTTGTAGCTTAAATAACAGCTCGATTTCCTGCTGTTTTTCTTTATAACGTTCAACTACTGTTATCTATATGTACTGTATGTTCGAAAAAAAACGGCGTCTAGTTGGCTTGGAAATGTACGGCGATGATATTCCTTATCTTTTATATCCGCTACTTGCTACTCCTATCCGCTACTCCTTGCTACTCCCAAGGCGTTAAACGCTATATACGGGAACTATTATTATAAAATTGGGTTTCTTGTAACTTGTTAATCTGCTACCTACCTGTGTCCTCATCAATAAATTATTTTTTTTTAACTAAAAAAAATCCAAAAATTTTTTCAAAAAATTCCATAATTCACTTAGCTAAAAAAATAATTTAAAATAGGGCTAAAAATAACAAAAATATAACACTTTAAATTTGACCAAAATTTTCCCCGTTGCGTTTTTTTGCATCTCAGTGTATATTTGAAATCCGAGGAAAATATCTTTCAAAAAATTTCAGTTTAAAAGGGAAGTATCTTTTTTACTTCTTTCTGTGTGTCGTCTGTATTTAACTTTCCGTCGCCGTCGGTTCAGGTAAAACCTTACAACTCCTACATTTAAAACTGTTTACTACCTCCAATAGGTAAGCTTGCAGGTACGGCACTAAATATCTCCGAAAACCCTGTGCGTGCTGGAGTGCTGGTATTCTTTTTCAGACTCTATCCACTAATGCGTATTGTGCGTATAGAGCTTTTACCGTTTTTAGCCAACCATACCAACAGGAATGGTAGGCTATTAAGATCGACAAAAAAAAAGTTTTTTTAATTTCACTCAAAATGAGTTATTTGGGTCATAAATGACCTAAATACAAAATATTTTCATGGTGTCTGTCTGTCCGTCTGTCTGTAACACGATAACTCAAAACCCGCTAAACCAATTTTAACCAAATTTGGCACAAAATAGAGATTCTGGCCATTAGTTTTGGGTGGGGGTGGGGGGTTGGTAAGGGGGTATGGGAGGGGGTTAAAAATTTAAAAAATCGTAACTCCAAAATTACAGCAAAACAAACGCGGTTTTCAATTTAAGATTAGGAATAATATTTGCAACAAAATTTGTAATAACATCAAAATCAGTCAAAGTCGCAATTTTTGAGATAAAAAAATTGGAAAAATTCTTTGAAACTAAAAGAACTGCCTACCAACTTTTTATTAACATATTTTAGTATGGGCGGCTATACGTGCCTCCCGGCGCCAATTTTTTCCATTCGCTTCGATTTGTTTTTTTTGTGTACAAGAGATCTTAAAGAAATGGAATCTATTTTATTATTCATGAAAATTCCCAAACTTCCAATTGAAAAATCAATTGAATAAGTACCATACGATCGAAAAAAATGCGTCATAGACGGCTGGGAAATCACAATCGATGATAATTTTGGGGTGGTCAAGCCCAAGACGTCATTACTTGGTATTGTTATATTTAGTAAAACTTTTTTAATAATTTTAATAAATTCATTGTTTATTTTAGTAGAGATAGTTTTAAGTTCTGTAGTATCGGCTATTGTTGCTTTAATTGATCATGATAGAGATTAACTTTTGGACTTAAAACCATATTTGTTAGAGTAGCTTCCCAACAGACAATAATCAATTGAATAAGTACCATACGATCGAAAAAAATGCGTCATAGACGGCTGGGAAATCACAATCGATGATAATTTTGGGGTGGTCAAGCCCAAGACGTCATTACTTGGGATTGTTATATTTAGTAAAAACTTTTTTAATAATTTTAATAAATTCATTGTTTATTTTAGTAGAGATAGTTTTAAGTTCTGTAGTATCGGCTATTGTTGCTTTAATTGATCATGATAGAGATTAACTTTTGGACTTAAAACCATATTTGTTAGAGTAGCTTCCCAACAGACAATAATAACATAATTTTTCAAAGACAGTGACTGACTAGAACCAAAAGCAAAGGTATAGTTTTAATGTAAAAAGTACGAAAAAATGTTAGTGTCTTCTTCGAGGTCTTCTTCAAAAGCAAATATCCAAAAAAAATAAAGCTATTGAGATGAATCAAAAAACAAACTATCGAGAAAAGATACACCTAGATGATAAAATGATTTTTAAATTCCTTGCTTTGTTAAGGTACTCCAGGATATTTCAAATTTTCACTAAAATATCAATATTTTGTTCTCCCTCGTATAATTTACAGATGACGACTTTTATTTTTAATTTGGAAAGAGATACTAAAAAGTAAAATAATTTAGCTACAAATTTCTTAAAAAATCATCAAAATCGGTCCACTAGAATATAATATACAAAACTTTAAAATACACGGAAATGTTAAGGTGCCCGTTTTTCGTGCCGGTGAGTGTATATGAGAGTGCCAGCTATACCGAGTGCCAGGTTATGCTAGAAGTTCACCAGATCAAAAGAACCACGAATCACCCTTCCAACTACCGGTTTCGGAGATCTATCCCCATCGTCAATCGTCAGGACAGCTTCGATCCAGGCTTTGGTAGCTCTGCCATGAACCTATCAAACCTGCCATCTACCTGAAAACTCCACGTGGGAATCAGACTGACTATGACCAAACCCAAAGGAATACTACTAAATTACGTAATCTAAACGATTATGTATGTCTTGAGAACTTGTTTTCGAATAAAATCTTTCTATACTAACCTTATTATTGAGGCACAATAGACCCTTGCCCTTACGGGCTTAGTGGATACAAGAAATACAGACAGAGTAGTAAAATAAATAAACGACGAGTTTTCTTAGAGGTCAACGATTTAAGTATAATCGAGTGCCTCTATATGTTATCGGGTCGTTGCTCCTAAATGGCTCTTTATTTGAGTATCTTAAAACAACGGTTTAAAATTTAATTCTTATTCCTTTAAACCTCTACTTCTTCTGAAGAATATGGACACCCAAAGCCGTTAAAATGTCATAGGATGCATACTTCTGTCACACGATTTTTAGTGAATGCACAAAAAATAGGAAAATATAGTATTTCGCTCTTCATTGATTTAATGTTTATGACTAGCAGTATGCATTTTTCCATTATACCGGGTGGTACATCAGCATTGGAAACACAGGAAATCCCATACAATTTTTGAACTGTCCAGGTATTGGCTCCCCTATTGATTTTACAGCCAATGCGTACATATGTTTTTTAAAGGTTTGCCTAGGCTGAGCACACATTTCAAATTTGAATAATTTTGGACAAGCCGTTTTTAAGTAATTAAAAAAAAACTGTATTTATTTTAAATTAAAACTGAACAGGTAACAATGCAAAACCAGGCAAATGTCAACATACAGTGGCGGATACAGAGGGGGACCCATGGGGACCGCCCCCCCCCCTAAAATCTATAAATTGGGTGAAATATTAGGCTTTTGGGTGAAAAATGGCGCCCTAAAAGGCATATTCTACATTATTTTTTTATTTTGCCCCCCCCCCAAATAAATTTCTGTATCCGCCCCTGTCAACATATCTTAAGTTGTCAACCTATAATTGAATGCAATTTGTTGTGCTGTCTACGCTACTATTTTATAGTATACTTCTGGTTAGTGTGCCTGATATGCGTTTTTGTAATTTAAAACTTATTCAAATTAGACAAAAGCCTAAGGTTTAGGAAATATAATTTGACATTAACAAAATTATAAGTTGGCAACTTAAGGTACGTAAGCATTTGTCCAGTTTTGTATTGTTACCTGTTCAGTTTTAATTTAGTAATAGATGCAGCTTTTCTTAAATTACTTAAAATCGGCATGTCCAGAATTATTCAAATTTGGCATGTGTATTCAGCATACGTATAGACCAGTATAGATTTAATTGATAGACCTTTTCGACTTCGCTGTAAAATTGACAGGGGATCCAATATCTGGTCAATTTAAAATTTGCATAGGACTTCCTAATGTTTCCAACGACGATGTACCACCCGGTATATATTTTTTATTTTTATAGCGCGTTAAGTATCAGTTGCAGATGCTTTTCATTACCAATTGCGTTTATGCAATTCGTGATCTAATTCTTTAGGTTACAGATGTTGCCGATTCTGTATATTAACTGTTTTTTTTTCTCTTAAATATTTTAAGTTTTAATCTTTTTGTCGCTTTACAATGAAGAATTGAGTATTATCTGTAATTAAAAATTAAAATAAATTATTCAGTTAAAAGTCTCTGGTTGACTCTCTCAATAATTGTACACAGTTTGATTTAGTTATATGTTTGTATAACATATATTATCAGATTGAACTAAAAAAAGTACGGTATCTGCAAACATTTGGTTTGAAAATAATGGTCGCTGTCATTTTATATGTAAAAACTATATATATATAATACTTAGTTAAGTCATAACGATCTTAGTATATTATGATATACCTAACTAAATTAATTTTTTTTCAAATTTTAACGATCATGTTGGCATTGAACAATTTTCAAAATTACCAAATATTGTATACCCGTGTTATACAACTAGTTTTCTATTACCTATTATAAATAGGAATATATTTAAGAACAAAGGAAGTGCATCAGACTGCGGAAATTACGGTTTTGTATCATAAATAAAAACAGATAAACAATTTTTATGTAAAACGACCTTTAAAATTAACATTATAAACATTATATAATTGTTAAGTGGCATCGTATTTATGATTCTAATTGTGCTACACTTTAAGGTGTGAAATAAATTACTTATTTATAATAATACTGAATTTATGCGGGGTGGTATAACTAGTGTTATAACGGTTGTAGCTATAGTATTACGGGCAACCAACGGTCCAGCTACGTCGAAACACCGGTTCCCATTAGAACACCGAAGTTAAGCAACGTAAAGCGATACTAGTAGATAGACGGGTGACCAGTTTGAAACTCTGTATCGTGCTGTTGTCCAATAAAGGCAAAAGTGAATATGAGGATAAGAAATTTTAGTTTTCAGTACGCCTATGACCGAAAGCGAACGTCTACCTCCCGCTTCATCAGCGGCCATAATTGGATGGAATCAGGGATGAGTAAATATAAAGGACCCTAAAATTAATAAATTTTGCTCGTCTGCTCTGTTCAAACACGTAAGAAATATTTAATGATGAATCAGTACGACAGAGAAGTAATAAAAAGGCCGTTTTTATGAATAACAAAATGGTATTTGAACATCATATTATAATCATATTGAACTGACAATAGATTAATTTATCAGCTATCCGTAGAAAATTGACAATAATAATAAAACATGACACATGGCAATTAATATAATTCCAAATTAAAAATCAATAAGAGTTCTCATTCATAATAGCAATATAGATATATTTCAAAGAACTTTACTTAAAAATTGACTTTTTAATTTTGTACTTCAGTTTATAGCACTCAGTGGTATAACTTAACAAAATAATATCAATCATTAAATAAAGCATAAACGAAATAAATAAACAAAAGGTTAATTTATTTAATAAAACGTACAACGTACGGCTTTTGTATGCCGATTGTCGTGTGTATGAAGAATAAAGTCAACGTGTGTTCAGTACAATACGATACTGAAAGAAAAAGTCTATAAAATACGGGAGAAAAATAGAAGTTTATTACCTATCAATTAATCGAGATCGGTCGACAATAGAATTTGTGATATTTACAACATTATGTAATTAATTGATTATCGGTCTATTATGTAAACTGAGGATGTACGTAACTACGTAATAGATATATATTTCTTGGTTAGTTTATTTAATGAAGCGTACACAATGGCTTTGGCTGCTGATTCTCGTGTGTCAACGTGTTCAGTACAATACGATATATTGAGAGAGATGCTGATGCTCTATTACGTGAACACGTACATCCCTAGTTGCATAATAAGACAGATAATCTATTAATTACAAAACGTACTAAAAGCGCAAATTCTGTTGTCGAACGCGCTGTAATCAGTATGATTACAGATTAAATAATATGGAGGTGCATATGAAACATTAAACGATTCATCATTGTGTTAAGTTATACCAATGTAATTTAACAAAGATCAATCATTTAATGTCTCACTTCACACTGGCTCACTCCATTATTATTTAATACTGATTAGAATGGTCGACAATAGAATTTGCACTATTTACTACGTAATACAGCATATTTTTTTGGTTAGTTTATTTAATGATATAACCGATAATGTACACACGGCTTTGGGTGCCGATTGTAGTGCACAGAGTCTATAGACTATGATTGTATAAATGAACAAAGAGAAAAAAGAGCATAGATTTTTCCCAAGCGTATGAAGTTGAGCTCGGATTAAGTGGATAGGTAATAATTTTCTCTCCCCGACTTACAAGATTGCCATAGCGATTCACTTCTAGACATGTGGAGTAAATGATGACTAAAATAAACGACCCAAGATTTTCTCTTGCCGACCAGTATATTATCGTAGTCTTAAAGAAATTAGAATAAAATAAATTATGTTAAATTTATGATTATGATTAAGTGGATAGGTAATAATTTTCTCTCCCCGACTTACAAGATTGCCATTGCGATTCACTTTTAGACATGTAGGTAAATGATGACTAAAATAAACGACCCAAGATTTTCTCTTGCCGACCAGTATATTATCGTAGTCTTAAAGAAATTAGAATAAAGTAAACTATGTTAAAAATCTTCATGTATACTACTGAAATGAAGATAATATATTTAAGCTAAATGTAATCTATTACAGTTGTAGTAAAATGAGTAACTAATTGTCGAAAATCCAGATCAACCCTAGATGCGACATTTTTTGAAACATCTACTTATGCGGTTTGAAATTTTGATGCAAAATCGGCAATACCGCTCAGAAGAAAATGTACCCACCCATACCCACCCAACTTTTTCTCTTTTTAATACATTTGATTTGCCATTAAGCTCTATTGGCTATCGGCGGAAAAATTCTTGCAAAAATAATGTCAAACCGCCTGCACCCATATATAGAAAATATCCTTCCAGAATCGCAAACGGGTTTTCGTACCAACCGCGGCACCGTCGATTCCATATTTTCCATCCGTCAACTACAGGAAAAAGTAAAAGAGCAGCAGTCTAAACTTTATGTTGCATTCATCGATCTAACAAAAGCCTTCGACTCTGTGAACAGAGATGCGCTTTGGGCAATTATGGAAAAGTTCGAGTACCCAACAAATTTCTTACAGTGTAAAAAGCCTCCATAACAACAAGTCAAGAGTGTCACATCATGGATCACTGAGCGACCCATTCCTAACAAATACAGGAGTTAGGCAGGGATGTGTCTTAGCGCCTCTCCTATTCAACATATTCATGGCAGCGCTCTCCATTATAGTGGACAGCAAACTGCAGGAGAGAGGATTGGGCATTAGATACAGATATGACGGCGGCGGTCTGTTCAACATAAAAAGACTGAGGGCAAAAACACGTACAAAATTTATTACAGAACTTCAATACGCTGACGACTGCGCTCTAGTTGCAAACACGGTACAACAATTACAAGAAATGTTGAACACATATACCTGGGCATACGAGGCTTTGGGCCTTAAGCTAAACATCGACAAAACTAAAATCATGTGCACTCCCCGGAAGATCACAACAATGCTTTAAAAATCGGAGAAGAACTATTGGAATATGTGGTGGAATTCAATTACCTTGGCAGTTTGATTTTAACGGAAAAGGCCAATATTGACTCTGAAATTCAGCACAGGATTAGTAGCGCCTCAAGGACATTCTGGAAATTAAAAGACAGGGTTTTCTACAATCATGACTTGAGTACAAAAACAAAAATTAGTCTTAGCAGTATACCGAGCAATTATAGTCCCCGCCATGTTATATGGGAGCGAAACCTGGGTGCCTTACCGCCGACACATGAACGCAGTAAATAAGTTGCAACAGAGACACCTTAGACAACTCTTAAGAGTCCGATGGTTCCATTATGTCTCAAACGTATCGGTCCTTGAAAAAGCTAACTGCGAGAGTATTGAAGTCATGGTCACAAAATCCCGATTAAGATGGGCTGGTCACGTATGCAGAATGCAAGAAAACCGCATACCAAAATCTCTGCTTTACGGTGAGCTTGTAGACGGTAAGAGGAGGCCGGGTGGACAACTGAAAAGATACAAGGACATTTTCTACGAAAATTTAAAGGGAATTACCATGCAGAATGAGTGGGAAAAAGCAGAGCTCACAATAGAACTCAATGGAGAACGGTTGTAAACTCAGTTAACAGCGGCAACCAAAAAGTAAAGAGGCAACAAAGCAATGAGATTTTTGAATGTCGGGAGTGCGGTAGGCGGATAACATCACGTATCGGGCTTTTCAGTCACAGAAAAGCTCATGAAAGAAAACGCCTTGCGTGACCATCTTCTTTATGTGTATCGAATACGCGTCAGCGAGTAACAGCTGTATCTACTACCTATTAAATACATTATAAATTAGCGAATATTAAAATATAGGTTAACATGTAGATCATATTTTTAACTATGCATTTCTTAAAAATTTTATGTAGTTATGCCGTTATGCGCAATTTTAATTATAAGTATATTTTACTCATTTATGCTCTAATAAAAATATACACAATATAGATCATTATGTATTTTATTAATAAAAACTTGACTATACATATTTAGAGTTAACGAAGCTCATGTGGAAAATTTTATATAATTTTATATTAATTTTATTACAGTTTAAACACAGCTTATTCGTTACCGGTTAGTCATCTTCGCTTGATTTGGATCTGAGTTTCACCTGCAGCGCTTGTTCTCGCTCTGGAATATTTTCTCCCGGTTAAGGTACCAGTTTTCATATATTTTTGAAGTGAAACTTTTTTACACGCGGCCTTGACACGACATGGCCTTGACATACGAGCTAGCGAGAAAAAAAGCGGTAAGTCAATGAGGAAGTTGAGATGGACCTTTGGAGCATCGTAACTCTGGCCCTATGTGAGCTTGGAGGCCTGAAACTTGAATGTAGATGGAGCTCGAAGAGCTGTATCTTTTCATGATATTTTGACGATTCGTGCACACCCGTCGTCAATGAATCAAATAAAAAAAATCGTCCGATTTAAATAAAAGTTGGTATGTCGAGAGATTGGACCAATGCCAATGTCAAAATTTGATGTCGTCCGATCGCGACGAAATTTGGTGGGTAGGCTATGTGAGCGACGGTGCATACGGTCCCACCCTGCAAAGTTGGATACGACGTTTCGTATACGTCTTCATCAGGGTGAGACTAAGATCGATTTCAGCATAATTGGGGACGGGCTACAGGATGACGCATCGTTTCGAATCGATGCCTCTCAATGGATAGAGGTACCCGAATGGAATCCTCAGACCAACAGACGGATAGACAACGTACGCGAATATCTAAATAGGTTCGCAGAGTTTCAGACAAATACTCATAAGGTGGTAGCGACAGACTGGTTATGAAAATACTGTCAGAGACATCAGAAGAGATCAGAAGACATTCATAATTATAATGAATCATATATTCGGATCTTTAAATAAAATATAAATATTCGAGTGTTATGTTCGTCATCAATATGATAGATAAACATCAATTTATTAGATTCTTTTCAAAAAACTATAGTATAGTCTGTCTAAGGGGAGTCTAAGAAGATTTCGACAGACAACATCCAAAAAATGACAGAAAATAAAAATAATAAAAATATTATCCAGTAACAATAACAATTAATTTTATACTTATATAATATTGTACCTCATTTTTATTTTTAAATATATAATTAGGAAACTGTATAATCTAAATAGAATTATTAAAGTAAAGAAATATTTTTCTTGTTAGAGATAATTATCTCTATGTTTTTTTTACTTTATTTCTAACCTTAAGAATAAATAAGTGCAGGCGAAACTTCCAAACAACACATTTCTTCTAATCTATTATTTCCTGACCTTTCAGATAACAAGACCATTGCTCTATAGAGTTAATGTTAAAACTATTTTGCAGCAGATTGGACTTTCAGGAAGCAGATCAAACTGCTATCAGTTCATTTTTCAGTTTAAAAATATCACTGAAAGATTTATGCATTTTGTTATATTCATTTCTCTTAAATGTTATAAAAATAACTTACCAAATAAGCATATACATAATTTCCATAATTTATTACATCAATTGTTAAAAACAAAATTTACTTAAGTCACATCATTGAAAGTATCAGAATTCCTCAATTTTTTTTTTCTTAAAAAATATTTTAAATAAGATTGATCTTGAATTTGTACGAAAATACATTTATTAATTATTACTAGCGTGTACCAGCGACTTCGTTCGCGTCGTATTAATCATTTGTAATGGTTATGATAAAGCAAAGCAAGAATTTCCATTAACATACAAACTGGATAAAATTTTCTCACATTTATGTCAGCATGAGAAAAAACAATATGGCGATATTATTACATAACTTGGTAATATTTGAGGGGTAGTTTCATCTCGTTGGAATTTGACTTTCGAAAAATCCCTTTGCCAGAAATAAGCTTTTTACGTTAAGCAGTTTAAGCAGAATCGTGGTTAAGAAATTACCCAACTTTTTGAACACCCTGTATGATTTATAAAAAATCTTAAAATACGCAAAACAACAAAATAAAATATACGCGTTTAAGAGTTTTTCCGAAAAACTCACCGGTTTTTAAATAAAAAATATTTTAATATTTGAGGGATAGTTTTATCCCATTAGAATTCGAGTTTCGAAAAATCGCGTCTTATCGAACCTATACACCCTAAAGTCAATCTGTTTTCCAAAAATCAGCTTTTTACGTCAAGCGCTTTAAGCAGGATCGTGATTAATCAATGACCAGATTTTTCGAAACACCTTGTATACATTTTTAAAAAATCTTAAAATATGTAAAAAAACAAAATAAAATATACGTGTTTAAGGGTTTTTTCGGGAACTTGACCGTTTTTTAAATAAAAAAATATTGTAATATTTGAGGGGTGGTTTCACCCTCTTGCAACTGCAATTTCGAAAAATCCCTTCTTATCGAACCTCTACACCCTAGAATCAACCTGTATGCCAATTGAGCTTCTTACGTTGAGTAGTTTGAGCAGGATCATGATTAATCAGTATGTCAGCCACTTAAGGATTTTATATATTAGTATAGATTAATCCAACAAAACATATTATATTATTAAAGACTGTTTTAGCGCCAGTAAAAACTAATTTAGTGGAATAAAATTGATTAAAGTTTATTCACACACACCTACACATTTATATATTTTGTATACCTACATAACATAAATATTTAAAAACATGCTTTAATATTAGTTAATATTGATAATACCATGATCCGCACGAAAAACAGGCATCTTAAAAATTTCATGAATTTTATTATGTTTTAAAATTAAGTTCTCATCTGTCTATTTTACGAGGTAAAATAAAGTATGACTATTTTGACGAAATTTTGAAACACTCTGTAGAACGGTTTAACAATGTAAGGAATTTAAAGACCACCTTATCATCAAGGTGCATCGTTTCTCGATAGTTTGTTTTTTGATTCATCACAGTAGCTTTATTTTTGTTGGAGATATTTGCTTTTGAAGAAGGCAGTAACGATTTAGAACGTTTTAATCATGTTTTAATATTAAAGGCATGCCTTTGCTTTTGGTCCTAATGAAGACGTCTGTAAAATAGCGTTGCTAGTAAATATTTGTTGGTAGGAATCCTAGCTAGGGTTTCCGGGAAAATCCAGGATTTGTCCCGAAACCCGAAAAATCGTACCATCCCGGAAAGTGTCGATCAAATTATAAAATGAAATGTTATAAAGTTCCAAAGTAAATAAATATACACTTATGCTTAATATCTATCCATCACATTTTTCGATTTAGCTTCGTTCGTTTATATCTAATTATTTACTTTCAATTAATGTTATTTTAATAATTATTTTGTAATTATACCTTTGTTTATGTTGTCTGTGCTTGTGTCAATAAAATATGTTTTGACTATGATTTATTTTAATTTAGTTTCCACCATTTGCTTGCACCAATTTTATCTACCAGTGTGCTACCAGTTAATTTTTGTCCACTCTCCGATAATTTATATTTTTTTTTATTCGATATTTCTAATATTTAGATCTGTGCCTTTATATTAACGTATAAGTTTTCAAGTTTTGATACAAACAAATATGATTTTATTTAGTTTGACATATTAACAACTATTTTTGTAAATATTTTAGTACAAATATTGATTTTGCTTCATTGTACAATATTGTAAATATAATATTCCTTGATACAATTTTATTTATTTGTAACGTTTAAAAAGACACAATGTCTACTTTTTGACAATTTTTAGAATATTTTGACCACACTCACAACTTTTACTTTAAAATGTAGACAAAAAGAGTTATTTCAAATACCTTTTTATTCTGTTTTGAAATAAATGAATCCTCTTCCTTTTTAGAATATCAAAATAGCTGTTGTAGCCTAGACAATAGCATAATAGAAACAATAATAGGTTACAGTCTACTGCTTTACTATAGGAATACATTAGGCAGGGTCAAACCAGATGGGGACAACTAATATTTATTTAGGTTTATTTACTATGGTGCACGCAGTGGCGGCGCGGCGCGGCGCCTGGCTCAGGACTCTGAATAGACTGTAGAATGTTACTAGACTTTACAGATCTATTGTGTCCCCCTTTCTTGAGTTATAATGAGTTGTAACTTATCATACAGTCTCAGGGCTTTGACAAAAGCCAGTATCTGAGACGGCTTCACAGAGTCTATTTGTCCATCTCCGATATCAGTCGTACCAAAGTTCTCCCGGCGAACTCAGTGATGAAGTGTTCTGGTTTCCCCATTTTCCCCACAGAATCTGCATTAGTCGTTGTTTCTTAACTTCAATCTACTCAGGTGTTCGTTGAGGAGACAATGTCCTGTTAAAACCCCGTGATAATCCGAAGATTGTTCTTACTTAAATCAAGGAATTTTTTTTATTTTTCTCGGTCGTAAGTTCTGCGAAATTTCTTCGAGTGTCTTCGACCGTTGGAGGTTCCTATTCCAGGTTACGGATGGAGTCTTCCATGTTCTTGAGTTCCGCTTTAAATTTGTTTCTACTTGGGAAGCAGAACGGTGTGGTCCAGTTAGTGCAGTGTTCGCTCCTTTTCTAGCTAGATCATTTGCGATTTCATTGCCTTCTATGCCTTGTTGAGCTAGCACCCAGAGTAGGAGGACTTTATTTTCTTTTGAGGACTTTATTTTCAGCTTCTCTAGGCATTCTTTGAACAACTTCGAAGTGATGGTTGGAACAACTTCGAATATCCTAACCTATCGGATAAGATGGTTATTTCCTGTTTCCGATAGTTCCTATCTAAAATATGTTGTACGCATCTTTCGATAGAGTAGATTTCTGCCTGAAGAATGCTGGGGTAGGTGCCAATTGATTAGGAGCATTTATACTGTAGGGTGAACAACACTTCTTTTTATTGAAGGTGCACAACATTAGAAAAATTACCTGAAAAAAACTTCTGGAGTTCTCGCTACTTTTTTTCTCTTAAAAAAATAACGCGATAATGCCAAAAATGAGTCTTTTTGGGCTATCGAATTATCAATCTAAGGCTGCAAATTAAAGGATCTTATTTTTTTTAAATAAAACCCCGTCTACTAACATTTATTGTCTTCAAATATTACACGTGTCTCTTTTGTTGTTTGATTAGGTTGTTTTGGTGCGATAAGGCTCAGATAAGGCCCGATACTGATTATATCAATCGCGAGCTGCCAGTGCTCGGAATACATGTAGCATATACGAGCCAGCTTAATATATTCAACGTCGCAGAGAACAAAGGGTTAGATTAGGTTAGATTCCTAGAGGTGGCTCTCGACCTGATCCACTGCAACCTTCTCTAATCTATTGTGGTCCTCTTCTGATCCTAAGTTTATATTTTCCATTACTATCCTTTTCACAAAGTTTAGCAACTTGGAGATTGAACCCTCCATGTAGCTCCCTGGCAATGGCCTATCATTGCCTATTACCGAGAACCGCACATTTGCCAAGCTGTTGCACCGACATAAAATGTATTCTGTCGTTTCTTCATCGGACTGGCAGAACCTACACATAGCTTCGTCTGTCACTCCCATCAGCTTTAGATGCCTATTCAGCTTACTGCCCTGTTAACTAGATCCACTACAGCTTAGCACTAGAGCAACAAAGGTTTGATCAATTATATCTAATATTTCGATGAGTACTTAACGAGGCGATTGTAGATTGTGTGAGAGGAGGAAGTTCGCGACCTTCTAGATCTAGTGTGTCCCCCTTTCTTGAGATATAACTCATATTCTCATATAGTCTCAGGGCTTTAACAAAAGCCAATATCTGAGACGGTTTTAGAGATGTTAGTTCTCCATCTCCGATATCAGTCGTATCAACATTTACGGCACGAGTGGTTGTCGTCTCGGCGCACTCAGTGATGAGGTATTCTGGTGTTTCCCCATTTTTCCCCTAGAAATCAAATCGCCGTTGTTTCGTAGCTTCAATCTACTGAGGTGTTCATTGAGAAAACAATGTCCTGTTAAAAATCCCGTGAAAATCCGAAGATTCTTACTTAAATCAACGAAAATATTTGATTTTTTCCCGGTGGTAAGTCCTGAGAAATTTCTTCGAGTATCTTAGACCGTTAGAGAATTGTAATTCCAGGTTACGGATGGAGTTTTCCAGGTTCTTGAGTTCTGCTTCAAGTTGGTTTTGACTTGGGAAGCAGAACGGTTCTGGTCCAGTTAATGGGATATACGAGATGATCAGGCGACGCGGTGAATTTTATGATGAAAGATGAGAACACGCGTCGAATTGGTATATTATGTATATTAAGCTTAATAACGATTAAGAGTTTTGATTGGAAAGTAATAGATAGGTTTAAGCGAGGGTTTAAGCCTTAATTATAGGAAGAAGAAACTCATCAAAGTTTATGTGTATAAATTTCAAGTCTATGACAAATCTTTTTTGGAATAAAAAAGTAATTGATAATTAATTTTTAATTAATAATTATGAAAGAATGACAAAATTAAAATTACTTTTTTTCTCAGAAAAAGTCATTAAATTTGGGTGTATAATCATAGATAAAAGAAAATAATCTACTATTAAGATAGATATGAAACTTAATAGTAAAATTTTGGGTCAAAGCGCCCCTCCGTGTTTTTAGTGGAGACTACGTTTAACCCAGCGCCTTCGCCTTTTCTGCTGTAAATGTTTTTTTATGTTTATATTTGAATTCAAAGAATTTATTTTTAAAGTTACACTGATATATTAGTATATCAGAGTAACTTTAATAAAACATAAGAATATATAGATTTACAATTTATTTTTTTATTTATTTTACAGAGTTTCATGTAAATGATCGTAAGTCGACTGGCTGTCTAATGAATAGACCGAGATTTATAGATTTTAATGCGAACGAAAAAAATCAAAAACGAATACATATCATATATTTTTCTTTTATCTAAGGTACATACCTTATCGTCTTTTGGAAACACGTACATTTTTGCAGTTTTGTTAGCTTCTTTGCGAGATGCAACATATCAAGAAAACACCATTTTTGCAGTTAATAAATAATAAAACTATTTCTGCCTATGATATTTAAAATTTAGATAGATAGAAAATTAAAAAACAAACGAGTATTTGCAAACGCAGGCCCAAATTCAATAAAAATCAAAATTTTTCCTGCGAAAATCAGGCTTTTTTCACTGAAAAGGTAGTTTTTGATTTATCAGCAGTCATTGTCAAGTTGACAATATACAGGGTGTTTTCGAATTAGTCTAAAAAATTATGGTGTGATTCCTCATGTGTTCTTAAAACAATTTTTATATACCCATTGGGTCTAAAGTAATTCCTTTTTGATCTACAGGGTGTTAAAAATTACAAAAAATCGATTTTTTGCTTAACATAAATGGTACACCACTGCTGTCTTAAAGAAAATATATTTTTTTCTTGACTGGCCATCCTTTTTCAACAAAATTGATCTTTTGAGTTTTTCTTGTTCATCAAACGGTTGTCGACAAAAAAATAAATATAGTTATTAAGAGCCAGCCTTAATTCGTTTTCTAACGAGAAATTTTTTAGATTAATTAGGAAACACCCTGTATATGCATATCACAGGCAACCAAATAAACTAGTAACCTCTAAAAATTATTTTTCCTACCACTAGCGACATACCGTGTTTTTAGTGTGTACTAAATTATTTTATCAAAATTTCACTATATAAGTTTCCAGGCAATGGTGTATAATATACTGGACTGTCACTGAGTGCACTACGTGACAACAGAGGCCTAGGCGGAAGCCAGGTGTTACGTATTGTTTACTATCAAAAAGAGGTATACTCCGTTTTTTCTCAGGTAAGATTTAAACAGGCGATGACAGAAAAAAAGCAGATGACGTCCATACCAATCTATTTATTTCACTAAAAAATGTTTGGTTTGGTTTGGTCTAATATTTTTTAAGTTAACTATGCCTGGGTTTATATATAAATGCCTCGTCTCTTGTTGTTTTAACCAATTTTATTGGTTTATTTCAAAAATGACAGATCATATTTCAATACTATTGGTTTGAAGGAACAATGAACGACAAACGGACACCGATGCGTATGAACTCGACTTAAGATTTTTGAGAGTTGTCAAAGTCTTGCCAAATTATAGGTTATAATTTTGTGTCCAATTATGTCAAATAGAAATTATAAATATTTTGTATTTTGCATTTTGGACTGTGTTATTACGTGTGTTTCGTGTTTTTTTAAATTAAGTGGAGGAAAACTCGAGGGCAAAATTAACTGTTGACCCAGACCATAGTTTACAGTTAATATTCGGTGCCCAGACACTGCCAGAGACACAGTTTGCCAGAGAACACACCAGAGACTATGGCCAGAGAGATGTATTAGCCATAAAAAAAGCTTGTATACTATCTCGTATATGGTACCAAAGACTGTAAAATAACATGGTACCAACCCTCTCTAAAATAACATCACGCGATAGGTAATAATACATTTTAGTACTGCAGAGAGATAATGTCAAAAGATACTGGTTTCAAAAAAAATTAAAGTTAATGAATCAAATTAATAATAATAATCAATTAATTAAAGTTAATGAATCAACTTTTAAGGTATAAAATTCAGTAAATGTTATTATTAATAAAATATTTTGTTCTATTTATTAAGTACTTATAAGTTATAAAATGGCAATAAGTTGTTTGGCCTTTAAAGTAAAATCTTTTTATAGTTTTTTTTTGGTATCTATGTGGTGTTTTGTTTAAAATACACCCTTGCTTGTTTTGTATACCGGGTGTTGCATCGTCGGACGGGACATAGGAAATCCCATGTAAATTTTAATGGGGTCAATTATTGGCTTCCCTAATTATTTTAGAAAATAATTCTATTTAGGTTTATTGAAGAGCACTAAAACCCACATTCAAAAGAATAACTTTAGATATTTTTGATTAGCCCGTTTACGAGTTATCGCCGATTTCTTTTTAAATATTTCTCCTTTCTTATGGTCCTGTATTTACTTATGAGCACCAGTCAAGGTAAAAGATAACTGTCAAATGAAGTTGTCATTTCAGAAATTTACCTATTTAGTGCTTTATTATTATTGAAAACTCATTCCTACATCGGAAATCTTAAAGATGTATTTATAAATACAAATTAATTAAGAAAAATAATGTAATCAATTACAAGGTTAATTATAGTATTATTACAATATTCAATAACTTATTAATTTAGGTACTATTAAATTGTTAGAACATTAGGATTTAAGATGTTCAAATATTCCTCCATCGACTGCTAGACAATAACCCAGGCGATCATAAAATTATCTTCTTACATTCGCTAGTTGGTAAGCTGAAATTCTATTGCATTCGGCAGAAATAGCATTTTGTAACTCGTCTAGCTTTGGGTATTTTTTATCCTTGTATATGCTGTATTTTAAATGGCCCCAGAGAAAGAAATCATTTGGCGAAATATCAGGAGACCTTGCTGGCCAATTAACTGTATGATTTAGGCCAATAACGTTTCCGTTGAAACTATTGTCTAAATATTCCCGAACAGCCAGGGTACTATGTGCCGGACAGCTATCCATTTGGGCCAAACTTCATGATTTTCCCTAGCGGCATCATGTAAAGCAGGTAAAATATGATTTTCGAGTAGTTCCAAATAATATTCTGCATTTAAATTTCGCGTAAGAAATAATGGCCCGATAATATGGTGTCCGAATATCCCTGCCCAACCATTTAGTTTCTGTGGATATTGCGTCCTTGTTTCGACAAACCTGTGTTGGTTTTCTTTGTTCCAATATCGATAATTTTGAACATTCGGTTCATTATTTAAGGTAAACGTGCATTCGTCAGTGAAACATATGTTTTTAAAAATTCCCTAACCGTGTTTGCTCTTTCCATCATATCAAAACAAAACGCCTGCCGCCGTATTTCGTCCCCATCTCGTAGCTCTTGGTGCTTTTCATATTTAAAGGAATAGTATTTATGTCGTTTCAAAATTCGAAACGCTGTAGTGGGATCTGTTCCTATTTCATCCTCAAGTTTCCTTGTGCTTATCTTTCCATCGTTCTCTTCCACGCACAATAAAATTTCCAAGTCGGTATCATTTCTTGCATCTTCTCTTTGTTCCTGTCTTGCTTCACATCTGCAGTTATTTATTAATCAAGCTAATCAAAAATATCTAAAGTTATTCTTTTGAATGTGGGTTTTAGTGCTCTTTAATAAACCTAAATAGAATTATTCTCTAAAATAATTAGGGAAGCCAATAATTGACCCCATTAAAATTTACATGGGATTTCCTATGTCCCGCTCGACGATGCAACACCCGGTATACACATACCGTATTTTTTTAATAAAAAAACTCGATTAGATTTTTTCAGTTTTATACAGTTTTTTTTTCAATATTTTGAAGTAATCACTTGTCACTCAAATTTTAAATAAATGTATTAATACAATAATTCTAAAAAAAAAATCAAAATAAATAAAATAAACTTTCTACTTAACACAAAAATCAACCGACCCGACCGATTTGAAAAGAAAATAACGTTGGTCGCAGCGGAATGAATTCTTCACTTAACATTCAAAGAAAGTTGTCGACCTTAAGCGTTAATAAAGCGTTTTATTCATTCAATTAAAGGACATAAACAAGATATTCTACTAGTACCTAGTTTGTCTTGACATTCTACAGCAGTGCCTTCAAAATTCAAAATATTATCAGCTGGCGTTTGTTAATTATGTGAGCAAATGCGTCTAATTAGTTAAAAACAGTTGTCTTTTTCCGACAAATCAGTATCCGCCGAATTAATTAACAGCAATTTGCGTCAATATTTAAAAAGTCAAATAAGGTTTTATGTTCCTAGACGTCTGTTTTAACATCGCACGACCATATTTTCGATGTAGATGAGTAAAACTTTTTTATGGACAATGTTACATAGTTTATTTGCTTTGAAACTTAGATTAGATATTTTTAAAACATACCATGTTTTTAAAATATCTAAGTAGCTAGTTTAAATTTGCACGTAACAAATATTGAAAACGATAATGGCATTTTTAGTGTTTATCAGAGCAAAGGAATTTTACATAAATGTTTTAAAAATATTATTTTTAAACACACATTTAAATTAGGAGACAGAATATGTGTATGTTTTTATTAAAAGCTAAAAAAAAATTCTCTCAAAATTCTAATATCTCGAAATAAAATCGCCACTGGAAGAGAAAAATCTACGAAAATTTTATATTTTGGGTAAGCACCAGTAGCGGATACAGAGGGGGCCGTGGGGCCCAGGCCAATTATAGGGAATATTATAAAGAAATTATGTATTTTAACTAAAAACAAACAAAAAATTAAACAGTATTTTCAAAAAAGTTCTCCTTTTCAAAGTTTTTTTTTGCGAAAAGAACTCATCCTGTATAACGAAATTATTACTTTATACGACTTAAATTAAAAATTCAGTGTTTACCTAAATTCTCGATTTTCTGAAACACGGTAAGAGAACGCCAAAAAAGTTCACATTCGTAATCCGATCTCAAAATAGGGTGTATACCAATTTTTGCAAAAATCCGACGATTTCCAGTTTTTCCAATAATTACCACCAAATTTTGACCTAACGTGCCTAACTGACAAGAAATGCTTAACATTTCAGGAGGTATAGCTCTTCCCGTCGTCAGAACCAAAAAAACTTCTCTGATTTCCTTTTTGATCTACACAGTGGTGTGTTTACAAAAAATACTTCACTCTGTAGTCTGTGTTTTTTTTAATTTTCCAGTCGCGAAAACCTCCGACTTTGTCCAAAAAATGAACCCGTATTTTTTTTATTAAAATAATTAGAAAACGTTTTACTCTTGATATTCTATTTTTTTATTAAATACTATTTATTATAAAAAAAATTGGATTTGCTTTATTAAAAATTTATGGTCCATATAGGCTTGTGCATTCTCCGCCGGTGCTACCACCATCCGAGAATATCGTAAATTTGTGTTAGGAACATAGATTTATTTGGTTAGGAAGTATAATTTGTGAAAATTCTAAAATAAAAAAGTAAATATTTTGATATCTTCAGAAGGTCTAACTTGTATTATAATTTATTATTCCAGCTAAAAAAACGTTGTAGATGAGTTCAACTACGGTAGCGAGCATAGTTTTAATCACCGGTTTTGCTAGTGGGGCATAATTGGGACTACTTCGGCTGTAATGAAATGTTTTAAGGGTACATGATTTTAATTTTAGAAGATGTTCATAAAACATTGAATCACTAGTTGATTAAAAGAAGTATACCATTAATATAGCAAATTATATTTTATCCTCTCATAGTATATGTCTATTTAATTTTTTGATTATTTTTGAGCACTATTCGACAATTTTTAACTGGAGTGGGATCTTCTGGAGGAACCTAACAAACTCTGGAATGTCAAAAAGACATTCTTCTGTGGTTTCTCCACATCGAGTTATGATCGTCGCAAAAAGCCGTAGTAATTAACAGACTCATGTTAGGACACTGTAGGTTTTCTCATCAATTTTTGCTGGGGGCGAACCACCGCCTCTATGTGAAAAATGTAGTAATTCTTTAACTGTCAAGCATATCCTTAAGGAATGTAATCAGTTAATTAACCTAAGAGAGGCCTGCAATCTTTCGTCAGACATGTCGGTTATTTTCTCTACAAGTGAGCAACCAAAACTTGATTTTCTGGAAAGATCTGAAATATAGGTATCTAAAAAACTACATTTTGGTTTAAAGCAACCAATTACTAATTCAATTGTATATATTTTTTACGCTTTATTGATTTATTGTATGTTGTCTGTACCATTTACTTTTTATTTGTACAAAATCAGTGTCTGTACTCTTAACATATACAATCTGTCTATAGTAAATTGTCAAATATTGTTCCGTACTAAAATAGCAGGTGATACGCCGCTAAATAGCCTTTGATGCTGATGCGGCTTGAAAGTTAAATTTCTTCGTCTTCTTCTTCGACAATTTTATTAACATTTGAAATTGTCACAACACAAAGCAACGCAGGGGCGGATACAGGAATTTATTTTAGGGGGGCCCAAATAATAAAGTGATTTAGAATATACTTTTTAGGGCGTCATGTTTAACCCAATAGGGTAATATTTAACCCAATTTACAGATTTTAGGGGGGGCCCGGGCCCCATGGGCCCCCCCTCTGTATCCGCCACTGAAGCAACGTCCAGTTCGGGTTCTTTTTCACTTTTTTTATACAGGGTGGTCCGAACTGTATTCCGGAAACTTCGGCAACATATTCTGCAGATAAAAATAAGTAAAAAAGTTCGTATAAATGTATGTCCTAAAATGCTTAGTTTCGGAGATACAGGGTGTAGAAGTTTCATTTTTATTTTTTCCTAATAATTTCTGAAATAACTTCAATATTTGCATGAAAATTGGCTTCTGGGAGTTTTTTCACATGCGAAAATTGATTGTGATGTCAATATGACTCCTACTTATAGAGGGCGCCACCTACATATTTTTTAACTGGTTTAAAGAGTAATGATTGAAATGATTTAAAGAGTATAAGAATATAGATTTACGACGTTTTTACAATGAAAAAGTATCTTGGTAAAAATCGTTAAGAGTACTGGTTCTCGAGATATTTGGAATCGAAATTGTCAATACCTGTCATCATTGACATAAATTAAACATGTTGAGTAAATAGTTATTAGACTGAAATCATAAATTTGAAATGTTTTTGTGTCAAAAGTTCAACGGAAACTGGTTTATCGTAATTTTTTCGCAGAAAAATTTATGATTAATTGAAAAAAATAAAAATTTCTCAAATTAATTTTTTCAATCAAATAACTATCTACTCAACGTGTTTATTTTTTGTCAATAATGACATGTATTGACTGTTTCCATTCTAAGTATCTTAAGAACGGTTGCTCTCGTAGCGATTTTTACAAATAGATATTTTTTACGTAAAAAGTCACAGAGATGTATATTTTCCGCTCGGTAGTTTTCTATAGGTACGGACGAAAAGTTATTACTCTTCAAAACAGTTAAAACATATGAAGGTGGCGCTCACTACAAATCGGTGTCATATTGACATCAAAATCAAATTTCTCATGTCAAAAAACTCCCAGACACCAATTTTCATCCAAATATTGACGTTACTTCAGAAATTATTTGGAAAAAATCGAAATAAAAATGCAACTTCTACACCCTCTATCTTCGAAACTAAGCATTTTAGGACATATTTACACGAACTTTTTTAGTTATTTTTATTTGCAGAATATGCTGCCGAAGTTTCCGGAATACAGTTCGGACCACCCTGTATATTATGACAAAGCCACGATTTCAATACGATTTTAATTATTATGCGATCAACCTGAACTGTAACCGGAACGACGTAAAAATACATATTGAAAATTTCTGATTTCTGCCGTATACGGCGCCGCGGTCGGAAATTTTTGAAATCAACTGAAATGCACCCCAAGCTTATGCTATTGTCACATTTAAAACAAAAACACCATTAAACATTTGAACACTAACATTTATAAAAAAATATCTTGACACGTTTACACAGTACCTACTACTAATACTTAGCAGTAAGTGGTAAGGAATTTTAAAATATGTGATTTTTTTGGATATCTTTTTTTTTAAATAACGGAGAAAATAATATTGCATTTTATATTTTAAAAACGGTTTAAATTTTATTGCACGCTATTTTATTTAAAATCGAAAATCATAATTTATTTAAATATTTTTGGGTACTCACTTTTATAGATAATTTATCCAAATTTCCATCGTTTTCTCCCTTGGGACCGGTCCCTTGCGCCTCTATGAACTTTCCATTTAATTCTACGTCTCCCGTTATATCGGCTTCTTTACCGCCTTTGCCCATCGCGTAAACACCAGCAAAATTCAAAATAAACAATAAAAATAAACTTGTTCACCTCGTAACACCTCTTGTATCACGACTGTTGTAACTGCTACGCTATTGTATGCTATGCAGCTGCGACCGGAGCACAGGACCGGAGCCACACCGCCAGAAACGTGACCTCTGATTGGTCGGATATGGAGGTGTGCGCGCGCGACTTAAGCATGTTTAATTCCCGGCACTAATTAATACAAGGGGAGAGATCAAAGTATTATGTGACGTAGGCTTCCAAGATATAATTTATTGTTCGTCGGGATATCCATATAAAATATATAGATTAATTTTGAGTATAGTAATGATGAGTGGTTTTATTAATAAATAGAGTAGAGTCGGGGATTATGGAATACCAGTTTTATTTATCCAATTATTTAAAAAAGTATTTGATAAAATATAAATATAAAAATGACAATGGATTGGTCAAAGGTTTTATTATATCGAACTTTGGTAACAAATTTAAAAAACACAAACAGAAAATTATTTCGCGTTAACAAAAAAAGTACATTTTTGCTTGCCGAAAAAAATGGTCGGGTAATATGAAATACGTGATAAAAATCGCAAATATAACAGTCACGGCGTTCAGTATCTGCGCATAATTCGTGTGCCCAGAGGTTGCATCGTAGGCACTGTATCCATATTTCTCCTTTTACGTCGGCCGTGAATCGTCCTGAAGAGAAAATACATTCTGCATCAACTTTCGGCCTATCGCTCATATTTGGGAATTCTTCCTCATCAGTCGAGTCATTCAGGATGGGATACTTTCATTTAAATCATCAGAGGATGTGTCTTCCACCATTTCCTTTCTTGCTTTTTTTCTATCATAACTAATTTTTGCGTCAACATTCATTTTGCTACTACCAGGTTTTGCACCGTCGACGGTTGGTTTTTTCTTTCCGTCGAACTCGACTTTTCTTTTAAATTTATTATTTTTATTTTTCGATGAGATTGACTCTTCCAGTTCATTTTTGTTTGGAGTCGTAGTTACAATTTTAGCTGTTCCCGATTTTCGACCTCTTACGCCTTGTCGCTTTTTGAGAACAGGAACTGGAACTATATGTTGTGGTAAAACCAGTTGTCCATTTGTCCTATCGCCGACATTTTCCTGGTCACGCGGTGGGTTTAAGCGATCTTCATCTTCAATAGGCGCTTCATCTTTTCTTTGTGCTTCTACTAGAAAATCCTCTTCTGTAAATATATTTCTGTTTACTGGAAAAATACCAGTTTGCCGAAATCCATTGACTGCCCTTTCACCAGTTTGTATCTTCAAATAAGCTTTACCAAGCAGGTCACTGATGTCATATTGAGATATTGGACGGTTATTTTGCCTCAAAAATTGTCGAATTTCTTCATTGTAATAGACTTTCAACGCTCCCATTACCGATTTGTCAAGCGGCTGCATTATGTGTGTTGTGTGAGGCGGTAGGCACAATAAAGTTACGTGGTTTTCTCTAGCAGCAACAATAACATCTAAGTTCCGTGTGTGAGTGTGGTGCCCGTCCAAAATCAAAAGTACAGGGTTTTCGGCACTTGGTCTTACATAATTTATGAAATGAAATGTTATGAAATGATTTCACAACCAAACCAAACCACTGCGTGAATATGTCGGTTTGAATCCACCCGGATGGGTGAAAGGCAAAAATACTTCCCGGTGGAGCTCCCTTTTTTATTAGTTCGCTTGTATTTTTGCGGGGGAATATAAGAAGAGGTGGCACATAATTTCCACTTGCACTCATACACAGAACACAAGTCACTAGTGATCCACGCTCTGCCGATGTCAACGCTCCTATCTGTCGCTTTCCTCTTTGCGAAAACACCTCGGGACACTTTGACTGAACTATGCTTAGATCACTTTCATCAACGTTAAATATTTGATGGGGTGAAAAGAGTTTTTCTTCCATTTTTTCTCCAACAAATCAAAAAACTCATCAACGTTCTTCTTGTTGAAGCCAAGAGCTCGTGCAAACGACGTTCCCGTCGGTTTTCGTAGGCTTAAAACCTGCTTGTGACGTAATCTAAATCGTTTCAGCCAGTCCTTTCCGGCCGATTTTTTGAGCAGCGAGAAAGAATTCGGAATGTTATTCCTTCTAGCTAACTGGAATGCGAGATTACAGACATCCCGTCTAGTTAACCCATAAAAGGATTTCTCCATTGCCAGGCAATGCTTCACTAGCTCCTTTTCTAGATGATCCGGCAAAATTGGTTTCCTGCCTAGTATTGTTTGGCATACCTCACCTGCAGCACTATCTTTCTTGCAAATTCTGAAAAGTGTTGCACGAGGGACATGATATGTTTTGCATGCCTTCAAATAGCACATCTTTTTGCTTCTAACTGCCAACACCGCTTGTTTCATGTCTTCTTCGTTCCACTTTTTACGTTGTGGCGAGGTTTTGGTAGTACCTTTGTTCGTTTTGTTATTATTTTGCGACATTTCTAGAATAAAAACCAATTTTGAAACTATATTTTTTGCGTCGGGTAATATGGAATACTATTTCATATTAACCGCCTTTTTAAATTTTGGCGGTTAGGTCAGAAAAAAATGCTGGGTTATTAAAATGAGCCGTAATCATATATTATTGTTTTCACAGATCATTCATCTGCCTAATTAAACAATAATACTGAATAAAATCACGCTCAAACTTGCCTAAAATAAAATTTTAATGTACTAACCTCAAAATTGCCGGTGCACCGAAATCACAACAACTGTAAAAACAACTTGACGTTTAATTTCCATAGACTAAATATTCTAGTGGGAGAGTATGAATGATATTAGAGCAAATGGTCATAGATGGCGCTAATAGTTTAGCCAAAAATGATTATATTATGTAAATATAAATATGAAAATATATTCCATAATCCCCGACTTTACTCTACTCATAATTCCTAGGGCTTGCCATCATGTTTCAAAATTGAATTCGCAGTACATGTGTTAAAAAATGCTGGACAGTGATAAAAAACTAGGAGTTTTTTATTTGTAATAATACCAAAAATAATTTACATATGTTATAAGAAAATAGCATAACTAATGTTATGTTAATCATTAATCAATAACGGAAAATATATAAACAATATAACATGATGAGTTTCCATTTATAATAAAAACGATAATATTATAACAAAATCGTTATTAACAAAATTAAAGAAATTATTATTTACAAATTAAATTATACAAGGTGGTCCGAACTGTATTCCGGAAACTTTGGTGTTGTTTTGGCATATTCTTCAGATAAAAATAAGCAAAAGAGTTCGTATAAATATATGTCCTAAAATGCTTAGTTTCTGAGTTACAGGGTGTAGAAGTTTCTTTTTTTTTCTTTCTTCTGAAGTAACGATATTTGGGTGAAAATTGGTGTCTGGTAGTTTTTTGGCATAACAAATTGGATTTTGATGTAAATATGACTCCTATTTCTAGAAGGCGTCACCTACATAATTCTAACTTATTTGAAGAGTAGGTAATCATTTTTCGCCCGAATCTGTATAAAACTATTGAGTAAAAAAATAGACATTTAAGACGTTTTTTACATAAAAAATGTCTCCGGGTAAAAATCGCTAAGAATAATGGCTCTCGAGATATTTGGAATTGAAATTATCAATACCTGTCATCATTGACATACATTTTTCTTTCCCAAATTTATCATTTCAGTCAAATAACTATCTAAAATACTCAATATGTTTATTTTTTGTCAAATATGACATGTATTGACTATTTCCATTCTAAATATCTTGAGATTTTTACCAAGAGACATTTTTACGTTAAAATCACGGAAATGTATATTTTTTCACTCTGTAGTTTTATAGAAGTAGAGACGAAAAGTTATTACTCTTCAAAATAGTTAAAACACATGTGGCGTCCCCTACAAATAGGAGTCATACTTTTCTTCAGACACCAACTTTCATCCAAATATTGACCTTATTTCAGAAATTATTTAGAAAAAATCGAAATAAAAATAAAACTTCTCCACCCTGTACTCCGAAACTAAGCATTTTCGGACATACATTTATACGAACTTTTTTACTTATTTTCATCTGCAGAATATGCTGCCGAATTTTCCGGAATACAGTTCGGACCACCCTGTATAGTATCACACATAAAAGTCCGCATCATATGGAACTTTTTTGAACTTTTTTATTTATGGAACTTTTTTGACCTAGATGAAATTTGACTTCGGCATTAGTTTCTGCTTTGATTTATAATAAAAATGACATCAGTAAAGTTTGCCTATTGCTTTCGGGTGTCTATCAAATATGACATTTAAAGTAATAAATGGCTAAAAATTTGTTTCTTGGCCGAATTTCGAAAAAATTATTTCAAAAAGTTGTTGATTCTTTAATGTTATGCCGCAACCGCACATGCGGCATTTAGCGAACTCTGAGCGCTCGTCAACTACCGAGCGCTCGTGATCGGACTTCGCCCTTCCAACCATACATGCGGGCTCTGATAGCAACAACATAGAGACGAGCGCTCGTTCTCGTCGCCGATCGAGTCGCCGAACTCCGACTTCTCCATCCACACACATAGGAAATCGGCGAAGCCCTGATCGGAGATCGCCAAATTCCGCATGTGCGGTTCCGGCATTACATGAATATGCGGATTTTCANNNGAGGAAGCCATTACGTATTGCTAGCTAGGTGGTCCGAACTGTATTCCGGAAACTTCGGCAACATATTCTGCAGATAAAAATAAGTAAAAAAGTTCGTATAAATGTATGTCCTAAAATGCTTAGTTTCGGAGATACAGGGTGTAGAAGTTTCATTTTATTTTGATTTTTTCCTAATAATTTCTGAAGTAATTTTAATATTTGCATGAAAATTGGCTTCTGGGAGTTTTTTCACATGCGAAAATTGATTTCGATGTCAATATGATACCTACTTATAGAGGGCGCCACCTACATATTTTTAACTGGTTTAAAGAGTAATGATTGAAATGATTTAAAGAGTATAAGAATATAATATACGTTTTTACAATGAAAAAGTATCTTAGTAAAAATCGTTAAGAGTAATGATTCTCGAGATATTTGGAATCGAAATTATCAATACTTGTCATCATTGACATAAATTAAACAAGTTGAGTAAATAGTTATTAGACTGAAATCATAAATTTGAAATGTTTTTGTGTCAAAAGTTCAACGGAAACTGTTTTATCGTAATTTTTTCGCAGAAAAATTTATGATTAATTGAAAAAAATAAAAATTTCTCAAATTAATTTTTTCAGTCAAATAACTATCTACTCAACGTGTTTATTTCTTGTCAATAATGACATGTATTGACTGTTTCCATTCTAAGTATCTTAAGAACGGTTGCTCTCTCTCTCGTAGCGATTTTTACAAATAGATATTTTTTACGTAAAAAGTCACAGAGATGTATATTTTTCGCTCGGTAGTTTTCTATAGGTACGGACGAAAAGTTATTACTCTTCAAAACAGTTAAAACATATGAAGGTGGCGCTCACTACAAATCGGAGTCATATTGACATCAAAATCAAATTTCTCATGTCAAAAAACTCCCAGACACCAATTTTCATCCAAATATTTACGTTACTTCAGAAATTATTTGGAAAAAATCGAAATAAAAATGCAACTTCTACACCCTGTATCTTCGAAACTAAGCATTTTAGGACATATTTACACGAACTTTTTTAGTTATTTTTATTTGCAGAATATGCTGCCGAAGTTTCCGGAATACAGTTCGGACCACCCTGTATATTATGACAAAGCCACGATTTCAATACGATTTTAATTATTATGCGATCAACCTGAACTGTAACCGGAACGACGTAAAAATAATACATATTGAAAATTTCTGATTTCTGCCGTATACGGCGCCGCGGTCGGAATTTTTTGAAATCAACTGAAATGCACAAAGCCTATGCTATTGTCACATTTAAAACAAAAACACCATTAAAAACTGTCATTTGAACACTAACATTTATAAAAAAATATCTTGACACGTTTACACAGTACCTACTACTAATACTTAACAGTAAGTGGTAAGGAATTTTAAAATATGTGATTTTTTTGGATATCTTTTTTTTAAATAACGGAGAAAATAATATTGCCATTTTATATTTTAAAAACGGTTTAAATTTTATTGCACGCCATTTTATTTAAAATCGAAAATCATAATTTATTTAAATATTTTTGGATACTCACTTTTATAGATAATTTATCCAAATTTCCATCGTTTTCTCCCTTGGGACCGGTCCCTTGCGCCTCTATGAACTTTCCATTTAATTCTACGTCTCCCGTTATATCGACTTCTTTACCGCCTTTGCCCATCGCGTAAACACCAGCAAAATTCAAAATAAACAATAAAAATAAACTTGTTCACCTCGTAGCACCTCTTGTATCACGACTGTTGTAACTGCTACGCTATTGTATGTTATGCAGCTGTGACCGGAGCACAGGACCGGAGCCACACCGCCAGAAACATGACCTCTGATTGGTCGGATATGGAGGTGTGCGCGCGCGACTTAAGCATGTTTAATTCCCGGCACTAATTAATACAAGAGGAGAGATCAAAGTATTATGTGACGTAGGCTTCCAAGATATAATTTATTGTTCGTCGGGATATCCATATAAAATATATAGATTAATTTTGAGTATAGTAATGATGAGTGGTTTTATTAATAAATACTCATAATTCCTAGGGCTTGCCATCATGTTTCAAAATTGAATTCGCAGTACATGTGTTAAAAAATGCAGGACAGTGATAAAAAATTAGGAGTTTTTTATTTGTAATAATACCAAAAATAATTTACATATGTTATAAGAAAATAGCATAACTAATATGTTATGTTAATCATTAATCAATAACGGAAAATATATAAACAATATAACATGATGAGTTTCCATTTATAATAAAAACGATAATATTATAACAAAGTCATTATTAACAAAATTAAACAAATTATTATTTACAAATTAAATTATACAAGGTGGTCCGAACTGTATTCCGGAAACTTTGGGTGTTTTGGCATATTCTTCAGATAAAAATAAGCAAAAGAGTTCGTATAAATATATGTCCTAAAATGCTTAGTTTCTGACATGGGTGTAGAAGTTTCTTTTTTTTATTCTTCTGAAGTAACGATATTTGGATGAAAATTGGTGTCTGGTAGTTTTTTGGCATGACAAATTGGATTTTGATGTAAATATGACTCCTATTTCTAGAAGGCGTCACCTACATAATTCTAACTTATTTGAAGAGTAATCATTTTTCGTCCATATCTGTATAAAACTATTGAGTAAAAAAATAGACATTTAAGACGTTTTTTACATAAAAAAATGTCTCTGGGTAAAAATCGCTAAGAATAATGGCTCTCGAGATATTTGGAATTGAAATTATCAATACCTGTCATCATTGACATTCATTTTTCTTTCCCAAATTTCATTCAAAAATCATTTCAGTCAAATAACTATCTAAAATACTCAATATGTTTATTTTTTGTCAAATATGACATGTATTGACTATTTCCATTCTAAATATCTTGAGAACGGTTGCTCGTAGCGATTTTTACCAAGAGACATTTTTACGTTAAAATCACGGAAATGTATATTTTTTCACTCTGTAGTTTTATAGAGGTAGAGACGAAAAGTTATTACTCTTCAAAATAGTTAAAACACATGTGGCGTCCCCTACAAATAGGAATCATACTTTTTTTCAGACACCAACTTTCATCCAAATATTGACGTTATTTCAGAAATTATTTAGAAAAAATCGAAATAAAAATAAAACTTCTCCACCCTGTACTCCGAAACTAAGCATTTTCGGACATACATTTATACGAACTTTTTTACTTATTTTCATCTGCAGAATATGCTGCCGAATTTTCCGGAATACAGTTCGGACCACCCTGTATAGTATCACACATAAAAGTCCGCATCATATGGAACTTTTTTGAACTTTTTTATTTATGGAACTTTTTTGACCTAGATGAAATTTGACTTCGGCATTAATTTCTGCTTTGATTTATATTAAAAATGACATCAGTAAAGTTTGCCTATTGCTTTCGGGTGTCTATCATATATGACATTTAAAGTAATAAATGGCTAAAAAATTGGTTTCTTGGCCGAATTTCGAAAAAATTATTTCAAAAAGTTGTTGATTCTTTAATGAATATGCGGATTTTCAACCATCTAGATGAAAAAAATCAATTTATTTGCCATTTTTAATCAGTAGAAGGCGATTGTCGTTAATAGAAGCAAAAATTACTTATGGGGGCCCCATTGCTAGTCAAATATTTATCTAGAACTCGTATATTTAGTTAAATGTTTTGAGTAAATTTTGTTGTTAAAAAATTAGCTTGCGTGATGCCCCCCCCCCCTCAAACTACGAATAATTCTTCCATATACATATATCGAGGTGTCTTCCTGTACATTTTCTCTCTCTAATTACTCAACTTTCAGTGGCTTAGAGATAGGATAGGGGGCTTAGCCCCCGAAACTCAAAGTTAGCGCTCTCTGATGATTGGTGCGGATCGTTTAAATTTGGTTTTAATCTCAAATCAATATTACATTTAAGTGAGCTGAACCCCCCAAAAGACTTTAGCCCCCCTAAAAGTCGGTGTCTAGTTGCGCCACTGTCAACTTCAGTTAAGATTTTCTTTAAAAATCGGAATGAAATGAAAAACTTGCATCGAAAATAAAATCGAGGCATAGGTTTGAATTCCTCGAGGAATTCCTAAACATGTGTATGAAATTTATGGGAAAGGGAAAACTGCGGGGGCTCCCCCCAAAATGGTGGGTGGTAGAAGGAAAAGGGAATTATATTTTGTTTCAGGACATCATTCTACACAAGAATGAGCAAGAATGGTGACAGAGCTCGAGAATTTTTTTTGCTGACCAGTGATATTAGACGTTTATATTACACCATTTGACAGCACATGTCTTTTTTATGAAATTTGGTATGTGCATGTGCATAGATTGGACCAAGGCCAACATGACCATGTACGATACATATCACTGTGACAGTTTTGATGTAAGAAAGTGAAAAGTAGATGTCCGATCGCGACCAAATTTGGTGGGTAGGGCTATGTGAGCGACAGTGCACACGGCCGCACCCTGCAAAGTTGGATACGATTACATCTTCATCAGGGTGGGATTAAGGTAGGGTTGCCAACTTTCAAAATAAAAAAGAGAGGACGAGAGGGCAAAAAAGAGGCACAGGCGAAACATTTTTTGAAACTTCGCCCAAATGTCTAGAATTTACTAAAATGTAAACGGTATGCAACTAATTTTTTTTTACTTTTTACTGTCTTTTCTGCTTTCTTACTTTCTTAAAAATATTTATACTCAAAACTTGTCAAAATAAAACAAACCATTTTCAACAAAACTTTTCTTTTCAAAACGTAAGCTAAACATAAAATAGTTGAACATGTTTTTATCGGTTCCACAAATATATCTTATATATAAATATTTCTTCACTTTCTTTTCTGTACAAACAAGTGGGAGTAGAGACAGATTAACAATTTTTTAAAGCACTGTAGCGACAGACAAATATTTTTTTTAGATTTTGAGTTTGGTATGTAAAAAAGAGGACTTATTCAATACGTGGGAGAAAAAAGGACAGTGAGATCGAAAAGAGGACTGTCCTCTGGAAAAGAGGACGGTTGGCAACCCTAGATTAAGGATTTGATACTGAAGTAAAATGAGGGTTGATTTCGGTATAAATGGGGACGGGCTACAGGACGATGCCCTCGACGTTTTGAACCGATGCCTCTAAATGGACGAAATCATCAGGATTTTTCTTAATTATGGGTCGATTGGAACCAAACTCGGTACGTGGATAGAGGTACCCGAACGGAGTCTTCAGACGGAAAGACGGTCATTTTAGTACAAATTTTGTGAATCGTATTATTTATTAATTTTTAATTTATTACTTTTTCAAAATTTAAACTACACTTTTTCAAATATGTCCTTCAAATCCTTCAATTTAATAGTTGTTAGTAAGAAAGTTTCACTTCAAATTATAATGCACACACAATTTTTTTTAAATATTTCTTGAACTTATCTTGTATAATATAAGAAATGCAGAAAATACAATAATGACGACATCCAACAAGCTGGTTTTCCATACAACACGCCACCAACATTAATGTTTACACAGTATATTAATGAATTACTATAAAAGGCATCTACAAAACGTAGTAACAAGTAACAGTGGATACATTAGTAGTAGCAGTAGTAGTATATAAAACACTGTAGCTTATACGAGATAATTTAATTGAGGGGTTAAGTTGCAATGCCAGCCTAATTCATTTAAAAAAAGGCCTAATAACATATATTAATAGTGGATCCGGAAATCTACATAAACATAATCCCAAACTGCCAAAAGTCGCCTATTCCTATATAAAATTCACTACAAATTACACGTTACTGCAGCACAATCCGTTATATTTGCTTTTTATTGTCATTATCAACAAATCCCGCATTTTTTCATAAGCTTTTTACACAAGTACTTACACTACTGACGTCTTTTCAAATCCTTACTTAATTTTGATAAAAGAGTATATTTAATAAATCAAGTTAGGATGCAAATACACGAGGGATGTCTCACTACTGGAATTACACGTATACTCTGTTAAGGTAAGATTTCGATTATAGATTATAGATTATATATTTCGGTTTATATATAAATCCGTCATGCGTCATCTCTTGTTATTTTTAACCAGTTTTATTTCAAAAATGACAGATCATATTTCAATATTATTGGTTTAACGGAACAATGAACGACAAACGGACGCAGATGTGTATGAACTCGATTTAAGATTTTTGAGAGTTGTCAAACTCTTGCCAAATTATAGGTTATAAGTTTATGTCAAATAGAAATGATAAATATTTTGCATTTTGCGTTTTGGGCTGTGTTATTACGTGTGTTTCGTGTTTTTTTCAAATTAAGTGGAGGAAAACTCAAAGGGGAGAAATTAAGTGTTGACCCATACCATAGTTTACGTTAATATTCGATGCCCAGAGACAGTTTGCCAGATATTATGGCTAGAGGGTTGTATTAGCCACAAATAAAGTTTGTATACTATCTTGTACATGATACCAAAAACTGAAGTATCCATAAAATAGCAGCACACAATAGGTAAATAATAATCATATTGAATAATTATATTGATAAATGTAACAATAAATGCAGGAAGTTGCTTGAGCTTGAAATACGGCTAGAAAGCAGGAAATCTTTTTTATATCTTTTTTTGGTATGCGGTGTTTTTTAAAATACACCCTTGCTCGTTTTGTATTAACAAATACTGTAATTGTTTTTTGAAAAATAACTCCATTAGATTTTTACAATTTTATACAGTTTTTTTTCACAATATTTTGAAGTAATCACTTGTTCACTTCTGCAATGCATTCCAATTGTACCAACTTATTTCTTTGTAAAATAAAATAAACTACTTGGAAAATAAAATGACAGACACATCTATCACTGTCAAGGATCTCTTGTCGTTGGACAGACTCTACATTTTTTTGGCAGTCATTGGCAGTCTTACGGCAGTCGCCTATAATAATTACATAGTATTCATAGGCAGTCTTCTTCGCAGTCATTGGCAGTTGCTTGGTAGTAAGATTATAATTTGGCAGTACATGTACATTTTTTGTGCAAGTGAGACACTCCTCGCAAATACCCTATGATCGAAAAAAAAACGGCGCCTAGTTGGCTATAGGAAATGATGATCGATGACATTTCCCATAAAAATTTACATATAAAATGACAGCGTTCTTCATTTCATAGCCAATATGTATCATACTGCAACAAAACCCGCCTTATCCAAATTATATTTGTGTTTTTTTCTGTTTAAAAATTAAATATTAATTTTTATTTCTAGAAAAACGAGATAAAAAACAATGATTCCACTAAATGGACACGTTTTTTGTAAATTAACGCTACACACATTTGCTAAAACAGCGATGACATTTCCCATAAAAATTTACATATAAAATGACAGCGTTCTTCATTTCATAGCCAATATGTATCATACTGCAACAAAACCCGCCTTATCCAAATTATATTTGTGTTTTTTTCTGTTTAAAAATTAAATATTAATTTTTATTTCTAGAAAAACGAGATAAAAAACAATGATTCCACTAAATGGACACGTTTTTTGTAAATTAACGCTACACACATTTGCTAAAACAGTTTTTGCTTATTATCTCGAAACAACGTTTTTGGGATAAGACGGGTTTTGCAACTGGACGCCTCAATTATTGTGTTTATCTCTATAAGGAATTGGATATACATATTTATTTCCAGCTATATTAAAAGAAACAGCTGTCTAAAATTTCAATGCAACATTTTAGAATAAATTTTGATATTTTATTTTAAACAAAAACTAAAAAAGCTTTTATTTAACTAATAACTATCATTTGATAGCTTCAGTAGATAGTTTGATGCTATTGATATAAATAGATATTATGATTTTTGATGAACTGTATCCGGAATATAAGTTTCAGGTTTAGATATCCACACTCGTTTAAGGCATAAGAAAATTTTATGCTCATAATCCTAAAATCAGGGTTGAGTCTTCATATTGCACATCATTAAATTGTATTATTTCATTATAACTTTTTATACGCCTCCAAAGTTTATAAATTATGGATATCGTAAAACAATCATTACCATTTGCAAATACTAATTACACTGTTATGTTTTCAACTTCAATAGTGTTTTTTTATATTACGTTCTAAAGAACAACAAATTTAAATTCATTTATTTCTGTAGCCATTATTTTTATAGTGGGCTCAATTGTGAATATTCTTGGATGGTTTTTAATGTCTTGTAATTCAGGTAATCATAATGGCCCAATGAGTCATAATGATCATAATATTAATTATATGTATTTTCATTGTCATAACAAAAAATATAATTGACACTTTATTAATTAAACTAGATCGTAAAAAGTGTATATTGCTTTTTAACTAATACCGTATGATCGAATAAAAACGGCGTCAGCGATGGCTATGAAATGAAGATCGCTGTCATTTTATATGTAAATTTATATAGGAAATGTGCCATCGATCGTCATTTCCAAGCCAACTGGACGCCGTTTTTATTCGATCATACGGTATAATATTTAGTAAAGATTTTTAAATTAAAATTTTACAAATATTAGAAGCTTTTTCATCTTGGTCAATTGAAAATTTGTCTTAAATAGATAATACGTAAATAGCACAAATTTAATTAATAAAAATCATGCGTATAGTATTTCAATCGATGTTTAAATATTCATAAATACGTACTTCGTACCAAGATACTTTTTTCTCCATTTAACTCACACTAAAGTCACAGAACAGAACAAAACACGATTTGGTTAAAGGAGAATTGCGAATTGCGAGCGTTACATACATATATTCCTTAGCTTGACCGAATGATACTGACGGTCAGAGGACAGTTATTGGTCAATTACCGTCTATTAGACCTCATTATTAGCACCTAGACAAGGTTTAGGATGCACGTATGGCCATTTATTTTGATAAATAGGTAAATAATTGTTTATTTGATTCAAGTATAACGGGTGAAAGATAACAATAATATAACAGGTGTACTGTAAAATATTTAATACAAAAACAAGATTTAATCGAGGGAGGTCACTTTCCTGCAAATAATTCATATTAGTTTAAAGATGTAAATTATAAAATGAGTGAGAAATGAGAGAGCATACATAATATAGATGTACATACTCTACGATTGAAAAAAAAGTTGTCTCTGTGGTCTTTGAAGCAGGAGCGCATATACGGGAGGGATAATGGGGGTAATTAACCCCCCCAAGAAGAAATTTATGAACATAAAATGTGTCTCAAAATAATATTATGCACCAAATCACACGCGATTTTGAGCGGTCAGTCTAAAACTGTCAATTTTGCTGGCTCTTGACCCAAAACAGTTTGTTTAGAAATTTATAAAAAACGAGAATTATAAAAAGAGGAAAGAAGGGTTTATTTGCTAATATTTTAATGTGGAAATTGATAGTACCGATTAATTATTGATCTGGTTATTCGATATACTATATCTGTATAATGCGATATGCGATATCTGTATAATGCGATATCAATCAAAATTTGCATTGAATTCTTTTACTATAAATATCCTTGAAAGAATAATTGAAGAATTTGAGAAAGGAAAAAACTAATAATTTACTAAAATTACTAAAATAAAAAAATAAAAGCAACAAGAGAAAATGGGTAAATATTTTAGTATTTTATCTATAAAATACAATACAGAAGGTTTCATATTAATATATTCGAAGTAATTGAATTCCGAGGTAAAAATCTCTGGAGACCCCACTATAAACACAAATAGGCAAATTTATCCATTAAAACCATATTTCTTGAAAAAAAAAATTTGAATATATATTTTAACTGAAAAAATTACCTACTATTCTCTATAATACCAATTTTTTATGTTAAATATTAATAAATAACGCACAATGAATAAGTGCGAAAGAAACTTTTTAGGAATATACCTAATCAAATAAAAAAAGAACATGTGATAAAATGGGATGCATTTTTCAAAACGCTATCATGCCCTGATTTTTTCATACTTATTAATTTCCGTCTATATTGAGAGACTATAACACCGTTTTTTTTCGATCATACGTCATATAAACATAAACTTTCATTTAAAATATCTAAGTTGCCATGCATTTAGTTCCATTGTAATCAAAAAGATCAAGAAGATGCAATCCTGAAACTAATTTGGCCGAATAGTCCCCACTCCAATAAAAAATGTCTGTTTACTTTATCATTCAAAGTAGTTCCCGATGATGCATCTAGTTTAACATCGTAACCTGTTGTTTACCCAAACTTATCTTTAGTTATAAAAAGTTTCTTAAACTTCAAATATAGATAAAACTGACATGCATCTTGCATATATTACAAATGTATGCTCGGTTATCGATTGATTATTTACATATAGCTAGACAAAGTTAGGATAGGCAACGTCTTTTGAAATTTTCTGGTGCCTTCTATGTACATACATACTATAACTGTAATTGTTAACAGCTTAATAGCAAAATAAAACACTAAATCGCCACAATACACCAAAACAATTTTACTTTTACACTGGACGCGCGTTTCGCTAACCATGTTAGCATCATCAGCAGATGATTAAAACTGTAGTAGTTTTAATATCATTACTTAATTATATGTTAATAATAATAATAATAATAATAAAGCGGCAGTAGAAAGAACTACACTCAAACGGAAAGATGGTGGTAGGGGACTTATAGATCTATCTAACCTGCACCAATAATAGTATAATAAACCTAAGGAAATACTTCTACTCAAAACAAGCAGAATCTCCATACTATAGAGCTATTGTAAAAGCAGATAAACACACCCCAGTAATACTGAGTAACGAAGAAAAAACTTGGTCCATAGTAGAAGACGTAGACAAGCTTACCCGCTGGAAAGAAAAAGCTCTACACGGAAGGTTTCCCCATGACGTAGACCAGGACACTGTCGACAAACAAGCGTCGTATAATTGGTTAAAACGTGGAGAGCTACAACCGGAAACTGAAGGGTTTTTTTATAGCCATCCAAGATCAAGTGATTAAGACCAATAACTACCGAAGATACATCTTAAAGGACGTTTCTAAGCCAGAAAAGTTATCACCATCATGGTTGAGACGAGTCACTCCTCCATCCACGAGAAACCAACGGATGTAGTTGAGATAAAACGATAATAATTAATTACTAATAAATAATAATAATTAATTACTTAATAATAAGGTTACTTATTACTTTAATAATACCAAAATTTTTTACCAAACTTAAATCTAGGAAAATTTAAGTAATAAAATTTAATTCTGAGAAATTTCTTCGAGTGTCTTTTACCATTGCAGGATTCCCATTCCAGATTAGGGATGGAGTTTTCCAGCTTCTTGAGTTCCGCTTTAAATTGTAGTTGGGAAGCAGAACGGTTCTGGTCCAGTTAGTGGAGTATTCCCTCCTTTTTCTAGATAGATCGATTTCTTTTTCATTGTCTTCTATCCCTTGGTGGGCTGACGCACTCAGGGTAAGAGGATTTGAATTGAAGATTACCATGCAAGTTAATCGCTTTTAAGGCTGCTTAACTATCGGATACAATGGCTATTTCTTCTTTCTGATAGTTATTATCTAAGAAAAGTTGTACGCATCTCTCGATAGCGTAGATTTTTGCCTAAAGGATGGTGGGGCAGCTGCCCACTGGTTCGGAGAATTTAATATTCTTGTTCCTGTTCCTGCGTTGGTTTTGAAGGGATCGGTATACCACGATATGGTATGGTCTTTTACATGATGAGCAAACATTTCTCTTCCAATCCTTTTTATTGCTCACTACTACAGTGCATGAGGTGTTTCTGAATTCCTTTGGATGTCATTCAAAACGAGTTGGAGGAGAGGATTTTCATTTTGGTGTTCAAAGCTCCTGACAATTCCCTCAGTACTGTTTCTCTCAATGACCATTCTAATCATTGTCGCATTCACATATCTACAATGACATTGTGCAGTGGTGTTAGGTCTAAAATGACAACCATTGCTGCTGTTTGGCATGTTCTCATAGCTCCTGTAATGCAGAGGCATGCCAGTTTGCATTTTGCACGGGTTTTGTCTTGCTCTAGGCTCTAGTTTTATGTATCAAGCAACTGTCCATAAGTAATCATGGGCCTTATTATCATAGTATACATTTTTACCTATTAAACTATTGATGATTGTGATGAGACCACGTGAAAAATATTTCTTAAAAATCCATGCAAAAAATATGTGATTCTTATTGTATACAGATTATCAAAATTTTAATCGAAGACAATATTAAATATAAAATATAAAGTTTGGGTAGTTACTCTCCCACATATGTCGTCTCAGACTTAATACGCTAATTGGTACTTGGTACTTTCAATTACAAGGTAATAAATAATAGATGGTTGAAACGGGCCAAAGAATCTTCCTAGAATAGCCGAAGGCTATGTGAATATAATAAAAGGAACAATCATTCAGTTTCCATCATCATGTTAGTCATCATAGCAGAAGCACTAGTAAATTTATAGTAAATTACGAGAAATTAAATTAAAAAAATATTAAATTGTTTTGTGCCTGCAAATCCGCGCGCTACGGTAACGGAAGTTCCGTTGATAGGAAACTATTAGTTCAGTTAGTGATTGTGAGCCCACACGCTAGGAATCTTTGCTATTTTGGGTGACTAAAATCTAATGGGGTTAGACTAATACACAATCGGGAAATAGGTAATCATATTAACCGTAAAAATGGATATTCTACAAATATATTGTTTGCAAACCAACCAGCTTGTTTTAGACAGCTACAGATTGGTTACCTGCTATTTTGCAACAATCGGCTGAAAGTTTACGGACAAAACATTGCGAGTGATGGAATGGTAAGGAAACAAGTGAGAGCATTTAAAGATGGTCGTGCACAAATGCATGATGAAGAATCGGAGTAAGGTCCTCGGTCAGCAATCAAGATTTGGTGCAGAAAGTGGACGAAAAGGTGAAAGAAAACAGACGCTTCACAATTCTTATCATTGTGCGACTACTTCTCTCCTCAATGTTCCTGTAGTGTTTTGTATCGCATTGTGACCGAGAACCTTGAATTACCGGAAATTGCGGGTTCACGTTGTCTGAAAATGTTGGACGGATTTGCACAAACCCAAACGTTTAGGCAGTGCATTGACTCTCCCTTTGAGCAGTGCAAATTCACAAATGAAGGTGGAAGATTTTTGTGGACAAAATTGTTACTGGTGACGAAACATGGGTGGCCCACGTCACACCAGAATCGAAACAACAGTCCATGGAATGGCGACATTCATCATCACCCAAAAACAGCGTTTAAGCAAACAATTCCCTGCCCGGAAAATCATGTGCACAGTTTTTGGGGACAGTAAAGGGTCGCTAGTGGGAGTTTCTGGCCTCGTAATGAGACAATCAATGCAGCACTCATTGTGAGACATTGAAATCTTGCGCCGTGCAATCCAAACAAAAGACGTGGCAAGTTGAGTAAGGGTATTGTTTTGCTGTAATGACAAATGCCCAACCACATGTATTAATCGGGACCAAAGATCTCATCAAATCTTTTAAATGGGAAACTCTAGATCATCTCCATACAGCCTGATCTGCGCCCAGTACTACCATTTATTCCCGTAACTTGAAGAAACACCTGGCGGTCAGCGTCTTCAAGACGATAACGAAGTCAAAACAGTTTCAGATACAGTGGTTAACCAGCGTCAGGCGGCAGAATTTTATGAGGAGGGTATTGAAAAACTGGTTACCGTTATGACAAGTGCCCCACATTCACGGAAATTATGTAGCAGATTAAGGTACAGGCTTCTCATGTAAAAATAAAATTATTGTGATATCTTGCATCGTTTTTTAATTCCAAAACGGTACCCTATCAAAACATGCCCTGTAAATTTAAATTAAAACGAAAAAAATATTAAAAAATGTAATTTCTTAAAAAATGCAAATCAACGCATAGTAAGCAGTTACCCCCGTTGATAGAAACCATCAGTTCAGTTAGTGAATAGAGCCCACACTAGCTAGGAATCTTGCTATTTTGGGTGACTAAAATCTAATGGGGTTAGATAACTACACACCGAAATAGGTAATCATATTAACCCAAATCAAAAATGGATATTCTACAAATATATTGTTTGCAAACCAACCAGCTTGTTTTTGAACTAGCTACAGATTGGTTACCTGCTATTTTGCAACAATCGGCTGATTCTTTCTAAATAACCGTACTTTTAATCAGTTTACAAAATGGCTGATTAGTGTTGAAACTAACCAAGTATTTATTTTAAGCGTAACATATTTAAAAATTATTATTAAGTTTCATTTTCTATAGTAATTAAATATTAATTATTAAACATAAATTACATCATTATTCGAATTTAATTACCTATTAGCCAAAACAATAAAACGACTTGTTCTGGTAGTTATTCAATCCAACCATTACATAATTAAATCTTGAAATAGGAAATAATATTTTTTGAATTAGAAAATTTGAGAGTTAAATGGCGCTATTTTATTGATATTACAGCAGTTATATTAATCTTTGTTTTTATTCAATTAAATACTGTTTGGAAGGATTCGAATCATTACTTACTAGCGTGTACCAGCGACTTCGTTCGCGTCGAATTAATCATTTGTAATGGTGATGAAAAAGCAAAGCAAGAATTTCCATTAACATACAAACCGGATAAAATTTTCTCACATTTATGTCAGCATGAGAAAAAACAATATGGCGATATTATTATATAACTTGGTAATAATATTTGAGGGGTAGTTTCATCTCCTTGGAATTTGACTTTCGAAAAATCCGTTTGCCAAAAATAAGCTTTTTACGGCAAGCAGTTTAAGCAGAATCGTGGTTAAGAAATTACCCAACTTTTTGGAACACCCTGTAAGATTTTTTAAAAAATTTCAAAATATGTAAAAAACCAAATAAATTATGCTTGTCCAAGCGTTTTCCCGAAAGACTAACCGTTTTTTAAATAACAAATATTGTAATATTTGAGGGGCCTTTTCACCCTCTTGGAATTTGAGATTCGAGAAACCCCTCCTTATCGAACCTTTACACCGCACAGTCAATCCGTTTCCCAAAAATCAGCTTTAAACGTCAAGCAGTTTAACCAGAATCGTGATCACTCAGTGGCCATATTTTATGAAACACACTGTATAAATTTATAAAAAATCTTAAAATATGTAAAACAACAAAATAAAATATACGTGTTTAAGAGTTTTTCCGAAAAACTCACCGGTTTTTAAATAAAAAATATTTTAATATTTGAGGGATAGTTTCACCCCCTTAGAATTCGAGTTTCGAAAAATCCTTTCTTATCGAACCTCTACACCCTAAAGTCAATCTGTTTTCCAAAAATCAGCTTTTTACGTCAAGTGCTTTAAGCAGGATGGTGACTAATCAATGACCAGATTTTTCGAAACACCCTGTATACATTTTTAAAAAATCTTAAAATATGTAAAAAAACAAAATAAAATATACGTGTTTAAGCGTTTTTTCGGAAACTTGACCGTTTTTTAAATAAAAAATGGAATCTTGGAACTGGAATTTCGAAAAATCCCTTCTTATTGAACCTCTACACCCTAGAACAAACCTGTATGCCAAAATTGAGCTTATTACGTTGAGTGGTTTGAGCAGGATCGTGATTAATCAGTATGTCAGTCACTTAAGGATTTTATATATTAGTATATAGATTATTCGAAATAAGATATAGCATCAGGTATCCAATTCATTCATCAATGTCACTAATCCAACAAATGCTCGCAATATTCTAGGAAACATCACAAATTGACCGGAGGAATGTTAAATATGCCTCACTTTTAAAGGGTTTTAAATATAAATTAGGAAAGAACAAAACAAAACGTTTACGCGATATGCATGGCTTGTTAAAACTATTTATATCAATTGGTCATTTCCTTATAAGATTATTTTTAAACGCTTTAGATACGCAAGAATGAGATAATAAAAACTCAATTTATTTTACGTGATCAGGGTGTTCCATTTATTTTCTTGAAGGAAATGGACGGTATTAAGCGCTCTGGTTTTATAGATTGTGTTTAAATGTGTTTACTACACACCCCCGCGCGGCGTATTAAATCTTTATATCGATCAATCACTATAGCTCAGTGGTAAATCCAGAGCAAACAAGTAAACAAAGTGCGATAGAATTTCCGTAAATCATTAAAGACGAGAGAGTGTAATATCGTATTATAGCTAGTACTTAAAGTAAATTTGCTAATAAGACGGAGTTTAAGGGGGGCAAGGGGGAGGCACCAGTGATTAAATGACGCAGATAAACTTGTCATTTTTGAATAAATATCCCTTATCTGCTCTGGAATTTATTTTTGTAAATATGGCTCATAAATTAATTTTGGTTATGATATTTTTAACAAAAGAAAACACTAATTCACCACAATACACCGAAACACTTTATATTTGCATGGGCGTTTCGCTAACCATGTTAGCATCATCAGCAGATTATTAAACCTCTTGAGTTTTAATCATCTGTTAATGTTCTCGATCATAAAACTTTTGAGTTGCTGTTGATGCTAACATTAGGTCCATATTAGGATAGTGAAAAGCGTGTCCAGTGCAAAAGTAAAGTGTTTCGGTGTATTGTAGCGAATTAGTGTTATTTTTGCTGTTGTAACACCAAAGGTTTCAACCCCCCAACTGTAATGATATTTTTAGCGTAAAAGTATTTTTGGTGGTGTGAAGTTGTTTGATTTCAAAGGTTCCTAAAACCTACTGATTTTCTTTTGCTGTAATGCATATTATTAAGATAAAGACATATATAAACAGTAACCAGTATACACAGAAACTACCTCGACTGATATACACATACATCGGCATTGGTAACATAGGAAATCCCATGCAAATTTTGAACTGTCCAAATATTGTCTCGTAATAGGTTTATTAAAGGCTTCGTATCCTGAATACGACTGTCAAATTTGAACGATTCTGAACAAGCCGATTTGAACTAATTTAAGAAAAACTGGCATTTATTTTTAAATTAAAACTATATCTCTATTCTCCATTAAAACAGGTATAAACAATGCAAAACCAGGCCAATGTCATTAGATTGGAAAGTGCCCATAAGGACAATGTAAACACTATTTGGCGCTATTCTTGCAACGGTCGCGACCCAAAACTTTTGAAAATTTCGGAGCGGTTCGGCTTTTTCCGAAATTATATCGCCAAATATTGTTTATTCAAATTTATTATTATTTTCGTTTAATTTTATAAATAAAATACAGTGTGTTGCATACAAGAAACTTTATTTTATATAAGGACACATGTATGAAATACCTATGAAACATTGGAAACCGACGTTATGCCACGATCCACGATGGTTTTTGCAGTTCACAGTTCACAGCACAGCTTTTTAAGTTTTTAGTGCCACTTTTTCACAAGTATCGCCGGTTGGAGTAAATAAAACTTGAATTAAACTCATAAGATAGCAATAATTACTTTGAAAATGGACGCTATAAACATTTTTCGGAATTTCTTTAATGAGAGCGGTTTAGATTTTGAAGGATTATTATGATTTTTGAAGATTCTGACTTTGACAAGAGAAAATTATTTCTGTTTTTGTTTGGCGTTGTTCTTAGCAACCGCTATAGCAGCGCCAGATCGCGTATAACGGTCGCGACCCAAAATAATTTCGCGACCTAAAATTTTTACGGGCTTTCCAATCTAAACTTCTTGCATTTATCTATGGCCAATGTCAACATACCTTAAGTTGACAATTTATGATTGAGCACAACAGCACAATTTGTTGTGCTGTCTGCGCTGCTATGTTATAGTACCTACGGATTTTTTTGGAGAGATGAATCCGCCACATAGGTATAGACATTTTTTAACTACGGTTAGTGTGCCCGATATACGTTTTTGGTAATTTAAAACTTGTTCAAGTGAGAAAAAAACCTAAGGTTTAGGAAATATAATTTGACATTGACAAAATTATAAGTTGACAACTTAAGGTATGTTGGCATTTGCCTGGTTTTGCATTGTTATCTGTTCAGTTTTAATTTAAAAGTAGATGCAGTTTTTCTTAAACTAATTAAAAACGGCTTGCCTAAAGTTATTCAAATTTGGCATGTGTTTTAAGAATATCCGGACCTTAAAAAACATATTTACGACTTCGCTGTAAAATCAATAGGGGAGCCAATATTTGGACAATTTTTTTGCATGGGAAATTTGCATGGGATGCACCACCCGGTATAGGAATTAGTTGTCAACCTCATTAGTTTAAATAAAGGTTTAAAAAGTTTAAATGAAACTTTGAATTAATTTTTATTCAAAGAAATGGAAAGTCCTATAATTACTGTTGTCAACTCAATGATGTTCCCGCTAGACCTGTAGTGTTTTCTTTCGATTTAGCGGGAAAAAATCATCTAGCGACTAGCGATTTTTTTATCGGTTTAAATTTTTGCGGAAATTATGACAATAGTCACGTAATTATCATATATTTTTAAAGTACCTAGGACTAGAATCGCCTAGAAATAGAGGTCACGTTAAATCTGTCTTATCTACGGCTACTAAACGTCCGGAAACTCCTGGAAAATCCCGAATTTTCGGATTGTGTCAATAAATCAAGTTTTGGCTATAATTCGTTTTAATTTAGTTCACACACTGTTCTCACAAATGTTGGAAGGGTGCGTCGCATTTTTTTCCCTTTTGCTCGTGCTTTTTTGCCCTCCCGGAATTTAGCTATAATAATCTGGCAACTCTAGTTTTATCACGTGACAAGAGCCTCACCAAAAGGTTCAAAAATAGGCCATACGGCAAAATTTCAGTTTCAATGTCGCTCCTAGCGGATTCTAGTGGTTTTTAAATACCAATCTAGCGGGTATACAAATTCGAGTACTGGCAACCCTGCCTATAATATTAATGGGATTTGCTATTCCTACTGGAATATTTCAGAATTACATTTCATTCTTAGTCATCTTGTTATATTTAATCTTTGATAATAAGTTGATAAAATTTAGTACAACGCTTTCATAAAAAAGAGCAAATAATATATTAAAAAATATATTAAAAGTCAATAATTTAAAATTTAATTTATCACATTTATCCTTTTATTTAATTCGAAATCAAAAATAACAGCAACTTTATATATAAAGATCTCTATACCTAGTTATTATAGTACAGTTTTCAAAATATTGCTTGATCTTTTGATAAAGCGGGTTTGTATGTAATTTTCCGTAAGAGGAGTGCATTTGTATCGTTCAAAGAATACTGGATCATAAAGTTATAATCGATATAACGAAGGTAGACTAAAATTTTGTAATTATTTTCCTGAATGAGTTCAACAATACTGAAACCAACTAAAAAATCTAGTCTGCTTTCGTTATCAGTGGGGGGATGTAAATTTGGTGCACGTTTAGAATTCCTTTTTTTTTGTAGAAAAATATCAATCCAAACAAATCAAACCGAAGAATCTTTATTACAAATTCTGTAATAAAAATGATCAAAATTTGACATTTTCACATATGGTTTATTTGCGGTTCATAACGACAATTTGACTCGAAATATCAAGTGTATGGTACCAAATTATTCGCAAAAAATGATTTTTCCGAGCATGAGATTGAGATATGCTTAAAAATACGATACGAGCATCTTTTAACGGGCTAAGACAAGACACGAAAAAAATTAGACGATCAAATTATCAAATATATTTTTCCAATTCTCCTTGATTAAAAATTACTCTTTTTACCACAGCCACTCTAGATTGAAATTCAAAATACGATTTTAAGCGAAAATATCAACAGTTGACATGTGCTATGTCATTCTATTGAGAGTGTCATTTTCTATCGAATAAAGTAAAAAAATACTGACGGTAAAAATATAAAGTTGTAATCATTTCCGATGAAACAGGATGTCACCGAAAACAATTGATAAAGTCAATTAATCCGAATTTATGTCATATACTAAAATACCAAATCTAGTTTTTTTATCTAAAAAATAAAAAAGTTATAGGGGTGAATTACTTTTGAGAAACACCCGGTATATATAAATTATGCATCAATTATACAAGTTCTTATGGAACAGGTTAGCAGGCAGTGTTGTGTCCGAATGTGTTATTTAGATCTTGAAAAAGTGCGCATTATTTCAACCTTGTCTATTTTCATATCAAAATAAAAATAAATGGATGTGTAAAATATAAGCAAAATACCGTATGATCGAATAAAAACGGCGTCAGCGATGGCTATGAAATAAAGATCGCTGTCATTTTAAATGTAAAATTATATGGGAAATGTCATCGCTCGTCATTTCCAAGCCAACTGGACGCCGTTTTTTTTTTCGATCATACGGTAGTATTATATTGCAGGTACTAATTGCATGGTACTAATTTTTATGCACTCTAACCTGATCTGTCTAGAGGAAAATTACACGATATCGACGACACTCCAGATGTATTAAAAATCTCTCCTGTGCTGTCCTATTGATATACATATTTATTTTTTATTGTCTATAATGTCTTTTTTATTATTAATGCTAGGAACTTGAATCATTTTACATAATTTATCAATAACCACGCGGAAATTGTGTATGCACTATATCCCACATAATTTCAACATGTAACTTGCCACCATTGACACATACATGAATGGAAGCTGATCTCTTTGTTTAGTAACTTTTTAAAATACAATTTTCTTCAGCACGCTAGGAGACAAATTACCTATAACAGGTGCGAAAGAAAGCGACTGCATCGGAAACGGCTCGGCAAACCCCACACGCCTATTGAGTGGTGTAAATACACCAGTCGTTTAGTCCGAAAACCTATGCTGTGTTGTATTCGCTTGCTGGAATGACATAGTGAGTGGTTATATGTTTCTTTTTAAAAACGGGTGTAGAATTTCTGTTGAACTTTTGAACTGTTATTTCTAAGTTTTGGTAATTTGTATATCTTATTTAAAATGGGATACAAATGTGTTTATTTATAAGGAAAAAAAAGATATTTATAGTATAAAAAATTAATTTAATTTAACAAAATTTAATTAAAAATGTGACAAAATAGTATCTTTCTATTGATTCTATCGGACTTTTTTCGACTATATAAATCTTTATTTGTAAACTTTAATACATCAAATATTTTCAACCTAATAAATCATTTAATGATGTAAATAAGAGGAAATTTCTCACATGGGTGGTCAAATTCTATAGTTTTCATTATATCAAACAGCCTCTGAGAAATGTTTTCAACTCAAAATGCCTTTAATTATGTTTAACTACATCAATTAAAAGGGTCTTCAAATACATCAATGTGATATTTGTCTAAAATTTGCAAAAGAATCCGAATCTCCGGATAACTCGAAATTATTTACCCATTTAAAAGCCTTTGATCATGAAAGTGGAAAAATTTGTTCATTTTATTTACTGGAAATGGAAAAATTATTTATATTTTAGATGAGTTTTGCACTGAAGAAAACATTCAGAGGCTGTTTGATATAATGAAAACTATAGAATTTGACCACCCATGTGAGAAATTTCCTCTTATTTACATCATTAAATTATTTATTAGATTGAAAATATTTTATGCATTAAAGTTTACAAAAAATAAAGATTTATATAGCCGAAAAAAGTCCGATAGAACCAATAGAAAAGTAACTATTTCGTCACATCTTGAATTAAATTTTGTTAAATAAATTAATTTTTTATACTATAAATATCTTTTTTTTCCTAATCTCCTACGAACTGATATAATATGACGAGCAATCTATTAAATTACTGTGAGATTATATGCCTCGATAACATATTGGTGCAGATTATTTTCACCCAAACAAATAACCCAAACTATACATTGATGCGGATTGTCTATGAACTCTTTCTGAAGGTCACAGAAACCTGAACGCGTAATTCGGTGTTCTTTCGCATCTGTTGTAGTTAATTTGTGACTGGGACGTTAATTCATGAATTAGGAGAACGCTCAAATTGTAACGAAATGGCGATCACAATGACATTCCCCATAAAATTTTGCTTATAAAATGACAGCGATCTTCATTTCATAGCCATCGCCGACGCCTTTTTTTCGATCATATTGTAGTAATATAAAAAATATCAGAAATACTATAAGACTATCTTATAATATGTTTATAACTTATCAAACCATAAACCATAAACATATTAATATTGGTGGATATTTCATCGACTTTCTATAAATCTATTAGGTACAAAGATAGAGCACGTGTTGTAATGTATTTTTGAAATAAATAAAAAAATATTCGAATAATAACTGTGACTATTGATAGCAACAATTTTAAAAACCGTATTTTTTTTAATGCATGTTTTATTCACAAAAATGAAAAAGTTATGGCATATTAAAAGTGGGTCAAAATAAAATGCTAAAACTGTACAGGGTGGCTGGAATTCGACGCTAATTATTGGGATTTTGGAAACGTTTCGGCTTCTGGCGACCATCATCAACTTAATTTTTTTAAATACAGACCTTATTTTTTTCAATTTAATTAAATCCTTTCATCACTCTTAAAACACTATATATAGTCACTTTGATATTTGCCGACGTTTCGTACAGAAAATTCCATCACCAGAATATTTTATGCAAAAAAAATAATAAAAAATGCAATACGGCATTTTATTGAGCATCAAATTGCGCAACTTTGCCTCCAATTAACCGATCCTGTACCTCTTACGGTTTCCGAAATCCCAATGATGAGGGTCGAATTCGAGCCACCCTGTACATAAAATATTTAGTTTTGACTCACTCTGTATAAGACAAGCAATACAGCCAGCGTATTTCGGTATGATTGGTTATGAAGAAAACGCTACTCTACAAAATTTCCAGTTAAATTGTACCAATAATTTGTAGATTTTGAAATGTTAAACAGGCATTATTTTAGTAAAAATATGTTCTAATTGAAAAATGGAGTTCCTTCAATATTATGTAAGAGCGTTGGTAAGAGCGTTGCCTCGTTAGCCAGTTTGTCTGCTCTAAAGAAGTTCATAATATTTCATAATAACCGCTATATTATTATAGTATTTTCAAAATGTGAATTTCAAGGCAAATCAACTAAGTACAAAAATAAAATAAAATTATATTTAAAAAAGTTAGAAAAAAATATGTATTTTCAAAATAAGGATCTTAAATCCCATGAGTTTTCTTGATATAGGTCACCCTGTATATAGTTAAGTACATAATGATTTACGGAATTTAGCAAAGACTAGCTAATTTAAATTAAATATATTATAGTCAATACTTAGAACCAAGGTTTACTAATAACATACATTCTCAATACAAAGTTATTAAAAATTGTATTATAATATAAATAAAATATATTTATTATCGTGGACGTCTAATTTAAAAAACTTCCTATTTGAACAACCAGTTAACTGGTATCTGATAATCCTAAAGCAAACAAATCTCATGTTAGCGACAGAAAACATTAAAAATGGAATAAAAATTGCGTAGGTATCTGGTGAAACTATTATATTAAGTATTTTAAGTGAGAACAATCTTTGGAATATCACGGTGTTTCTAATAGGACACTATTAGAAACATCGTGACTAGTCTCCTCAAAGAACACCTTATAGTCGAGCTGGCTGCATAAAAAACCGTATCATCGTTACATGGCTAATTTTTCTTGTGAAGTATCCTTTTGTGTAGCCATTATGAAATTGTCATGTCTGCCAGCGCGATCCCGGGGCTTAAAGCGGGAGGGTGAAATTTTGACACTAAAAATATTATAAGGTACACGAGTTATAATTGCGAAAATAGTTTTTATTTACTATTAAGAAACGTGGAAAATTGTCGGCATACATTTTTCTCGTCGCTAAAATGTACCTTAGTAGTGTACCTTATAATATTTTTAGTACCAAAATTTCACCCTTTCGATTGGCCGCCCCCACTTTAAGCCCCGGGATCGCGCTGGCAGACATGACTATTTCATAATGGCTACACAAAAGGATACTTTACAAGAAAAATTAGGCATGTAACGATGATAAGGTTTTTTATGTAGCCAGCTCTCCGTCTATTAATAGATTCAGGTTGAGAAACAACGGCAAACGTAGGTTCTGTGGGAAATGAGGAAACACCAGGGTACTTATTCTTGAAAGCGAGAGAAGGGAGTGGTCCCAGGGAGCTTCCGGGGAATGCTCCCTCTCTCAAAAATCTCCTTAATTTGAAAATAATACGCCTCTGAATAAAGTTTCTGTGCAAGACAAGGAAAAAAGCCCGTTTGTTGATCTTACGGGAGGCACAAAGACTTAGGACACAAACAAATCAACCTACATTTGCAATCGTTCGAAATTGTATGTTTTAAAGTAAATTATATCCTCTAGACGCGATGTACGCAAGTCGAAGCCGCTGACTCTCAAAATTTGCTGTAATTCTATTGGTCGTGCAAACCGGCAACGTTGTTCCCCGATTCTGCTTCCTCCCTTATACTCCTCGGTGCATTCGGTACTTCAAGAATACGACATTTCGTTTTCGGAGAGGTCGAGTGAGGGAGCATTCCCCGGGAGCTCCCAGGGACCACTCCCTTCTCTCGCACCTCATCACTGAGTGCGCCGAGACGACAACCGTTCGTGCCATAAACTTTGGTTCGGCTGATGTCGGAGATGTAGAACTGGCCTATGTGAAGCCGTCTCAGATACTGGCTTTAATCTCATAATACTGGCTGATAACTCGTTATAACTCAAGAAAGGGGAACACACAATAGATCTGTAATCTACGTCTCCGGACTGAGACGACTCGTGTACTTGGCTAGTACACCAATATTTGCCCACTTGGAAAGTATACCATTTTGTAAACAACATTGGCAAAGTTTGGTGCTTGCAAAAAGCGACGAGTGACAAATAACTGCCCAAGTAAACCACTCATACAGCACGTCAAGTATATGGAAATAACAAATGTTTGCAAGTACACGAGTCGTCTATGTCCGGCTTAAAGTCGTTGTGATTAACCATAAGTATACTGTATCAAATAAACTTACCAAATCATTAACTTTGCTTGTATCAGCCGTAGAGGTTGAATCGTGATGTTCCTTTTCTGCCTTCTTACCAAATTCCTTAGACTGCATGTTAAAAGATCAAAAAAATGTTGTAATGGACGACAATTTTAAAAGATGAAAAGTTGCATTTCATTTGAACTAACGATAGTATATTATATAGTATATATAATAATAAACGCTATATTTTCTACAACAATCGTCAATATTTGCTTGTAATGTTATTCACATTAAAATGGATGTAACCATAATCAATCGCAATATATACATGGTGTGTCATAATGAAGAATGATCACTAGCATCTGAACATCTAAATCAGCTGCTCAGAAAAACGACTCGAAAAAGTAATTTCGCAATTCGAATTTCCCTTCCTTATTACCATTTTTTCTTTCTTTTTAATATAATTTTACGAAATTATTAACTAATTTTTAGGTCCTTTAGAATTTATTGTTCTTTATTCTTTTGGTAAGTATTTATTATTGTTTTGGAAACCCCAATTTGAGACATATGGATTTCATAATACATATATTATAATATTAAATTGTATCAGTGTTTATATTTTCATTAACATAATTAAGTTAATTTAATTTATTTTTGCAGTGTAATTACGATTTACATTATTTTGAGCATATATACCTGCATAATTAATTGGCACATTCTTAATAGATAATTAATAAGTTTGTTAATTGCTGCATAAAATATCTTAATTGTTGATAGATAAACATAATAGAGCAATTAAATAAACAAAATAAATATTTGGTTTCATACTCAGATAGCATTAATAAAACAATATTTTACCGAGTTTTCACGATCCAATATTGATATTTTTCAAATAATTAAATAATAATAAGCAAATATGAAAGATCAATGGAAACAAGACATGCAAGGTTTTTATGGAAAAGAATTGTTATTTGCTTTTTACTTCTGTTAATGGTTTTTGGTTATTACCGGCGCCTTACAGGCTGGAACTTTGTGTTCATGACTATCTTTATTGGATCTAGAACAGGATATTACCCTTCTTCGTCGACAAGCCTTATGGACCTTTTATTTCTCGACATAATCTTTACAGAGAGATTAAAGGATTAGACTCACATTAACATGGTATTTGTATTTTTTCAGGTAAACATTAAACATTTCTAGAATTTAGGAATATTGATTCCTATATGTAATCCTTCATTCAGATGACTACGTACTACTTACTACTATGTATTGTAACTACTACTATTGTAGTTGATACATATACTGGGTGTTTGTCCAAGGTAGCTCACCCCTATAATTTTTTATATTGTTTCATATAAAAAAAAGTCGACAGTTGATATGTTAGTATAGGAGATAAATCAGGATTGATTGACGAATTCAATTATTTTCGGTCACTTTCTGTTTTACCGGAAATTACTACACCTTCTAATTTTTAAATGATACCCTTCATATGTTTTTTTTATATTTTATTCCATAGAAAATAACATTCCGAATAGAATTTGTAATATTTTCGCTAAAAAGAAATAGTACTTTAAATTTCAATCTGGAGTGTCATAACTCATAACTGTGCTCATGACAAAAAGTTGAAGAGAAATACACATTCGTTTCATTTGAAAAAAAGAGTTTTTTATTAAAAAGTGACCAAAAATAAATGAATACGTCAGTCAATCCAGATGCTATTCTTAGTGGGACACCCTGTACAGTTTCAAAAGTATGTGGCTTGTGGCTCACCCCCTATAACTTTTTTATTTCTTCAGATAAAAAAGTTATAGGGGCGAGCCACATACTTTTTTACACAATTTTTCCTAGATAATGGGTGCTATAAATAATAGCCTCATAATCTTCTGTAAATTTTCAATATTTTTGTTAGAACCATTTTCCCCTATTTCCCAAAATAAAGTAGTGGGGGAAGATTAGATCTGTTTTTATTTAAATATTAATAACTCCGACCTGGATGAACGGAAACCAACAAACGAGGGCTCGTTTAAAAGAGCGTTTCTTACTCTATATTATGTCGTATAAAAAAACGCGTAATGTTTGTTAAATCGTAAGACAGCGCCCCCTAGCGTCTACGTTCAAAAGCTTATTTTTATTGTTTATGTGATATAATATAGAGTAAGAAACGCTCTTTTAAACGAGCTCTCATTGGTTGCATTTCGATCATCCAATCCGGAGTTATTAACATTTAGATAAAACAGATCTAACCTTACCCTACTACTTTATTTTAGCAGATAGGGGAAAATGGTTCTAACAAAAAAGATCCAAAATTTAAGGAACTTTATAAAGTTATTATTTATAGTACATCGTATCTATGCGAAATTTCTTAAATATTCCATTTTGTTATTTTCCATTTTCTACAAACTTGAAAATAATCTCCAGCAATTTCTTATGTTCTCTTTTGTTATAAATATTTTTTCCGTAAGACGACTAATACTTTCCGAGATACAGGTGAGAGCTATTCTTAGTGGGACACCCTGTACACACCCTGAATTCACACAAAAGTGGCAATATTTAAAATACGATTCGATAAGGTACGAGTATTTAAATAATCTCTCATTTTTAATTATTCGGTTTTGTATCTCTAAAGTCTAAAGTCATTTTTGACATAAGTAGCTGAGTTCCGGTTATATATACCAGCCATCTTGATTGCCATTTTATTGAAAAATCGCTTTTTATTCAAAATCTGGGCCAGATAGATATAGGAAACCCAATGAGGTTATATACAGGGAGACGCTATGAGCATTTAAAGTGCTTGCGAAAAATGGTAACACTAGGCGTGGCTTAAGCCAGCACCAATATGGCGGCATTAGCAGGGCCGGATTACAGAAACTTCTTTGAAAAATTTTATTTTACACAATATAACGACCTCAACTTTTTTAAATAAAAAATTAATTAATCAAAATAACTACAAAACCTAAAATTTTTCAAAAATATAAATTACAAGATTAATTTTAATGACTATATACTATGTATATTTAAGGAGGAAACACAAAAATAATAATACACATTAAATAAATTAAATTTTATTGCTCACTAAATAACACTGTTTTGTTGCTATATGTCTTAAACTAATTGCCTTGTTTTTATTGATGTATCTAACAATAATAACCTTAACATTTTTAAAAAAAATTAGAAAAAAAGCGGAAAATAATTAAACATGATTACTGATTTACCATAATTAACATTTTGATAATCATTAAAATTTAGAAATCTTAGGAAATGATTATTTATTTGAGATATTTTATTGAGATGTTCTGTCAAAACAGTTATCAGAAAAATGTTTCGAGCATAGAACACTACCTGATGTAGCTTGCCAGTTTCTCCTGTTCAGAAACTTCACCTAAGCTTCTCGACGGATGGGATTTTTGAAACCTAAAAATCAAATTTAATATAATATTTATTTGATAAAAATTTTCTAAAGAGAGCAAAATTTATATACTACGTACTAAATTTAAAATGTTCTGATATAAAATTTTATTAAAATAATAAATGTTTATCAATAAATATAAGTTGTTAAGACTTTATCTGCAAAAAGTAAATTTACTTTGTTGATTTTATAATATTTATCTAAAAATTAAAGCTATACTATATAAAGTTTGTACATAGTATATGCTAGCAGATGCTAAAAAGGAATGTAAATAAATGTTTAAGTACAAAATCTTAGTGTAAAAATAGAAAAATAAACCGTAGTTAAAACAAAACTTTTAAATTTGGCCTAGCAAAATACTCTTTCCTGTCAAAAAAAGTATATGTAGTAAAAATAACAGATATTGTTAAGAATTTTTTTTAAAGAATAGAAGTCGAGGCATGTTTTAATTACTTAATTGCCTCTAACAAAGTATTAAATAACTAAACACTTTGTCAATATAGAAACACTTAATATTTAATTAATAAACGCATAACTAGTTAAATGGAAAATACGAAAATAATTTAATCAGGTCCTGTATTATGTTTACACTTACCTGTGATTCAACACCAATTTCAGTGGATTTCTTCCTCTCTACACGTTGTCGACTGCAACAACTACTTACAGCACACGAAGACATGTTCGGAAAGTCCAAATATTCAAATAAAAACACAAAAATAGTCTTGGAAAATTAAAAAAACACTCGCAGCAACGCACTTAACCTCAAAAACTGAACTGTCAGAATTGCCAGTACCAATATGGCGTAACTGGGTACATTTCTCGATAGCTTATGTCGCCTCCCCCCCTTACAACCTCATTGAGGAAACCCTAATATAGTTTGAAAGAGCATTTAAATCTGCTTCGACTTGTTTTAAAAAATTCAGTGTTGTATTTGAAATAACGAAGTTTTTATGTAAAATATATATTTAAAATGGCCCAGCAATTTTTGATACCCCTGTATATATTTAAGGAAGCAATAACATTTTTTAGTAAAGTTTGTTTCTCTGGCTTCAAAGTCAGCACAAGAATTAACTCTAAAAAGTAATGTACAGGGTGTTGCCAAACTTTTTTTATTATAGCATGCATATTTAAATATCTTTAAATATCTGAAAAACCAAAGCATTTAAATATATTAAAACCTTATAATAAAAGACTTAAATCTTTCTAATGACTTAAGTCTCTTCTAAAAAGACTTAAATGACGAATCATTTTCAAAAAGACTTAAATTTTAAGTCTTAAGGCAGCTTTCGAAAAATGACTTAAGTCATTAAAATGATTTAAATAAAAAAACTTAAGTTTTCTGTGAGCTTGCAGCTCTGAGCTCACCCTGTACATACATAAATCAAAGCTGTAAATAAAAAGACTAAAAAATTAGCAAGGAACTAAAACTGGAAATAAGAATGACACAGGCCTAACACCTACTAATAGTAAACAAAACATTCACTATAGAAAAAATCTATGCAACTCATAAAAATATACAAGATTTAAGAGATATTTTCTCACCTCAGACTCCATGTTGTATGATCAATCTATATGCAGCATGTTAAAAATACAAAATAATTTTAATATCATCACTAATCACTACTTATGTTAAATATGGTAGCACTAATGTTAAAAAAAGGATATAAAGAACTTAAAATCGACGTCAGTATAAATAATAGAAGTATAGTACTATAGTCGGACTAAAGTGTTATTCCTACGCCTACTGTGATATCGTTTATATTAATATTACGTTAGTGTTGTAGTATATGCCAATTTTCATATACATTCAGTATTATAAACATCTAAATAAACGACGATTTTTTAATTAGAGTTCTCCATAAAAGGAAAACATTTCATATTATTGACTTGTAGGAGGGCTTCTCAACAAAAATGTAAATATAAATATTGAATCCCTTGTACTTTTAAACACGCATTTGTAATGTTTATTGTTATTTTTGTTATTTATTACTTTTACAAGCTATTGGCAGGTTATACACACAAGATATTAAAATATTATGACAAATAATGGCATATTTGTATAATAGCATATTGCACACGATTTTTTTTTTGATTCTTAAAGAATGTCTTCGTTTCGTGTTGAATATTCTTCTGACTTTCTACTCCTTGTTTCAACATTTCTTTTTTCTTTTTATAAAAATCAAGTACCTACCACCACCACCTTGGCAAAGTACCATACGATCGAGAAAAAACGGTGTCAAAGACGGCTGGAGAATGACAAATGATGATAATTTTGGCGAGGTCATTTACTAAAAAATATATTATTTTTTCTACCCTTTCAAGGGCTGTAATTTCCTTGGGAAGCATCTTAAGGTGCGTCCAGACCTGACGAGACGAGAGCGAGGCAAGAGCGAGATAAGACCAAGACGAGAGCGAGACGCCTTCTATCCATTTTTTGAGGCAAGCCGGCCACGAAGCAAGCGAGTTGGATCATAGTGAAAGGAACCCAAACACATATTAAATTGTAATTGAGTATAACAAAAATTCATAGTCGTTTTTTTTCCCTTTTGGTTGTTTTCCCCTTTAAAGAAATCTTAGATTTCGGTACGGTAAAAATTATCAGTGACGCAAAATTTGCAAATTCTATCAGAAAAAATGATAATAATATGGATCATAGGGAAAGGAACCCAAACACATATTAAATTGTAATCTATAACATGGTATTTTGTTCGTTGTATGTTCCCGTATTTGGTCGTTTCTTTTTTGGTTGTTTTCCCCTTAAACCCTTTATTTGTTTCGAAACACGACGTTTTTTACACAATCGAGCTAGCCTACCAAAAACACGTCCAGACTGTGACGCGAGCTTTCTTTGATCGGCCGTCGCACTTGGCGAATTTGGAATGTCTCGCGCTCGTCTCGCTCTCGTCTCGTCAGATCTGGACGCACCTTTAGACATCATTATACTTGGCTCTCTGTACTCTTCTTTATTTCTCAAATGTCAGTTGGTCTTAAGAAGGTTGTAATTTATTTTTATATTGAATAAAAAAGAATTTGAATTGGCGTTGTTCAAAATTCGGGAAAAAATAATTTGTTGGAAATAGATTTGTGTCTGGAAACGTTCTAACCTTTTTTTTTATTTTTCTATAATTACTTTTAATTTTTGACAAGTTTTATGTCAATTTTTAGTAAATTATGTCTTGAGGTTAACATCGAAAAAATTATTATCGATTGTCATTCCCCAACCGGCTTTAACACCGTATTTTTCGATCATACGGTATTTGTGCGAGTTTTTCTTTAGATCTGATAACAATACTTACTTGTCACTTTAATGATCTGCTTACTCAGTAAGTGTAAATGTACGTGATATTTAACATAAAATAATCAGACGATTATATCAATAGAAATAGTGTTCCCTACAAAATATCAGTTTGTTGATATAGTAATAATACATTTTATTTTATTTAATTCTGCAAGAACATTATCGGGCCATTATTGTAGATATTAGATAAGTGTGCGCTTAGCTTATGAGCTTTTTGACACGAACTAGCATATCTGAGACATGGGATACTATCATGTAATTCTAAACCATATACAGGGTGGCGCACCTCATTCGCCTCGGTTGATTATACGAAAACGGAAAAATGTAGAAACAATTTTTTTATGGGTAGATGTAGAGAGGCAATGTGCATAATTTAAAATTATTTTCAAATATACAGGGTATGTCAGAACTAAGATCCATACCAAAGTTATATTTTTTCTAATGGAACACACACACGAAATAAGGCATTTATTATAAGAGTTTAATATGCTTAAATGCTTTGGTTTTTAGATATTTAAAGATAAAAAAAGCTTAAATATGCATGCTATAAAAAAAGTTTGTCAACACACAGTACATTTCGTTTCAGAGTTAATTCTTGTGCTAATTTTGAAGCCAGGGAAATAAACTTTACTAAAAATTGTTATTGCTTCCTTAAATGTATACAGGGGTATCAAAAATTGCTGGTAGATTTTAAATATTTATTTTACATTAAAACTTCGTTATTTCAAATACAACACTATGTATATTTTAAAATAAGTCGAAGCAGATTTAAAAACTCTTTCAAACTATATTAGGGTTTCCTATACCCATATGGCTTAGATTTTGAATAAAAAGCGATTTTTCAATAAAATGGCAATCAAGGTGGCTGATGTCACCATGGCAATTTGCTAGTGACATTTAGTAGCTATTTTCAAAATCGACATTAGTTTATGGACTTTATTTAAATCTATAACAATTTATAACAAATTTACTTTCATTTAATTTACCTACGTAACAATAGTTTAATAAGTAAGTATTTATTATTTTATCAAGAAAAATAAAGAAGTAGTTCTGACTTGTATATTATTGGATTTTCTATAAAAGAACCAATTAAGGCAAATTAATTTTCTTCACTTCCAACAACAGGTTTCTGCCTAATAGGTTTTTCATATACCACACTATCAGCTCTGCGAAATAGAAAAAAAAGTAGGTAGTTTTTCAAAGGAACGCTTGTCAAGAAAATTTCTATTTTGATATCTTTTTTTTTTGGGCATAAACCCTTCAGGCCACACAAAATGTGTGTCCTCACAAAATGTTTGTGTATCCTCACAAAATAAAATCACTCGTAACATTCCTTCAGCCAGCAGATACTGCTTCATTTTTCTTAATAAAATTTGCAGGTAAATTAAATAAAAATAACCTGTTACACATTTAAATAAAGTGCATAAACTAATGTTGATTTTGAAAATAGCTTCTAAGTGGCACTAGAAAATTGCCATGGCGACACCAGCTATCTTGATTATAATTTTATTGAAAAATTGCTTTTTATTCAAATCTGAGCCAGATAGGTATAGGAAACCCTAATATAGTTTGAAAGAGCATTTAAATCTGCCTCGACTTGAAAAAAATACATAGTGTTGTATTTGAAATAACGAAGTAAAATAAATATTTACAATAGACCAGCAATTTTGATACCCCTGTATACATTTAAGGAAGCAATCAAATTTTATATGAAAGTTTATTTCTCTGGCTTGAAACTTAGCTCAAGAATTAATTCTGAAAAGTAATGTACAAGGTGTTGACAAACTTTTTTATAATACCACGCATATTTAAATATCTCAAAAACTAAAGGTTTTAAACATATTAAACCCTTATAATAAATGCCTTATTTTATGCCCAAGAATCTAAAAAAGAAATAAAATACAGCGTGGTCCATAAGAAAAAATATAACTTGGGTATGGATCTTAGTTCTGACACACCCTGTACATTTCAAAATAATTTTAAATTATGCACATTGCCTTCCCACATATACCCATAAAATATTTGGCTTTTACATCTTTCCGTTTTCGTATAATCAACCGAGGCGAATGAGGTGCGCCACCCTGTATACAGGGTGTAAAAAAAAATCAGCGTGTGATACTACAAATAAAAAAAACATAATAAATTTCTGTAAACGCATGCCCTAAAGGTGCGTACAGATCTGACGAAAAGCGCGCGGGACGAGCGCGAGACAATCCGAATCCGAGCGTCTCGCGAGCCAACCTCCGGAGTTTCGTTTGGTTTGGTTTGGTTTGGAGACCAAGACACAAGGCCTATAGAAGCAGAGGACGACCTCCTAGTCGATGGACAGATAATATTAAGAGAGTGGCTGGAAACTGGATTCAAGTTGCACAAAATAGAAAGAAATGGCTAGAGTTACAGGAGGCTTTTATTCAGCAGTAATAATGATGATGATGATAATGATTGCTCTTGCAGGGTTCACTCTTGAGCCTGCTGCAAGACTCTTACAAGTCTTGCATTTTTCTAATAGATATTTACTAGAGGTAGGAATTTTTGTAAGGAATTATTGGAATACTAGTCTGACATGAATTATAATAAATTTTTCAATATATTATAATGAATCGGTGTTTCTTTCTTTTAATTAATGAATCGGTGTTTCTTTCTTTTAATTTTCTGCATTAGTTGGGAAAACACAATTTGTAATAGAATAAAACAATAATTTTTGACGCATAAGTAATTTCTTATATCACATAAACATGAAAAAAAATACAAGACTGCCAGAGTCTTACAGGCCATTTGGACTTGGTCTTGCTCTTGGTCTTGCTTATTGTACAAAAGTATTCTTACAGATAAATGCAGCGTCAAACTACATACTTTTTTCTAGTGATGAGAAAGACTGGTCCTGATCTTGGTCTTGTACAAAATGCTGGACCAAGACCAAGTTTAGTGTAGCTCATCACTAGAAAAATGTATGTAAATTGACGCTATATTTGCCTTCAAAAAAATACTTTTCTATATATTCCCGTATACTATATAGTCTGTTCAATTGTTCAACGTCAGAAAAGATTTTGACAGATGACATCCAAAACAACTTTTTCGCTAACATTTAAAATATTTTAGGCATTCAATTGACGAACCGACGAACACTAGAACAGATAAAACGTGCCTGCCTGTATTTTTCCCTATTTTCCTTTTTAAGTTTATAACATAATCCACATTGGTTTGTTTGTTACAGAAAGGTAAAACTACCGCACACAGCGACAGCCTTGTATGCTTCAAACGTCGTCCTAAATTAGAACAAATAACAACCTGTGGTAAAATGCCTAATTAAATATAACTCTTGGCGAGTTGCCGACTGTCCTGTGCTATACCATAAACATCACCGTATAGATTTATGATTAGGTGAACTCTGACAGTTTTTATAATTTAATTTCCCATGAGAATTATTTTTCTGTCATACAATGAACGCTGGATCAAATTGTATGTTGGTCCTTCCATCAAGTGTTAGGATAACATTTCCACAATGAAACGTTCGCTCGCTCCATTTTTTACTTTAATTAAATAATACGTTTAATACATAATTTTGACGTTAAATTTTGAACGATTTATTGAGTATTATTATTCCCCAACAATATTATTGTTATCTCTGTATCATATTTACACATCAATGTACTTCCTACATGTGTACATATTTTTTTAGCGTTTCTTTTCTCTCCTGTAAAATTAGAAATAATGGAGCAGTTTAACACAGTTCACCGACGATTTGATCTTTTACCGCAAGAAAATGTAGAGAATGTTTAAAACATCGTTACTTTAGTTTTATCTACTAACATAAAATTTATAAAAAAGGCACTGAACTGTGATAATATTTAGGTTGTTGGTGTTAGGTTAGTTGAATAAATATACAGGATCGATATTAAAATTTGGTAATAAATCTTAGTTTTATGTTGAAAAGTAAAATAGAAAATGAGACTACAAAATTAGTGGTATGGAGCAAATGTAGAGAAACAAATGATGAAAATATGGTGTCCAAAGACTAATATTGAAAAAGTTCACGCTCATAGATCAGCGAATCCTCCAATCGCAAACAAGATGTGGTCGCAATGCAATCAAAATATATTTTGTGCATATTCAGTTGAAAATGTGCATCTCCTAGACCTATGCTTAAGGTTACGAGGGACGAGGGGGTGTTGGTGATGGAGGCTACATCGAATTCCGAATATGAGTTATATCATAGATTTATAAATATAATGTTTATATTATTTCAATTTGAGGCTACAAATTATTTATCCTAGTAGATGGTATTACGTTTCATAATAATTATTGCTGATGCTTTGAAAATGTATTTGATTGTGCATTTTTTCTATTGTGGTGCGTATTAAGTGTAAATTATGCATAATATGCACTATTGTGCATTCAGGAACATCGCATCACGTCATCAGAGATGCGGGAACTATACCGTTTTAGCCAATGTCTAAAGATTGGACCTCATTTAGTGATTAGCGAGACTGGTCTTTCTTGCATGCTGTCTTGGACTTGCACTAAAACCAAAACCAAAACCAAGATCGACCGGTGGAAGACATCAGAAAAATCAAGACCAAGCATGCAAGACTCTTGCGATCTTACGGTCTTGCATTTTTTTACGTTTATATGTTAGAAGAAATTACTTATTTGTTCAAAATTACTATTTTAATTTATTACAAATAGTGTTTTCCGAGGGGTGTCTCACTCTTGAAATTACACGTACATTTTCTTGGTAGTCGCTGGCAGTTATTAGCATCAATCTTATAGCAGTTGTCTATAATTATATGATAGGCAGAGGCAGTCTTCCTGCAGTCATTGGTAGTCGCTTGATAGTACATGATATTTTTGCAGTAGGTACATGTACATTTTTTGCCCAAGTAAGACTCCCCTCGGTGTTTTCCCAACTATTGCTTAAATTTTAAAGAAAAAAATGCTGATTCAATAAAATAATTATTGAAAAATAAAAAAGGTTCTAAAAGGACTAAATTACTAAAAATACTAAATATACTATTTATTTAAAGATTTTCTATGTAGAAATGTGTCTGTAGTAAAATCTACTAAAAAATGTTTGATAATTGCAAGATTCTTGCAGCAACATCAAGACCAAAACTGGACCCTGCAAGACTAGATCCTGCAAGATCAAGACTGGACCCTGCAAAACCAAGACTATTTATTATTGACTGCATGACCAAGACCAAGAGAGCCTTGGTATTTGCATTTGCTGATCATTAACCGTTATTGCGAGAACGCTGAAGTCATGAACTAAATCTCGTTTAAGATGGGCTGGCCACGTATGCAAGATGCAAGAAAACCGCCTACCGAAATCTCTTCTTTGCGGTGAACTTGTAGAGGGTAAGAGAAAACCGGGTGGGCAACTCAAAAGATACAAGGATTTTTTTCATGAAAACTTAAAGGGGATAAGTATGCAGCATTAGTGGGAGGAAGCAGCGCACAATAAAAGGCAATGGAGGAGAATTGTAAATTGAGTTAATAACGACAACCAAAAGGTAAAGAGGCAACAAAGTAATGAGATTTTTGAATGTCCGGAGTGCGGAAGAGAGATAACATCACGTATCGGGCTTTTCAGTCACAGAAAAGCTCATGACAGGAAACGCCTTGCGTAACCATCTTCTGATGCGTGTCAAATACTTGTCAGCGAGTAATGGCAGTAAGTAAGTAAGTAAGATCACTAACCTCATTTGACTTTCTAGTGTGAATCATCATTTTAATTATGTCACTGACGATTTTGAATAACTATACGATGGACTTCTCAGAACGTGGTCTAATGCTCCTTATATATTTTTTTTATATATGTTACAATCTTATACTAAAATATATCCATACAATCGAAAAAAAAAAGGCATCAAATTGGCATGAAAAAGAGCGATTCTCATGGATAATATATCAATAGTATGGTAAATATCATAATATGGTAAATATCATTATTTACCATATTATTTTGAGATATGCAATGCAGAGAGATATGCAGCAATGTACATGACAGCAATGACAGCTCCAAAAAAAAAACTCTGGCGCCCTTTTTTCAATCATATGATACTCCTATTATCCAAGTAAATAATTGAAAACCATAACTGTGTTTGTCCTATTCATTCCACAGTCTTTATAAACTATAAGTAAATATTTAATACTCCCTGAACCTGTTATTAAAATATCTTAATAAATTACAAAATTTCGTCACACGTAGCAACTGTGCCTTTATTTGGAAAGTAGTTTCATAGGTATAAACAATCTTTTCAGTAAAATTCCTAATTTAGATTGGAAACCATTTATAGAAATTAATTGATATTCATTTATGGAAAGCGTAAAATAAATCTTACAAAATGTAGAGAAAGATATAAATAATATAACTAACAATACAACTTCCATTCCTTCAAGTTCCCTATATGTATATAGAGTGTCCATACAAGTTTTTGGAAATTCCGGACAAGTGAGCTCTGAAATCCAGAGTTTGTGGAAAAATAAATTATTAATTTATTTATGTAAGGTAAAAAAAAAGTCTTCCAAACTGATAGATTTAACTTTTAACGGAGAAATTAATGGCAGTTGAACAGTGGCGTGCCGTATAGGGGGCACGGGGGGGGGGGCGATTGCCCCCTCCGCCCTTAGCTCCGACTGAGTGACGCGCACTAGTGAAATCGCAAAATTGTACGTACAATCTAACTTTTCTCATTCTACGATCACGTTATGGTCTAGACTTTTTATTTGTTTGCATTTTCGACATTTTCCTGACCAAAACTATTTCTTGTAAGAGCGGTTGGCAACGTTGCTCTGTCCAGTCGAATTTCGCGCCTTTAATCGATTATGATAAGTTATTAAACAAACTTAAATCTATAAAAACAAGACGCTTAAAATTGGTCGAGAGTCGAGGCCTATCACACCGAGGTTCTGTGATGGCCGAAAAGATCTGAATCCTAATTGGTAGTATTAATTAGAGTTTCCGGAACCGTACTAAAATATTTTCGTTCAATGATTGTGGAGTTCGTCAAATAGCAAGTAAAACCGGTAAAAAATTGAGTTTCAAATGAAAATAATATCAAATTATTAAGTGATGAAAAAGTAAACATGAACACAAATAATCAACACAACCGAAAAAAAAAGAAAACACATAGGTAGCTTAGAAATTACATCAAACAACATCAACCGACTTAACTAAATTTGAAAAAAAAAATTACATTTCCAATTAAAGATGCAAATGCCTATAAAAATATAACTAATACCATTCAGCAATATTATACTAAATAATAATATAACATATTTAAACTTCAATAATTGCTAATAAACATTATAAAAACTTCGAAATAGGTAACTTCAGAAGTAAGAACAGTAAGAGACAGCATCACAGCTTATTTAGAAGAGTTTGATTTCGACTGCTAGTAAGTATCAAAAGTCTTTTGCACGTAACAAAAAATATGTGTTTAATTATTATTACCGAGTCCCGAAAGTACCGAAAGAATCGGGAATTAATAATTTCGATTCCCGGTTCTTTAATGTCTCAATGAACTCTAGTGAGCATTTATTGAGATTTGTACTGCATACATTAAAAATGACATCAGAACTGAATTATCCTCTTTTTTAATAAAAAGAAATCATTGAGCATTTCAATAGTTACTATACACTTTCGTTTTGGCATATTAAATGTTTAATTTTATTAGTAAAATTAAATATTGTGTGTTATACCGGGTGTTTCTCAAAAGTGGCTCACCCTGACTTTTTTATTCCTTCAGGTAAATAAACTAGATTTGGTTTGTTGGTATATTACATAAATTAAGATTGACTGACGTATTCAATTGTTTTCGGTCATTTTCTGTTTCACCGGAGATGACTACAACTTTATATTTTTTCTTCCGTATGTCTTACTTTATTCGATAGAAAATGAAACGCTGAATACAACAATTTCAAATAAACCGTATGCGAAAATGTCAAAAGTTGACATACGTGTTATTTGACAGAGTGTTATTTTCTATCGAATAAAGTAAAAAAAAACGAGGGTGTCATTTAAAAGTTAAAAATTGTCGTCATTCCCGGTGAAACAGGAAGTGACCGAAACAATTGAATACGCCAATCAATCCTGATTTCAAGGGCGTAGATAAGAGGGGGGTACTGGGGGACAGTACCCCCCCCCCCTGACGCTTGACGAGATACGAGAATTGAAATATGGTGGGTTCATACAGCCAAATAAAATAAAATAAGAATAAAATAAAATAAAATAAGAAAGTTGGTTATATGGGATACCGTACATGCGTTCATACAGCCAAATAAAATAACAAATAAAATAAGAAGTCTTTATCTTTTAACTTCTTGTTTTATTTTATGTGTTATTTTATTTTAAACGGCTTTGCGGACGCTTAATTCTAACCTACAAATATTTTCAGTTTGGATTTAATTTATTTTATAATTTCACATAAGTAAAATATATAATATAGTAGGCAACGAACAAATAAATATACTATAAATAGTAAAATTACTATAAACAATCGTAAAAGTTAACTTTTATCCAGCCTCATCGTACTGCGCATGAGCAAATATATATTTCTTATTTTATTTTATTTGACTGTATGAACGCACACAAATAAGAATTCCTTATTTCTTATTTTATTTTATTCTTATTTTATTTTATTTGGCTGTATGAACCCACCAATAGTCATTGACTATGAAAGGATTTTTTTTAATTAATATCCGACATATAAGAACACTTTGTATGCTTTTAATTATGTTGATTTATCGTTTATAATATGTTCGACCTAATTAAAAGCACACAAAGTGTTCTTATTGGCCAGGACAGATTAGTGAGGTTAACTCTAATCAATATCCATAAAGATATTGAAATAAATGTTGATGCTGTTATTGATAGGTTTTCCAAACAGCGTACTAGAAAACTTGATTTTGTTTTGTAGTTTTATTTATAGTTTTTATAGTTTTTTTTGATAGTTTAGATTTATTATTATTTATTAGAGACAATTAACTAATAAACGTCGTTGTTTCATTTTTGTGTATGTTATTTACAAATCTATATTTTAATTTTTGTGTTATGTTTTTATATCTTTTTGAAGACAAAAAAATCGCCGTCGTTTTAATTCGACAAAAAAATTCTGACGGTGATTTTTTTTGCGACTTAATCATAGTACCACCCCCATAGCATACACCTATCTACGCCCCTGCCTGATTTATATAATATACTAACGTACCAAATCCCGTTATTTTATCTGAAAAATGAAAAAAGTTATAAGGGTGAGTTACTTTTGAGAAACACACGATATGGTAAAAAGTTAAATAATGGAAAAACTATAAACAGTAGATAATTTTAAATGAAAATACCATCATTATTTTAGGTAAAAATTTAGAATAATATAATATTACACTATCCCAAATTATTTTTTAAAACGAAATTATTGAAAATATGATAAATACTTACTTTTTTATACTTAAAAAAACTTTTGATATTATTGATTGCCTTAATTAATTTATATCTTTATTATTCTAAATTATATCCTAAAAACTTAATAAACCAGTTGCGTAAAAAGTAAAAATCCCTGTGTTAAAATATGTAAAAAATATGTTAAAATAAATTATTATTAATAAGTTAAAAAATCAAAAATAACGAATGTAGGCTAAATAATGAAAATTAATAATAAATGTTAGCTAATAATTTATTTTAAACAGTAGTTGTAAATTTTCAATAATGCTTTTACTGCATAGTAGCATAAAAAAATAAAGGGATAAATGAAATTGAAATGAAAACTATCCATTTTATTAATCAATGGAAATTCGTATATCACTGTCCGTATTAAATGAGATAAACCATCATTTTTTCCTATAACTTTTCCTTAAACATGTGTTTTCCTGGTTATTTACTTACTTACGTATCAATAACATAAGCGTATAGATATACTATTTTTCAAAAATAATTTCAATGATTCATCAATATGGATGATCGTTTCTAATCATTATAACTAAACTTATTATTTAAGTTTTGTGATAGAAAAACAATTACTTACAAGAGAAAACACTAACTATTCAGCAACCGGTAAAGTAAAACTGTGTGTTTTACCACGCGAAAATATCCTTGAACTGTCCTTAGACCGGGGGGATGAAAACCCCGCAGGTCCGGACTTATGGATTTTCCCACGCGATATTAGGCAACATTACGGCCGAAAGAATCCTTAGACTATCATTCTACATAGATACCTTTTATTGTTGATTATTTATTTGTTCTTAATACATATGACGCGGATAGTGAAGCAGAGATCAGTTATTGGTTTTTGTTACATTAACATTTCAAGTACCTACAGATATTTAAAAATAATATACTTTTTAGTAAATTTAAAAAGTTTGTTCAATTGTAAAATATTTTACTGCTATTATTAGTTCAGAATAATTTATATAAAGAAACGCAAAACTTTTGTAGCTAGGGGCCTGAAAGTGAAATAGCAAAAGCCGTTCCACCGTTTCCGCGGAAATTTCAAATAAAACAGTTCAAACCCCGCTCGCTAGATGGGAGTGCAATTTTTAGGCTAGGAAGTTGCTACTATAGTTATTGTCAGGTGGCGGAAAATCCTATTTTGCCTGTAATTTCCATAGTTTTCGCCAGCCTCTACCAACGACTATTGTCGTTGTCATAACGCCAATCATATTATCAAAACGATTTTCAAGGTACAATTTTTATTACTTGTATTTTAATTAGACAATTTTTGAAGTGAAACTCATTTACGCGCGATAGGAGTAAAAATTCAAAGTCGCGACACACGAGCCAGCATTACCCGGAGCGTCACGCCAAGGTTGCCAAGCGTCACAAAAATGGTATCGATCTTGAAGCGTCGTAACTCGCGCCTTATGTAAGCTAGGGGGCTGAAACTCGGAATATAGACGAGGCTCAAAGAGCGCCATCTTTTCATGGTATTTTGACGACGTTTCGTGCACTACGAAATCCCGTTATTAATCAATAAAATAAAAAAATCATCCGATTTAAATGAAATTTCGTATGTCTATAGACTGGACCAAGGCCAACTTAACCGTGTACGACACGTGTCAGTGTGACAGTTAGTTTTGACGTAAGAGGCGTCAAAAGTTAATGTCGTCTGATCGCGACCAAGTTTGGAGGGTAGGCAATGTGAGCTACGGTGCACACGGTACCACCCATGTCCCACCCTGCAAAGTTGGATTTCGGAATTTCGGCGTAATTGGGGACGGGCTACAGGATGACGCCCTCTACGTTTCGAACCGATGCCTCTATATGGACGAAATCATCAGGATTTTTCTCTTAATTATAGGTAGATTGGAACCAAACTTGGCACGTGAATAGAGGTACCTCAATGGAATCCTCGGACGGACTGATGGATAGACAAGCAGAATTGTTAAAAATTAAATTATAATTATTAGAATTAGAATTGTTAATATTGGATAAAAGATAAGTTTTAGGAGTGCTTTAGTATTTAAAATCATAGTTTAGAGTAAAATTAAGTAACTGCGCGTATTTTAATGCTAAGCCCTACAATAGATGGCGCCTCTGACTTGGAACCATTTTCACTACTAATGTAGTTACGTTTTTTTCTTGGTATATTCTTTGTTTGTAACCATAGTGTATTATGGTTACAAAAGTTTTGTTTGTTTATCTAGAATTTGTAAATTACGTATAACAAAATAAACTAAGAAAATTAGCTGGAAAAAAAATGCATTAAATATCATATACCTATCACCATTATTAGGCAAACGAAACTTCTCAGAAGGTAAACTATGAAGTCCATAGATAACGCTACGAATTGAAATCGAAATCATAAATATGAATCACTAAAATTTTTGGAAATTATACTGTGTAAACTGTGAAACATGGAGTAAACTTATATAAAATATACAGGGTGTCCCAGAAATGAGTGCAAGTATTTTAACTGGTCATATAGTTCGATCCCAGAAACACGCCTATGAGATTGGAAAAAAAAAATTGAAAAATTTTTTGGAATTTTTTTTTAGTTTTTAGTTAAAAAACATAATTTATTGATAATATGGCAACATAGGTATTAGATTAAATTTACAAGAAAGAAAATCCAGAAAAGATCCAGTGGTTCTCAAAATTTTAGGAACAAATATTTTTTTTTAGAAATTTTCAAAGTAAAATAACTCTTAGAGGACTTATTTGAAAAACGATAAAGAGAAAATATGTTACTTTTATCGAGATCTACCACCACTTAAAATAGTTGCGCTTATTTCTGGGACACACTGTATAACAGTTAAAAATTAAACAATTAGCATTTTAATCTTATTAAATAAGTATATTAACATATTAATACCCTTATTTTAAAACTATATATTTATATTTTAACTATTTTAAATTTATATTTAAAAAAGTTAAGCAACAAAAGGCTATGCAATTTTAAAATCAAATATTGTATTTTTTATTTTCAGTTATACGATCTATTTTTATTAAAATTCCTTACTATCATTTTTAAATAATAATCATTGTTTTTTGACGGTTGTCATAGTTCATTTTAGCCAAGTTCACAATATAGGCTGTGATCTGTGATATAGATACCTAGTACAATATTATAAATACTTATGTTGTACTTTGATCTTCACCTCAACCATTTTTAAAGTGTCCTTAAATGCCCGTAAATTCGCTGTCTATTACCAATAGAGTTAAAAATTCTATTTCTATTCTATTCTTTTTATTTAAGCTTTAATTAGTTTAATAAATAGTTGCTCTAAATAAACATATTATTATACCGCGTGCCTCTCAAAAGTGGCCTATTTTATTTTTTCAGATAAAAAAACGAGATTTGGTATATTAGTATAAGACATAAATTAGGATTGATTGACGTATTCAATTGTTTTTGGTAACTTCCTATTTCACCGGAAATTACTACAACTTTTGATTTTTAAATGGCACCTTTGGTATATTTCTACTTTATTGGATAGAAAATGACACTGTGAATAGAGTGACAATTTGTAACAAGCAGTTCATAACGATAATTTGACTCGAAATACCAAGTGTGTGGTACCAAATTATTCGTAAAAAAATATTTTTCGAAATATGCTAATGAGCCACCCTTGTTCCATTTGAAAAAATTGAGATATGATTAAAAATACGATTTGGGTAGAAACCGGCCAGGACAAGACACGAAAAAGCTCCTTGATTAAAAATAAGTGTTTTTAACACAGCCATGGCAGTGTAGATTGAAATTTAAAATTCATTTTTTTAAAGCGAAAATGTCAAAAGTTGACATATGGTATGCCATTCTACGCAGAGTGTGATTTTCTATCGAATAAAGTAGAAATATACCGAGAATGCCATTTAAAAATCAAAAGTTGAAAGGAAGTGATAAAAAACAAATGAATACCGTTAATCAATCCTAATTTATGTCATATACCGCCATACCAAATTTCGTTTTTTATCTAAAAAAATAAAAAAGTTATAGGGCTGAGCCACTTTCGAGATGCACCCGGTATAACATGTTATATGCTCTACCAGAGCTCACGGACTATGACTAAAGAAAGTCGAAAGTCGAAAATCGTCATAATAGTTATTTCTTTATATTGCAAAATTTTGTTTTTATCTTTAGGATATTATAACGTCACTATCGCCGCGCGTGTGTAAAGTCACACCTCCAAACTCCAAGAACAGCGGTTTGTGCTTATGCTTATCATCTATAAATACTACATAATAATGGAATGTAAACGAAAACATACGTTATTTAAGTAAACCAGTATTTTGCCAGTCACTTAGATAATCACCGATGCCCGTGTACGACAAAGATACACATATCCAACAGAAGCGTTAAAAAAGAGACGGATATAACCGAGATATATCAGACGAATATTTTTGTTTCGCGTGCGTCACGGCCTCAATCGTCACGTAGGTTATTTATAATCAATCACGAGGGAACGGTCTAATGCTGTGCTGTGATTGGTTGGCGCCCGCGGGTGTGTCTGGCTTGACGTAGTGCGGCGTTGTCCAGTCGTTCTTGTCTAGTCATATTTCTCATATAAAATTCCCATGAGACTTGTTATGAATGGAAATTTTAACCTAAATGGCAACTCTGTAAGCCTACGCAATTTGTTGCATAAGCTTATGAAAAAAAAACAAGATAAATAAGTGGTAGGTATTTTTTAAATTAACTCAATATTTTATTACTAATTTAAAGAACTTTGATATACAAAGAAAACTATCAACGAAATCAATAGTTAATAGAGGCTAATAGCTTGATATGTATTTTGTAACTAATTTGAAATTTGAAGGCTTTTTTAAAAAATGTTCTCTTTGAAATTAGTACTGGATTATGAATAATATAAAAAAAAGCCCTAGAATTTTTTTGTATCATTCAAATATGCAAATATCAGCAGAATTGTAGGAACATTTTTATACTCAAAAAAAGTTATCTTAAATTTTTGATTTGCAAAATTTTTGCACGAATCGCGAATACCAGGTTATAATAAATATAATGATGAATGTCATTCCTGCAGTGCTGATTTAATACTATATGTATAATACCAGCAGGGGTGGATGGAGGAACCGGCCAGGGAAAAACAGGCAACCGGCCCAAATCCACAAAAACAAAATGACCATAACGAAGAAACGTAGCTTATTTATTAATATATAAGTAAGGGTGTTTTTCGCTCGTGCGAAAAAGCTCTTTTGCTTCCGATTTAAAAATGGGGAAAAATACCCCCATAATATACAGGGTTGTTCACCACATACGACACGAAGTATTGTAGCTAAACGATTAGATTTTTGCAAATTGTATGTTTTGGGTTCGTTGAAGGACTATTAGAGCTACAATTTAAAAATATTTTTGCAAGATATAGAGTGTCCCAAATAAATATTAAATAATCAAAGTTGTATTTTTTAAATGGAACATCCTGTATATTATTACATTTTTAGTTTCTACAATTAAAATAAAGGCAAATTTGATTAAGGTTTATCACACTTAAACCTTACCGCTTTTGAAATATTTTCAATTTTGTGAAATTGCAGTAAAAATTTTAAGGCTTCATTTCTCCAAGGGTATCAAAGTTTTCAATACTAAATATTTACCAAAATTTATTTATTGATCAGATATTGTGTTGCAAAAATAAACATTTTACTACCTTATAAAAAAAATATTAAAAATTTATATTAAATAATTACTAGCTTTAAACGTCAATAACTTGTATTTATTTTAATTTAAATAGAACACCCTGTATATTTTACGTTAGTCAGATGCACAATTTAATTGTCAATCAAATTGTATTATACCATTTTTTACCTATCTCTTCAAGTTTTCGTAGCAAATGCATTTTCTTATAATGTTGACATTTTAGATTTCTTTTAAAGCAACATATTATGTACAAAATGTACAGGTGGTAAAATAATCACGTTGCAAGCCCATTTGTTTACAAAAAGAAAACCATTTAAATCTTTGTAAAAGAATATACCAATTAAATATACCACCATTATTTCCGCCCAAAAATTAGTTACTTGCATACTTAATTGTTTTAATTAATAAATTAATCTAAATAAATGTAGATATGGCTCAGAAATCAATATAATAATAAGTTATAAAAGTGAACGTCTCTGTTGTTATAAATAAGCATTTGTCAAAAAATGAAATATAATTTATAAGGTGCTACTTTTCACCACACTGTCTAATACACATACAAAATTCAGTTTTTTAGTATTTGTGGCAATTATTATTAATCAACGTAAACAGTCAAATAATGTAGTTCGAATACTGGGTTCATATTAATTGGTTCTCTTTAACAAAAAATATTTAAACGATAATAATAATAATAATAATAATATAAGCGAACTATATCGACAAAATTAGTATCTGGTACTCTTTGAAAACTCGTTACATCTTTAAAAATAATCTAAAATGTCAATATTCCATAGGTATAGGGTATATATAGATAAATGAGGTCTAAATTATAAGAAAATGCATGTTTTACGGAAATTTGAAGAGATAGGTAAAAAATGGTATAATACAATTTGACAGACAATTAAATTGTGCATCTGATTCTAGTAAAATATACAGGGTGTTCCATTTAAATTAAACAAGTTATTGCCGTTTATCGCTAGTAATTATTTAATATAATTTTTTAGACACTCTATATAAGGTAGTATAATTTTTATTCTTGCAACACAATATATGATCAATAAATAATCTTCAGCAAATATTTAGTATTAAAAACTTTGATACCCTTGGAGAAATGAAGCCTTAAAATTTTTACTGCAATTTCACAAAATTGAAACTATATCAAAAAGGGTAAGGTTTAAGTGTGATAAACACTTAAACAATCTTTATCAAATTTACCTTTATTTCAATCGTAGAATCTAAAAGTAGTTAAAAAAATAATTTTAGCTCTCTCTCTCTCTCTCTCGCTCTCTCTAACTTAACTTGCAAGTAATCATAATTTAAATCAAAAATATAGGCTTAAATCATTTGAACTATATGTTGAATTAGACTTAAGATTTAAATCATTTTGATTTTAGAAATGACTTATGACTTAAAACTTAACTCTTTAAAACTGACTTGTTGCAGCTCTGCCCCAGATATTGTAACCTATACGAATTACTTAATAAAAGTTCGTAATATATTTTAATTTCAGATGGAGATAATAGATATCGTATAACAAATTAAGAAAAAAAAACAGAAAAAAATCTAAGAAAAAAATATATCGAAGGAAATTAATAAAAATCATTAATATGTAGCAAAAAATTATAAAAATAACTGTGATGACACTATTATTAAATATTTGCTAAAAGGAGAAAAATATGTTAATCTTCATATCAGCCCATATATGTTAATATACAAATACATTTTATTTGCTCAGTGATTAGTCTAAATCTCAATTGATTATTAATTTGTTGATAACAATAAGGTATTAATCAATAATCGCAGCAATAGATTGTATTGTAATGAATTCCTGTTAGATTCTTCAATTTAATAGTTGACTAAATTTTGCTATTAAACTCTTGCCACCGACTTTTCCACCTTCCCAGCTTAATAAGCTCTCAGTTTGATTAGTTGTACAGGTTGAACTGCATTTTTTATGGTTGAGGCATGCTGAGTTATATTGGGATAAACCGAGAAACGGTTTATTACATGCGGAAATGTGTTGGGAAACGGACGGATCCAAAAACGAAAAAGGCTCAGGAATTTTCTGCAGCAGTCCATAGACTGAGATCTACCACAGTCTTGGAAAAAACACCACAATTTTCCAAGCTGAGCTATATGCAATTGAAACCTGTGTGTAACTGCTGGTAGAACAGCAATACACCAGGAAAACAATATGCATATTTTCGGATAGTCAAGCCGCGTTGAAAGCACTTGAGGCAACGAAAAGCACGTCTATGACCTATGACGATTCTTCATTGTAAGAAACTACTCAAGATATTAGGAGATAGGAACAAAGTGTCGCTAATATGGATACCAGGACATGTCGGCCTAGAGGGAAATGAACGTGCTGAATCAAAAATTGCTGATTGGCAAATTGGTGCATTCTCGCCATTCGTGGGCCCAAAACCGACACTTAGCGTTCCAAAAAATCTCGCAAGAGACAGGCTCTGTAAATAGGTTAGGGATGCGACGTTCCGGGACTGGAATGGAACATGGCAAGAAAATCCTAGCAGGGCCATCCAAACGTAGAACAGGAGAACTCCTAAAGGCTGGTAGGAATGGAGCGCGTACGCTCACTGCAGTATACACGGGCCACTGTCGGCTGAGATCACACCTACAGAGGAGACGCCGAATGCCGACTCTGTATGGAAGATGACGGAACAATGAAACACGTGTACCTGCTGGGGGCAGGACCAGGTTTGAGATGTTTGGCACACCCATGCTAGACCTATCAGACCTAGGAGACATATTATCACCCTCGGACATAACGGCCTATGTTAAAAAGCTGGGTCTTGAGGGTGAACTTTAACGCTCTTTTTATATTAAAGAGCTTGTAGAAACTGAGCCACAATAAGCCCTCGCGGCCGCAGTGGAGGGTCCCACCTAAAACCCACTTTTAGTCAATAAAATACAATGCTGAGTTATCGATAAAAAATTATTTCATAACTAACAAATAAGAAGATATCATTGTAGAGCTACTAATTTTCCTAAAATTTTGTTGGAATTTAAGAATTTTATCGGGGGAGTTTTTTGGATGCACCTATGTTGTAACACCTTGTCTGCTATAATACAACTTTGGTTCTAAGAACAGAATTATAAGTATTTTTTTCTGACCCATCGTTCTAGGTAGCTCACTAGCTATAGTTATTGTCAAAAAGCCAGAAGTTAAAATATTTTTTCGTTAGAATCCAAAAATTGAAGCAGAATAAAGTTGGCAATTAGTCAAATTTACTCGAACTTTTGTTCATAGTTGATGAAAGAAATAGCTGAAATTGTGATGAAAGAAATAAATGATATAATGTGAAAATAAATATTATGGCGTTTATTTCCTAAAAGTCAGTAAAATCATGATCGTTAAGATAACATAATATTAATATTCTTGAAAGCCATTTGAAAAAATATTTACTAGATTTATCGTTCTGATCTTCTTAGTAATTCTAGCTTTTTATGATTTTGAGAGCTTTAAATATGCAGAAAATTTAGGATAGAAATGATTATACTTCTAAAAATATTCGGATAATAACATTATGGTGTTTTTAGAATGGTAGTTTTCTGGTAGTAAAATGTAGAATGAGCGAAAGAGAGGTTAATCACCGCGCTCTTAAAGATAGTCCCACTTTCTTGAGTTACATCTCATCATAGTTTAGTCTATAACTCATCATACATGGGGATTTGTTGTAGGGGGGGGCAGGGTATTTCCCATCCTCCTGTGATAAATGATGTACTTCCTCCGAGGAGCGGACATCTATCTCCTACGAGGTTATATATACACCCTTACATATTTAGGATTTGGCCCTCCGTGCCCTTCACAGTTAAGGAATTCCTTCTTCGGCTCAGGTAACTGTGAGGTGGAGACTGTAGGATCTATCTCCATTTTCTTCAACTCCTTAACTTGGTCTCTCATTAGACATGATACCAGTGTTGTCCCGAATCTATAATACAGGATATATCTCTCTTTCTCTCTTGCCTATTTGGATTTGGGGTCAATTTCTATTGTGAAGACCTGACCATGACCCTCCCTTTTCGAGTTGATGACCCGCCAACTGGATATCCTTACATTAGAGTTCTGATCCTGGATAAGGCTCAGCAGGTAGGTGGTGTCTTTCCCTTTGCTCCTTGGCAGAAAGACCGTGATAGTCGCCTCTTTAGGGATATTTTCTCCCTTCACTGCAACCAGTCCCGGCCCCTGCCAAATCCCAGGTGAAGCCCTTCAGTGATTTTTCCACCAATCAATCCGCCAATTCTTGAGATGCACAATCCATGAGGAGCACGCCTACCCGAAAGTGTATTCCACACTTTTTATGGATCGTTGTGTTGCAATCTGCTCGCTACTACTTTGTCCACCAATGGCGAATGCAGATTCTGTGGGGAAAATGGGGAAACACCCATCACTGAGTGTGCAGAGATTTGCCATTCGTGCCATAAACGTTGGCACAGCTGATGTCGAAGATGGAGAGCTGGCCTCTGTGGAGCAGATTCTACAGATATGCATTCGCCTTTGGTGAATAAAGTAGTAACGAGCAGATTGCACACAGATACTCAGATACTGGCTTTTGTTAAAGCCCTGAGATTGTATGCTAAGTTATAACTCGTTATAACTCAAGAAAGAGGAACACAAATGGATCTGTAAGGTCGCGGTGATTAATCCCCCTCCTAAACATTCTACATTTTTCTACTTCGTCCAGTATCGCCTCTTCTAGATTCTAGAGTTGTTTGCTGGTCGGTGGTCAGTGCCCTCTCTGTATAGGTAGCATAGGCAGCATAGCACCTTTGGCACTTATGGCACCCATGGGCACCTTTGGCAGCATAGCAAAAAAATTAAGATAGAAATGGTTACATACTTGTTAAACTATTTGATTTATGACATGGTGTTTTTAAAAGGGCAGTTTTCTGGTAAACCAAGTAATAAATACAATTAATTGCAGTTTAAAATATATTTGAATTTGAGTCGCTCAGAATATTTTGAAAATACTTTTAATGTACGCTCAAAGAGATCTCAGTAAAAATCTCAAATTGGATATGGAGTTCTTACGGTATATATGATCGCATTAATACACGTACTGCTCGCAAGGATACACATCAATAAAGACACTCTAGGATGATACTCCATGAGAATTATAAGACCTCTGTCAATGAAAATCTATAATATAATCGATCATATGTAAATACATTTTCAAAGATTGTGAAACAATGCAAGCAGGAGAAATTAGTCACGTGCAGAATTATGCTGATATTTAGAATTATAGATAAAACATACCGGGTGCCGGGTAACAACGAAATCGATGCACACAGACTGCAATTTCACTATTTTAATCATACAAATTAACCAAAAAACTTGGATATAATATGAAGTTCAAAAGGCCTAAGATTTAATCAAGATATTATATTTGTTAACTGAAAATTTAGTAGAAATTATCGAATTGTATGTAGTTGGTAATTGATTAACACATTAGTTTAATATTTTCATTTAATTTTTGTCTGTTACTAGGAAAATTTTTTAGATTAAATGCGACTGCGTTTATTTAATTTTTGATAATAACATTTAAAATTTCGAGAAAATGTCAGTTTGTAGAACCCATTATGTATTTGGTGATAACTCAGTTAAAAATATCAACAAAAGAATTCCTCTTGACTCATAATTCAGTGGAAGGTTTGATTTTATTTTTTATCAGAAATTTCCAAATTCCACCTTATTGAATTTTTAATAAAAGCACAAATATGAGTTTTCATGAACTATATTTTTTGAATCTAACTTTAAATCAATATTCAAATAATGGTCTGTGCAATGGTACTTGTATAAAGTACTTGTACCTTACGAATCTAGTACGGGCGCACCTACTCGGTTCTGGAAAGTGAAGAGATTAAAGTTCAGAATTGTATTTTAAAAATATAAAGCAGCCAAAGATAATGATCTCAGCGTCAACTTAATCATCACCTTTGTTTTTATTTAATCTCTTAATCTGCTTTAATTACTGTTCGATAATAAAATATCTTGGTAGTGATATATATGGCATACCAATTATTAAATATTACAACATTTTTACAAAATATAGGAATGTATAATGTAGTATAGTGCTTAATAATTATGACTAGGTTATAATAATCATCATTACCTACTACCTTGTATATAAGAATATATAAACAAGGCTACTACTTAATACTGTATTAATACCAATGGCATTAATTAGGATTTAGGATTAAGACTGAATAATCATGACTAATGGTTCTGGCTTAAAAAAAGAACAAATTTTGATTTTGAACATTGACGTAAAACGACCAAACTCATCGTATTTTTTATAGTAACGTTTTTTAATAATACCACAGACTAACCTATAATACTTAAGTATAAATCAGAGATATAGAAGAGATAGAGAATGAGCGTCAACATGCGCAGAAGGTCTAATCAAATGGGGCGCCATATTCCAGATCTCCGTGTCATTTTGTATATAGGTGGCAATCTATAAGTAATCAAATATCAATTTGCTGTTTTCAACCATACGGGGGCAATTTAAATTTAGTGAAATTCTATCATTTATTATGGATGTATAAATACCTATCAGTAGATATATAGCTGTAGAACATTAATATGATTTATTTAATTAACATCAGTTTCAAAATTGCGTAAAATATTGGTATATAAAACACTAAATATACGAATATTCTGACAAAAGACGCTACGGACAGATGACCTTTTCTTAGTTGTAACACTCGAAATGCCATTAAATAAGTATTTACAATTATTTCATGTTTACTTACAGTTACTTATGTACTGAATTACGTGTTTCAATTTAAAATTTTTGCAAATATGGTAAAAATTGTTCTAAACAACTTTTTGTTCAAGTTGTATATTCATAAAACACTTGGTTCATAATTATTTTTGATGATTACCTTGTATTTTTAATATAAACCAGGAAAAATATGTTTTTGTTTTATTTTATTTTTTGATTCGTCCCTTCAAATACCTACGGTATTACTGTTACATTAACATGTTCTTTAACAAATATTTTCGTAATACATAAACATCATTGATTTTATTAAGGATATTATTATTAGTATTTATCCTGGTTTTCGTCGACAATAAAAACTCTAAAATCATGTAATAGAACATGAATTTTATATTTCGTAAAATTATTTTGATACAAATTCAATTTGTCAAAATTCAAGTCATTAATATATTGATAAACAACCCAAATTATTCCTAAATATTTTATTATAAAAAAAAATGTTACCAGTAAGTTTGTAAAACACATTATGGTTTGTCCTAATACTAGAAAAAATCATTTATTTTTTGCACAAAAGAAGCTTGCCGATCCTTATTTGTCCATAACAAAATTCTGTATGTACAACATACATATACCTAATTTATTATTAAGAAAATTAGATATGAACTCAGAATTTTAAGAACATTTTTTAAGATAAAATAGTTTCTTCTCAACTGTAATACTTTGGCCTGTATTTTATCTATTTAAAAACATGGGATTGATAATCCCCTTACTAAAATACATACTGGAAGGTACTGATTAAGTTTCACTGCGTCTAATACCTTTGCTACAAACCCTGGCTCACAATTTAAGGCCATTGCAAAATGCTTTTGAACTTCATCATAGATTTTACAAGAAAATCTCTTTAAATATCATCTCATTAACAATTATGAATATCACATGATTTTTCTCAGTGATTTGTGGCACAGATACAAATTAATATATGCCCCATAACAGTTTTTAAATAAGAAACTTCTGCCTACAGATTTAATTTTCCTATTGGCATAATACCCTTTCTTCCTATATAAATCTTGCCATTTTTTCAGTCCAATGTTCCTTGTTTTTACAGTTGTAGGAATACTAAAAATGTTGACTATAGAACTCGATACTATGTTTGAAAAAGCCTTCATACCTGTAACTATGCATAAATCTAATTAACTGAATTCTTCTCCTCTTGACACTCTGAACACTGCTGCTGCTAATGTTAGAAATATTTAGCACAAAACTACAACTACCTACAACAAACTTTACAATAAAAATGTTAAATTTTCGCTGTTCGATTAAAATACCTATCCCCTATCTTATGTTTTCTTTGAATCCAAATAATCTTCTTGTCAAGTAATGACCAATCTGTTTGCCTGAGTGATACAATATTTGACATATTTCTGGTACACTTGAACTTGTGCTTTCATGGACACTATATGAGTAGGAGTGCACTGTTTTACAGAAGCACTGAACATTGATTCCAAGTATCTTCTTCCTCCACATGTAATAAAAACATCCTCTTTAAATGGCCACATCACACACTTATTTTTTACCATTCCCAATTACAATCACGATTTTTAAAAATCGCCTTTAGGGAAACTAAAAATAAACAGTTTTGGATCATCTGTAAACATGGTTATGTGGTATAAACTTACACATGACAATATACAACAAGCCTTTTTGAATTAGTGTTTAGAATAATTGAGATAATAATAAATTTTAACTAGATAACAACACAAACGAAAAAAAAAAACAGATGTCAATTAAAGAGGGGAAGTGACAGCGAGACCTGGAAGATGTCTGCCACCTTGCCGTCGACAAAAATTTGGATGCGCACTCGTCGAAGCTCATTCTCCCACTTCCATATCTCTGGTATAAATACTTTGAAAATAAAAGGATTTCGGACTTCCATTGTCTTTATTTTGATTAACACAACGTTTCGGTCAGAAGAATCACTGACCGTTATCACGTGTAAACTAAAGTTTAAATAAAGAAAAAAAAATTGTTTTTAGAGAACCAATAAAAATACTGATGAAAACGTATATAAAATAAAATAAGTAGCGAGAGATTTTTTTAAAGGAAATCAAGTTTAGATTAATAAACGCAAGAATTTTTGTTTTGAGGCAAAATATACAGGGTGTTCTTTAATGACATGCTAATATTTAAGGAGGTGATTCTTGGTCCTATTGTAAGAGAAAAACTTCATATGAACGTATTTCCTAAACATCTTAATTTCTGAGATACAGGGTGGTAAAATTTTCTAAAAAAAAACTTTTTTTCACAGTGACAATATGTAACTCTGATTTTTTTATAGATTACAAAGAATTTTATTTATTTCAACCAGTGCCGTCCATACGGGTTTTACATTGAATATTTTTAGAGAAAAAAGTGGTACACAACTGACTTCTCTTAAAATAAAAATTATCTTCAAAATCTCAATTCATTTCTAAACATTTTTTTTTCGTCCCACGTATAGTTTTTGCTAAAAAAAAATTAAAATCAATTCATTTTAGGGTCAAATCGAAAATCTGATACGGTGACTTATGTGGAAATCATCTGCATCGGCTGAAAAATATTAAGAAAACATTTTTTTTTAATTAAAATATGCATTTTGATGCATGGAATGTGTATCAAATTACAGGAATTTGATGAATTTTTTTATTTCCGATAACTTTAATTATAGTATTATATTTTTCTATAATTTTTTCCCTTTTGAAATTCATCATTCTAACATAGTTTTTATCTGACAAATATATTTCTTCATAACATTTTATATTTCATAATGTTAATTACGAGTCAGAGTTATCCTAAAAAGAAACATATTTTATCTTTATCAATTTGCAAATAAAAAAGTCCAAAATAACAGAGTTATTTTACTTTCAAAATTTTCAAAAAATAATTTTTTGCTTAAATTTTGATCTTCTGGATCTTTTCTCGTTTTTTTTTCTAGTAAATTTAATCTACTACCAATGAAATTATGTTTTTTAACTAAAAAAATATTTTTTTTTAAAACAACAAATTTTCAAAAAAAAATCACAAATAAACCTCACAATCGTGTTTCTCGGGTCAAAATATATTACCGCTAAAAATATTTTCATTTATTTAAGACTCACCCTGTATAGTCATTCATTTTATCAACAAAAACTGTGTTTTCTTATGTGTATGATGCCAGGCGCCCAACAATTTATTATTTTATTTAGTATGATTTTTTTCTATTACAGTTGAGGGTTGGAATCTTTGGTGTTACACAGCAAAATAAAAACACTAAATCACCACAATACACCAAACCACTTTTATTTTACACTGGACGCGCGTTTCGCTAACCATGTTAGCATCATCAGCAGATGATTATAAACTACGTTGTTGTTATGTTAGTTTATAATCATCTGCTGATGATGCTAACATGGTTAGCGAAACGCGCGTCCAGTGTAAAATAAAAGTGTTTTGGTGTATTGTTGTGATTTAGTGTTTTTATTTTGCTGATTTTTTTCTAGTAGAGTACTGACAAACCCACGACTCACGACTGTTCTATCGACGAAGAGTTGTTCGCAAAATATAGAAATTAAAAAACGTTACAATGTGAATGGAACATATCAATAAAATTAAAGCATTTATTACATGTATATTGTTAGCGAGTTGACATTAAACCGGCGCCTCTGTAGTATATTGTTTTTCCTTGGAGTTTTCCACCTACCCGCTGCCGTTTATTCTGAGCGTTTCGTATAATTGCGCAAAAAGCCAATTGCGCGCGAGAGGAAAAAATAAATTCTTGGCAATGAACTTCTGGAGGTGTGACTACATTTTTTTACCAGAGCGAAAACATCTCGTGAACTTTGACTGTAAATATACAATTTGTAAATGTTCGTTACATTCTCATATCATCAAAAATATAATTAATATTGTTCGAGTTAGCCACCCATATAATATATATTTTATTTTAATAATAACCGAAACAAAATAATAAAACTGTATACATATACAGGGTGAGTCAGTGTTCCGAAAATAATAGATATAAATTAACGTAGTTTTATCCAACTAAATCGTTACTTCTTGATTAATTATAATTTTCCTCGAATCTTACCACGTAATATGTTTTTACAACGCTCGCATCACATGTCTAAGTTCAAAAGTTACCATACGAGATATTTTTACCTCATTATAAAAGCTTAAACAGAAATCATACCTTACTCAAATTTTCTCGTCTTGACTGATTTGTTAGTATTACCGAAATATAAATTGTGGATTGGCCACTGGACACCCTACCTGTATATTATTATTTTTTGTAATCATTATTGAAAATTCATATTCTATTTTCTAGAAAAATGTACATTTTTTTATAGTTTTAACCCTCGAGCGGGCGCGTCCGGTATTTTGTACCGCACTTTTACTAATTTCGTTAAAACAAAATATCCATTGGACATAGGTCGGAAATATGCCTATTTAGGGATATTTGATACCCTGGCTCGTAGTAGTTACGTATTCAGCGATTTTGGTTCAGTAGCAATTCTGTCGTAAACCTGACAACTACAGAACTTGCGGTACCGCGTGTCGCTACGCGCCCGTTTATGTAAGTAAAATAGTTATATTATTAAATTATTTTGCTTTAATTTTAAATTGTTAATTAATTTTATAACAATATGTTAAATATATGTTATATAACCTGTAGTAATGACAGAAATACAAACCAGTACACAAACTTCCCAGAGATTTCCAAGTTTTCCTCTGTAAATATGCTTCAGAGGCATGGTACAAAGAAAACAAGGTATGATCGATAGCGGCTCCAATTTCGTTAAGTTTGCGCATACCACCTGTGACGTCATACGCCATACAGAAAAATATCCATATTGTTCAATTGCCACTAATAAAAAAGAGACCTATAATAGGGAAGAATCAGGACATAACCCCAAAAGTTATGTCAAATTATCGAGCTTGACATTCGAAAAATTATTTTCGCGTTTATTGTGTCATCTGTTTGACAATTTGAAATTGGCGCGCGGAGCTTGCCGACCAATGGTGCCGTTTATCACCTGTGACGTAGTAACCAACCTGCGCAATATCATAGCTTGTATTCTTTGTATCATGCTTCAGAGGTACTAGTTAGAGACAATAAGAAGCGAGTTGGTCCCTGTCATGTATGTGAAATCCATAAAACCACTAGTTTTTGCAACTAAGGTAACAAATTTGTCCGCCAAAAATTACAGTGACGAGCCTTATCAATTGTATATCACCGGTAGATATCTACCTATAGAAGAAATAGAAGAAGACTAAATATTTAGATGATAGTTTCATTCTCTTCCAGTGGTTAAGAAGATTTTTTTGAATATTTACAGGGTTCTGTTATGTTTAATTTATTATAATATGTTCGGTATGATTTAGTTGTCTTCAGTTGACAAAGTTATTTTTTTTATTTTGAATACTAAAAATGTTTAGTTCGGTTCCTTTTTTTATAATACGTTTAAGTTTTTTTATGTGTTAATAAAGTAAATAATATGTATTAAAAATGTTGCTTGTTACTCTTTAGCATGCTAAATATTACAATAAAATATTTTAAGTTACAGAATATTTAAAAAATATAAATGCGGTGCGGAATACCCTGCGCGCCCGGTCGTGTGATTGTAAAGTACGCGCCTGTCCGTGGGTTAAGTTAGAGGCTTATGTTATTGAAGGACAAATCATTATATTGTCATTACTTTGATAATCAAAATGGGAACAAATAATAAAAATGAAAATTTAGAAATGTAATTTTTATTTCTAAATTTGTTATTCTAGATTACCGGAATTTGATGTTAGGCCTTATAAATTTAAAGATTTATAAAATAATCGAAAAATAGGGTAAAATTGTTGATTGAAGAAAGCAACCTTATGGGCGATTTCGTGGCACAAAACATGCCCGAGATGTAGCCGGCGTTACCGTCAGCCTGTCCGAGGTTTAGTTTAGCTCTGCGCCGCTGCTGATAATCGTTTACAGCGCAGCGGATAATGTTCCATATAGTTCTGAAGGTTTTGCTTTCAGTCGGCAGAGTGAGTGGTTGCCAGAGACAGTGTTGTCAAAATTACGGGTTAATCCATAGATTTACGGATTTTGGGTACAGTACGTTAATATAGATTTTCTATCATTAAACAATTTAATATAATATTTTATGATTAAACACAGAACGGCCTCAGAGTCGGCTTGGAAATGAAGATTCCTGTTATTTCGTGGTAAATGTCAATAATCGTAATTTCCAAGCCATCTAAATGACTTTGTGCGATCATACGAAGATCAAACACGAATAAATTTTCAATACATAAATGCGAATTTTTCATCCAAAGATATTTTCGTCAAACTTATTACAGATATTATACATTTTAATATGGCAACACTGTCGCATTTGGCACATTGTCTTCGATATGCCTTCGCTGGCCGGATTAGAGAAAATAAGTATTTTGTGCGTTGGCTGCAGAACGATTGGGTGGCTCCACCGTACAGCCACCGAATCAGCACTTGAGATGTAAAGGGAAATCAAATTAGCCCTGTCACGTATTCGCCCATTAGATTGCGTATCTTCCCAATTCTTTCAATCAACGCTAAAATATTATTAGTGAATTATTAACAAGTTTAACTGCTGTTGCATAAATTTAAAAAAAATATTTGACGAATTTCAGTCTTGTGACACTAATACTCGAACTATACGTCTTCGTAGTAATTTAAGTTAATAAAATAAGCCCCACACTCACTATGCGGCGATTGCAGTAAATGCAATGGATTGTGCGATGGAACGGCTTTTTATTGTGAATGTGGACCATCAAAAGAATTATCACAAACACAATGGGCGAATTTCTAAACGAACTAACGAATAGCATCGACAAACCACATCATACTCACTATGAGTACATGGACGCATGAACGAATCAAATCGACGCGTCAGCCTCAGTGGTTTACTGGTTTAATATTGTCCACAATAGTTTAATTACCATAATTATCACAATCATATATATGTCGTATAAAATGTCAATCCCTTCACACAGACAGTGTTGAAATTGGGCACATAAAAATCCATATGTTGATGAAAATGAAAATTTACTAGCTATCGATGCGATAATATAGTATATTTTCGCCCGATCTAATGGTGCAAAAATTCAACATGGGGCCACGAGAAAACTAAAAATTTGACAATCGTTGCTCGAAGTCCCGAGTCCTTACGAATTTTCTGAAAACTGTCACGACTTCGGAAGTTTCTGACCGCGATCAAAATATAAAACTATGAAACTTTGTTGCTATTATTAAAATAGCAGTGAATTCATTTAACATAAATGTATTTATTATGTTTTTAAAGTATAAATCAAAAACGAATCGAAATGTCAATGTTTTCTTAACATGCAATTGACAATACGGTATCTACGTATTAATGCATCTTTTTCGTGCCTCTCGTAGTTTCCAAGATAACCCCATAAATTGTCACCCACTATGCAGGGTCGGACTGGGCTAGAGGGGCCCTGGTGGAATTGTGAGAAGGGACCCGGGTGGATTTTTTTTCGCCTTACGTTTTGGTCAATTGTTCCCTATATTGATTTGTGTTTGAAATCAGAAAACTACCCGTAATACAATTATTCAAATGTAAATATTGTTAATCCAAAAAAAAGTTTTGGGAATAACCTCAGAATATTACCGTCACTTTTTTCCGTTTCATTTCTACACTGAAAAAGACATATAAAACAGTGGCGGCTCGTCAGATGCAGTAAAAATACTCAAATTAAAGAAAAAACTTTACTGCTTAAAATATTAATTTAGTTTAATATATTTACATGCATTTAAATAATAAAATGGTTATTTTTTAGAAGTTATTTATTTTTTTCGGGGCCGACCTCTGCATAATAGGTCTACCGCATCATTAATTCCGGCCGAAAAAGTAGCATTATAGGCCCGCGCGCGCCTACAAGCCAGAAGCTGTGCCAGAAGTGCAAGTGAAAATGTTTCTATTTCTGGGCCAAGCGGCTGCACGGTTTCAATGGTAACGCGACGTCAGCCTAGCGGCAGATGTAAATCCCCCCGCCCCGAAGTTTATTATCGGTGACCGATGTGAATGAGTTTTTGGTTTTGGGCAGTTCTCTTCGTCTTCCTTTTGTTCAGGAAATGCGTGACGGCGGCGCATAATTTATGCATTTATGCTAATATTCGGCTACTTCGGCGAGTAATTAACCGTGTAAAGACTGTAAAGTTGTTGTTGTTATTTATTGTTGTTTGTTAATGGCATTTGTTGATTTAACTTGTTAATTTTTGCCGATTTTTGCTGTTTGTTTTGTTGTTGTGTTTTAAAACTGTTTTGTGTGTGTGTATGTGTCAGTGGCGGCTCGTCAGGTGCTGTAGGTGAAAGGGCACTTCACCGAAAAAATACTCAAATTAAAGAAAAAACTTTACTGCTTAAAATATTAATTTAGTTTAATATATTTACATGTATCTAAATAATAAAATGGTAATTTTTTATAAGTTATTTACTTTTTTCCGGGCGGACCTCTGCATAATAGGGCCACCGCATCGTTAATTCCGGCCGAAAAAGTAGCATTATAGGGCTGCACGCGCCTACAAGCCAGAAGTGAAAATGTTTCTATTTGTGAGTCAAGCGGCTGCACTGTTTCCATGGTAACGTGACGTCAGCCTAGCGGCAGATTTAAATCCCCCCGCCCCGAAGTTTATTATCGGCGACCGATGTGAAGGAGTTTTTGGGCAGTTGTCTTCGTCTTCCTTCAACTTAAATTGTTCAGGAAATGCGTAACAGTGGGCGGCGGCGGCGTTCGGCGTTGGTAAAGTCCGGCGTTGGCACATATTGATATAAAACGTCACGAGCCGCCACTGATATAAAACAAAAAAAACTACAACATTGCACCACACACTGTACTTAGATTTTTGAAAACATATGACACACAATTGTTGTATTAGCTAAGTTATTATTCTTCCCCAACTCAGTTTACAATAGTGCCTAGTAACAGCAAATTGTATCAAAAAAATAGTTAGTAGTGCTACAATTTGTAATAATGATTTTCATTTAAATTTCAACGAGTACAATCTGAATATTCTCTCGATACAAATTGTGAGAATTGCCACCACACTGGTTCGCTATTTTCGTAAAATATCAAGCATATTTAAGTATTTTGGAGATCTTGTGATCTTGAAATAAAAGCTACAACGTGATGCCTAGTACCAATTTAGACGCAAAATGCAGCAGCAGTAGTTTCTACAATTGTGGGGTTTGTTACAATTTATTTTTTCCGTGTATTTAAGAACCGACCTCCGACCCTGCCACTATGTATATAAACACACCACTTACCGATCGCACTTCTCTGATGGGTCTGGTTGTGAGATTCTCTGATGAATAAATAGGTACGTCCATGTCGCTCATGCTGGAGGATATGCTGGCGTTCTGCCTCTCCATTCCCGGAACCTGGAGAAGCCTCATAGCCTGTTGCTCTGCTATTGTAGGGCTTTTCAGATAATGACTCTCCCGTACAAAACCGACACCATCGTCGTCATCGCGATCCATATCGGCAAATGGAATTGACATAATGCGCAAAGAGTTTTATAATATCGGCAGAATTTTTGTCAGGAACCTGAAAATAATTATTTATCATAAGAATTATTTTTAGAGAATTTCTTAATAATAAACTTAAGAATAGATAACAGCTAATAAACCATACTCATTGAACGTATATAGACTACAAAGATACGTTTAGTGAGAGCTATTCGTATTATATTAACAATTATAAAACATTTCCATTTGACTACAAGAAGAACATAGATTCTTGTAGTCAAATGGACAAATACATACCAACATACCTATATTGAACATACCTATGTTGAAAACTTTAATTCTTAAATGCAAAAGAACATATTGAATTTAAAGAATATGCGATAACCTATCAAACACTACCAACCATATCAGTTTACTTTACTATTTTTGTTGTTTATTTGATGTAGAAACCGGTATCCAAGATCAAAACCAGTGTGGGTGTCGACACCAGCACACTGAATTAGCCAATATTTGGCCACCGGTAGCCACTTGACAATAAGTAATATTCCCCGAAAAAAATATACTAAGTTCTTATCGGGGGATAAAAAATGCACAACCATTTAAAGCTTAGTTTTCATGTACCTGATGAAATTTCGCAAATTATTTTTTATTATGGAAAAAATTATTTCTTGGTTTTTTAAAAGTAGAAATTAAAAGTTTTGAAAATCCAAATATTACTTACAAATATTATTACCGGTACATCTTATCAATATTTGAGGCGTCAAATTGCAAAACCCATCTTATCCCAAAAACGTTGTTTCAAGATAATAGCAAAAATTGTTTTAGCGCACATTTGAAGCGTTATTTTACAAAAAAACTTGTTCATTGAGTGGAATCATTGTTTTGTATCTGATTTTTCTAGAAACATTAATCTTTATTTTTTAAAGAGAAAAAACACATAAATAATTCGGATACGGCGGGTTTTGTTGCAGTATGATGCATGTTGTGGGTTTTGGACAGGCGGTTTTGGTACAGCAAGATATTTGCATCCTAACTTGATTTATTAGATATTTTATTTTATTAAATTTGGGTAAGGATTTGAAATGGTTAAGTAGTAATATTATAATTGTGTAAAATGCTTATGAAAAAATTCGGGATAATGACAATTTGCAATTGCAATTTGCAACTGCAACAATAATGACAATAAAAAGCAAGTGTAAGTGGATAAGATAGACTTTGGTGCAGTAAGGTAATTTGTAGGGAATTTTATGTAGGAACTGCAGTTTCGGACTATGTTTATGTAAATTTCCCATTCCACAGAGGGGCTACTATGAATATATGTCATTAGGCCATTTTTTTAAATGGATAGGGCTGGTTTTGCAACTTGACGCCTCATTTGTATGCTATTTTAGATAATAAATATCTTACAGAAATATGGACTGTCCAAGGATTTCGCCAGATGACATCCAAAAAATGGCAGAAAGTGCAATTAGCTTTGAGTTAAAATTACGGACATTAACTGTCATTATTCTGCCGTGTATATAGTTATCGTATAGGAAGGACTATATTAAAATATACGGTGGAGATTTACCAAACATATCGTGTATCCAATACTATCCATGACAATAGTTTACTCTATGTAATCATTAAAGCGATTACATTCACTCAGCTTAAGACGGACTATGACGACTCGTGTACTTGGATAAACATATGTTATTGGCATTTACTTGCCATATCGTGTGAACGGTTGTTTGTCACTCGTCGCGCCGCTCTAGCGCCAAGTTTGATGCAAAAAAAATGTTTACAAAGATAGTATACTTGCCAAGTACGCAAATATTGGCGTACTTGCCAAGTACACGAGTCGTGAGAATCCGCCCTTATACACAAAATATTAAAAATTAGTTTTTTTTGTTCACAATCAGCTATAAACTAATAGTAACAGTTGGTTTGGTGTCATTTTATTTACTATCAACGATATCCTTGGTTCATAGATCCACTTGTACAGGATGTCCGATTTTGGTTGAAATCGTACGGTATCTCCATTATTAGTGAAGATTGTGAAGATAAGGGTCCGGTTTGCACAAACCTGTCCCACTTTTTTGTAAGACCGAAGATGCCGTAAACAAAATGTTCATAGCCCTCTTCGTTTCTGAGCTACAGGATCTTATTGAAAATTTTGCAATTTGGGACACCCCCTGTATCTCTTTTATGGTTAAAGCTATCGAGAAGGCGACAACTGTTTATTGTAGAACTTTTTACGTAGTCTGTTTTTCTACGAAAAGAAGATATGAACTAAAGTTATGTTTTCTTAATTGGAACAGTGTATACTTATAAATTATATTTATGATCTGGCTTGCCATAAGCTTCTCTAAAATATATATCACTCTATATTTATTTTCACTATTTACTGCAATATTAAAAAAAAATAATAATTTTTCATATATATAAGTAGGCCATGATTGATAATAAAAGAAACTGAAGAATTATTAAAAGTATACTGCTATTTGTCTCTTGTTTTATTTTGAGAGCCACTAATAAATTCTTTATATATTAGGGAAACTTAACTTTCTACCGCTATTTATAACTCTTGGAAGCTATTGTATCGGAGATTTTAGATATTCTTTTATCTAATTTACCTGAAATATAGGTACTTTTAACAAGATGGGGCTCCCCCTCACAACTTTGAAAATATTAGAATTTTGTTAAATTACTATTCCTCAAATCATTAAATTGGAACCAATGAACCCATATGATGGCCTCATCGATTCTTGGATTTGTCCGTTCCCGATTTCTGATATTGGGGATTTTTGAAATATGAAATATATAATCGTGGCAACTACAACAATGTCGAACACCTAAAAAATACTTTAATAATGCAAGCTTTTAGATATTTGCAAACCCATCCTGTTATAATAAATTCCGTTATAAAAAAAAAGAAAAATATATTCACAGATTCAGTGGTAACAGTTCAAAAGTTCATCCCAAATAAAATTTTAATACGTGTATGACTATTTTAGTAAATACCAATTTGATTTTTTTTATATATAAATATCAGGGCCTACTAATAAATAGCTTTGTACGGGTTCTTATTATTACCGATTCTGAACCGTCCTAGAACTAGACAGCACATGCGTAAATTTAATAATTTCTTTATACGTCCTTCTGCGCATGAGTATCACAGTTCTAGAACGGTTCAGAATCGGTAATAAAAAAAAACCGAATTAAGCTAGAAAATGATATATTTTAAATATTGCAGTAAATAGTGAAAATAAGTATAGAGTGATATATATTTTTGAGATGCTCATAGCAAGAAATATTATATGATTTACAAATATACGGGGTGTTCCATTTGAAAAAAAAAACATAACTTTAGTTCATATTTTCAAAAATATTTTTTTTGTAGAAAAACAGACTACGCCAAATTAGACAGTTTTCACCTTCTCGATACCTTTAACAAGAACAGAGATACAGGGGATGTCTCAAATTGCAAAATTTTGAGAAAGATCCTGTAGCTCAGAAACGAAGAGGGCTATGAAAATTTTGTTTTGCATCATCTTTAGTTTGACAAAAAAAGTGGAACAGGTTTGTGCAAACCGCCTTCTCCTATCTTTACTAATAATTGAGATAACGTATGATTTCAACCAAAATGGGACAACCGTAACAGTAATTAGTACTTACATTAATTTTACTAAAAAATATAAATAACTACAAATTGCAATGCGCTAACCCTTATAAAAAAAAGGTTTAGTAAAAGCCAGTTATGTTTACGAAAAATCCTTACCTCTGTAATAGAACATTAACGACTCCCTGGGATGAAATGGATGCGGCACTAACACCAAATAATTAATTTACCTTTGAGGGCAATAAATGTCGTTTTGTCCGCCAAATTGGACACGCGTCGTACGCACAAGACGATTATTCCGGTTCCGTTAAAAAGTTACTGAGTGACCTCTCAAAGGCGAAATCCAAGCGACGGTCAAAATTTATTTTTAAATGCGTCGCGGCGCTATTACGTCACGAGCCAGCCGCCGTCTTTTTTTCCACGTTTCGTCAATAGAAAACATAGAAGTTTACATTACCACTCGCTGGGGTAAACAGCCAACTTGGCGAGTAATAAAGGGTGGGACAAACATTAGACAATATGTTTTATTTTTATGTTTTAGCTCATTCGGATAGGAAAGCCAGTTTTTATTAATATATTCTGCAATTACCACCACCAAAGGTAAACTGATTAGCTGTATTTTCAGTTGCCTGCTAACATTGATATGTGTGTAAAAGTAAAATCCTATCAAAGAATATTACAGGGTGGTCAAGTGTCCCCAAAAGGTTTTCAATTAGAGTTTTTAAAAATATTTTCCACCTTTACATATTATTTTTATCCCCCCAGAAAATCATCACAAATCATGATTGATCATAACAATCATGATTTGAGCACAAAAACAAAACTTGCGGTGTACAGAGCAATAATAATCCCCACCATGTTATATGGAATCGAAACGTGGATGCCCTACCGCCGGCACATGAACGCAGACACCTTAGACAACTAACTGTTAAGAACAATCAATTAAATCTAAAACAACTAGAACAAAACCTAAACAAAATCAAGTGTCAGAGCTGTATAATCTGTATAATTGGCTTTATTGGTTTATTTAATTATTTTTAAGTGAAAATTTTTTGGCTAAATAAAACACTAATTCACCACAACACACTGTAATAATAAGAGCCTTGTCATTTTTATTAAAATCCAAAAATTCTTATATGTGATATATTAAAAATAAATGACATTTGAAGTTCCGTTCTAATGAGCTTAACTGAACATCTATTGCTAGCGTCTGTCTACTTCAACAACTTGAAAATATATAAATAACAACCTTAAACAATAAAGGCATATATCATTTACTGTAGTTTTAAAAATACTTTAATTTTTTTATCCTTTTTGGCAAATTTCCTTTACGCAAATTTTTATTATCGAATATTTATGAAACATAGTATCAATATCTACTTATTTTAATTCTAAAATTTCTAAGATTTTAATTAATTCATGGAAAATAACTATTTTTAAATTCAAGAAATTAATAGGTAAACATGTATTTTCAATGATAAATTTTACAATTTTATTGTTTAATAAAAACGTGGCTATTAAACAAATAAAAATCGGGACATTAGGGCTTTGCGTGGGGACGTGGGACTTTTGGATTAAAATCGGGACTGTCCCGACAAAATCGGGACGGGTGGCAGCCTTGCCTCAAAAGTCCAATTCGCTCCCAGGAGGGGAAGTTTGAAAAAACCGCCGCCATGTCCGATTTTGTCACTTTTTTCAAATATCTCTGTTTCGAAAAAAACTAAATATGGACGGTTTTGTAGAGAATTAATTTAATTACTCTAGAGAAAAAGTGATGTAAAGTAAAATGTTTGAGATTTAATTCTCTACAAAATCCGTCTCTTTAATTTTTTTCGAAAAACCACACTGGGACCGAATGGGACTTGGATTGGTTGTAATATTCTGATTTCAACATTACTCTCTTAAAGCTCTTAATCTCAATTGTACATTTAGAGCTTAGAATTGAAGAGATTCCTGTATGTGGTGATGAAAATTATTGATTAGGGTAAAAGAACAGCTTATTGACAATATGGCGAATAAACGTTTTAATTTGTATTAATTTAGAAATGGACATTTTTTTGAAACTTAACTATGTAAAATTCACACAATACTGAAGTGACCAAATAGAATGACCACTCAACTTAAAAAAAGTCGCAAAAATTACAAAACTTTCAAATGAAGTTTGTTTAAAGACAGAATATTTAAGTGTTGTTGTCAATCATTTCAGTTATAGTAAATTGTTATTTTTGTTTTTATTTTTATATTATATATTAATGTTTATGTATTCTTCATTCTTTCACTGGATAGACTAGTTATAGGAATAAGTATTATTTAAAAGAAAAATTAAATAATTGATTTTTTCAATCTATACAGGTTTGACGTTTATTTTGTATAGTGTGTTGTTATGTGTTTCCATTCAAGTTTATAGTAATTAAATACAAAGTTTAATTTACAAAGTTTGTTTTAACAATTAAATAAAAAGTTAAGCACAAAGGTTTTTTTTAAGAACATTTTCCTCATATATTCAATTATTTTCAACATACTATCTAAAAGAAAAAACAATATATATTCTCTTCATTAATTATATCAGTGTGCTACACTTAGATAAACAAGAGATGAACATACATTTTGGATTTGTATTATAACATATAAGCATTCAAATTAATTATTTGAGAATGATTAATAAAAAAACATACTATGACAAAAAAATATTTAATAAATATGAAGATCATTACATATTTAGAAATAACTTCTTAAAACTAGTTGTTTTAAAAAATATTTGTTTTGATTAAAAAAAATATGTTATTTCAATTATATCTTAGTTTTTGCAATATGAGCCATTCACTGCAATATTAGATTAACCCCATTTTTGAAAAATCTTAATTTTAAGTGTAAAACATGTGTAAATCCATTTTTACATCATATTTACATCATTTTTTCAGACATTAGAGAAATGGTAACCTCTGATGTTTGGAAAAATGTTAAAATAATTAACAAATATAAAAAGTTATGAATGTACCAAGTGACTCTATACTAAAGACTTTTCATAAAGCGGAGTTAATTGAATTGTGCAGTGAATACTTCATGAAATAACTAAAGCAACAGATGTATGTACAGAGAATTACTTTGGATACTAATGTATCTGCAGAAAATTCGATATACCAGACACATATAAAAAAGATCATAAAAGTTGTTGTTTGTTCAACTTTAATGGAATATAAATAGTTTTAATTTTCTATCCTACAGTTTCTTCCTTACCACTGTAAGTTAAAGGATCAAACAAGAAGACATTATTGATTGGTGCTTCTTTTAATGATACTGCTTTAATGACTTCTTGGGCAATAACACCTCCTAGGACGGCACACACTGGTACTATTTCACCAAACACAAGTTCAAGCAATCCATCATCCAGTTTTTCTTGATCGATACCATACAAATCAAGAATTTCTGATTTAATTTCTTGTAAAACTTTTATATCCTTTTCCTTATTTGAAATATCTGGGTTGCGCTCCTGTCTGTCACGAAATTCCAATAGAGCTGACAAAAAAAAAGAAAAAAAATTATATTAACTCCTTTCCAAGTAAATACAAACTTTACTTACTCAGCATAAGAAAGAAATATTCGTTTCTCCTCTTTACTTTCTTAATATGTTCAACACTTTGCTTGGTATTAGGCAAAATTATCACTTTATTCAATTCCGGATAAATAATCTCAGATTTGACCTTCACAGTCTCTTTTTCAGGTTTAGTTTCAGTTCCATCGTGAGCACGCTTTTTGGCAATTAACTTCACTTGATCTCTAAATAGAATTTAAAATCATACTCAAAATACTTCTTTTTTTTTAAATACTTACTCAAAATATTCATGATTTAAGAAATCTGCTACAGAAAACCCAAAGGTGCCAAACACATCTCCCGCAATAAATTTTATTTTCTTGGAGCGACAAATCTTGTCAATTTTCAAGAGAAAATCAGTTTTAAGGCCCGTTGCTATAATAATTGTAAAATCTTCGAAGAATGTGCCATCTTTAGAAGTTGGAGAGGATGTATCTGCTGATATTTTGACTAAAGGATTTAAAGCCTGTGCTTTAAGTAATACTTCTTCAGCAATCTAAAATGATATAATATTAATAATAATAAAAGCCAGTTAAATAACCCAATTCTACCTTTTTACCAATACTATCTTTACTTAACAAAAAGTTCTTCAGTTGTTCTTCCTCTGTTACAATACCATCGTCGAGTACAACTAGTGAATTTATACCAGACAGTAGTATATTTTTTGCAATTTCTGACCCCAGTCCTCGAATACCAATAAGTAAAATATTAGCAGCCCTTAATCTGCAAAAGTTGGGATTATCTTGATTATAATTTATACAGTGAATATAAGAAATATAAATTACCGTTCTTGTGATTCTATCCCCCATAAACGAATTTGTCGGTCATATAATTCGGCTTCAACAGCAGACAGTTGTTTTTCGCTCATGTTGTTCTTGTTCTTTTATAAAATATGACGCACAATATGTATTTTCTTCGGCTTAAAATAACTTACAACGATTTAATGATAGTGTAATGCAGAGAAAGCGTGTTCGTGTAAATTTAATGTTTATGAAAATATTTCGCACGGCAAAAGAAATCTAACCCTATTTATTTTTTCCGGTAATAAGCGTCCAATCCACAGACTAAAAGAAGATATATCACCATAGATCATAGACACATCATAGATCCCGGAACCAAATCATGTGTATATGTGGTTGCACAAAAGTGTATATGTGTGTACGGTTGCCTGTTATTCCCGGGCCGGTTTCCATTTTCCCATGCACCCCTGGGAACTGTCATTTTTTAGATAGGCTGCGAAAAGAAATGCCGCTATTAAAAATTTTTCATAAAAATATTTGAAAATTCTGACTTAAATCATATCTAAAAAAACTTAAATCTTTTCTAAAATGACTTAAATCTTTTAAAACGTTTAATCTTTTTTTAATGACTTAAGTATCTAAATCTGCAATTATGTCCATTTAAAAAAAGCCACTTGGATCATTTTTATTCTATGCCCCTTAGTTGAGTTAAACTTTGCTTGTAGTTAAACTATACTGTTTGTACTTAGTTAAACCATATACTGTAATATATCAGTGTGTAATGTTTGCCTTTAATTTATTTGGAGCTAAGCTGCAAACCTATTTTACTACTTATTAATCAATGAATCAATAACCGGTGATAAAAATGATAATTTTTGCGATATACTTACCATTTCGAACATTTGAGCACTGAGGGTTTTATAGACAGTTACAGAAGGGCGCACGTATAAATAATATAGTTGTTAATTTCACTCTAGACTAATTTTACATTCTTAGTGTACATGTTGGCACGAATTATTCTAAAGTCATGAGAAAGGTATGTAAAAATCACTATTATATTTTACAAAATCATTATTACAATGTTTATACCAAATACCAAAAAACAAATATTAATCGTATACAGTGTAACCCCAAAAAGCTCCGTAGCAGCTTTCCTATTTAAATTATTTACGCAAATCATGTTTACAAAATATTCTGGCGTTTTAAAATACTGTATTTTATACAGGGTGTCCCAGAATAAGTAGTAGTAGTCCATAGCAAGTATTTTAAGGGTGGTAGATATGGTCAAAAGAAACATTTTTTCTCTTTACCGTTTTTTAAATAAGTCCATAATAACCGAGTTATTTTACTTTGAAAATTTAAAAAAATTCCTTTTCGCTTAAATTTTGAGAACCACTGGATCTTTTCTGGATTTTCTTTCATGTAAATTTAATCTACTACCTATGTTGTCATAATATCAAGAAATTATGGTTTTTAACTTAAAACTTCAAACCAAAAATTTTTTCAAAAAATTCCAAACTTAAAAAAAATTTTTTTTCGCAAAAAATACCTCATTGGCGTGTTTCTGAGGCCGAAATATACTACCAGTTAAAATACCTGCACTTATTTCTGGGACACCCTGTATAAAGGATGATACTTTTTTCAAATCTCATTGATACTTTTACGCAAACGGTATATTTGTTTATTGTATACTGATTATTTTAGTGATTTAATTTGAGCTTTTCATAAATAGTAAAATTGTTTTTTTGGTGGGAAAGATTTTAATTTATATCTTTATATCTCTCTTTTTTTGTTGTATTTGGCGGTGAATCTAAGTTTGATTTTTGCCAACAAAATTCCGTGAGATATGTAGGTTTTGGTTAAAACTCCGCAACTATAAACATTTTGAGAATCATAGCAATCAAAAATCAAGCACTTACACAAAATTTCCTTCAAACTCAATCCTTGGTGTTTTTTTCTGATTAGGCTCTGGCGCCAATTCAAAATTAGCATATAGCATATTTTAACGAAGAATACCGTTCTTTTCACTGCAAATTCGGAAAGTGTCCAAAACCATTAAAAAAATGTACAATAAAAAATTTGAAAAAGTAATACTGTTGTAATACCTAAGTTATAAATTTAGTCTATAAATTCCAGTATTTCTGCTAGTACTCTCGTTTCTAACAGGACGATGAAGATGTCAGTGTTATCCTACTTTGATATTTGATGCTCTCTTAATATTAATTATACTATCTCTCTGGTTATGAGCACCGGGAACTTCTATATCAGTAATAATTGTGTATTTATTTACTTAATCATTTATTTTGTCATTTCAAATATAGGTCTGTTGGCCGTTATTGTTTTTTATCGAGAGATTGCTTTCATCAGGCTGTTCCTTAATGACATGGTAATATTTAAGGGGGCGATCCTTGGATCTATTTTAAGAGAAAAATTTCTTATGAATGTGTATTCTAAACATCTTAATTTCTGAGATACAAGTTGGTCAAATTTTCTAAAAAAAAACTTTTTTTCTATAATAACCCTGATTTTATTATAGATATCTTTATGAAACTTTATACACGTTTTCCGTTACAAAATATCTTTTTTGATGCACAAAGAATTTTATTTATTTCTACCAGTGACGTCCATACGGGTTTTACATTGAATATTTTTCGAGAAGAAAGTGGTTAGGCCCCTCTGACTTCTCTTAAAATAAAAATGATTTTCAAAATCCCTAAACATTTTTTATCTCTTGATTTTTTCGTCCGATGCATAGTTTTTGTTTAAAAAAAATAAAACCAGTTTACTGCAGGGGCAAATCGCTGAAAATCTGATACTGTGACTGTTGTGTAGAAATCATTTCTGCATCGGCTGAAAGAAATAAGTATTTTGATGCAAGAAAGACGTGTATCAAATATACCATCAGAGAGACAAAAAAAAAATAGAAAATTTTTACCATCCTGTATCTCAAAAAACAAGATATTTAGGACATACACTTGGGACATACATTCATATGATGTTTTTTCTTAGAGTATGTTCAAGAATCACTTCCTTAAATATTAGTAACTTAAACCAGTATATTTAAAGTCAGATATTAAGTTATTAGTTTTTGTTTACCTATTTTGGTACTGCATTTTCTTTAGAATCTTTTTTATTCTCGTATTAAGAACCTTCGATTACAAGTCACACTTGTTTGCTTCAAGCTTAACGAATATAAGTACTACATTAAGTGTAGTATAAGTACCGTATGATCGAATAAAAACGGCGTCAGCGATGGCTATGAAATGAAGATCGCTGTCATTTTATATGTAAAACTATTTATATAGGAAATCGATCGTCATTTCCAAGCCAACTGGACGCCGTTTTTATTCGATCATACGGTACTATATTAGTTGTAGTATAATCGAAACAAAAGGTGTCCAGTTGGCTTGGAAATGAACATCGATGACATTCTCCTTACAATTTTACATTTAAAATGAAAGCGATCTTCATGTCATAGCCATCGCTTACGCAGCGCCGTTTGTTTCATATTGTATAATGTAAGGGAGAGGGAGAGAGAGAGGGATTCAATTAATAGACAAAAAAGTCAAGGAGAATATAGCATGGTCGCTATGGTGCTCTGATAGTGAAAGACAGGTATATTCGATTAACTCCACTTTTTGCAAAATCTTAAATTTAAGTGCAAAACCACTTACTATACCGGGTGCGTTTCAAAAGTGACTCAACCCCTATAACTTTTTTATTTTTTCAGATAAAAAAACGAGATTTGGTGTGTTAGTATATGACACAAATTAGAATTGATTGACGTTTTTAATTGTTTTCGGTCACTTCCTGTTTCACCGGAAATTACTACAACTTTTGATTTTTAAATGGCACTCTGTGTATTTTTTACTTTATTCGATAGAAAATGACACTCTCATTCGAGTGACATATCATATGCTAACTTTTGACATATTCGCTCAAAAACAAATTGTATTTTAAAGTTCAATCTAGAGCGCCATGGCTGTGTTAAAAACACTAATTTTTAGTCAAGGAGCCTTGGAAAAATAGATTTGATTGTCTAATGTTTTTAGCCCTGGTCGGTTAAAAGATATCCAAATCGTTTTTTTAATCATAATTTAATTTTTTCAAATGGAACGAGGGTAACTCATTAGCATATTTGAAAAAACACTTTTTACGAATAAGTTGATACCACATACGAGTCAAATTGTCGTAATCTAGTCAAATTGTCGTAATGAACCGCATGTTACAATTCCAAATAAGCCATATATGCGAAAATGTTAAAAGTTGACATATGATAATATATCATTCTATTCAGAGTGTCATTTTCTATCGAATAAAATAAAAAGTTATAGGGGTGAGCCATTTTTGAGACGCACCCGGTATTGATAATTTTTTATATTTATAACATTTCTCCAAACGTCAGAGATTACAATTTGTCTAAGGTTCGGAAAAATATTATAAATATAAAAAATTATGAGTATACTGATTTTGTTTTACATTTAAAATTAAGACTTTTCAAATGTGGAGTTAATCGAATTGTGCCGTGAACGGTTAATAGAATGGGGTCAAGGTCAACGGTTAATAGAATGGGTTAACAGAATGGGACTAAGGACTGAACCTTGTAGTACACCATTTTTCAACAGAAACATACTAGAAAGATGGTCATCTAGCCTAACATTAAATGTCCTGTTTTTTTAAGTTTTTAAAGAATTTAAAGATGTTACCATGAATGTGCCTGCTGTGCAATCTTTGCGTAAGTGGTATCGAAAATCTGAATAAAATTGGCATTTTTCTTAATCGCGGCAACGCCGCAGTCCTGCTTTGCCCTGCCACCCCCACCCTGTTCGTCCTGCTGCTTCCCCCGTCGCGACGCGTCCTAGTCTCCTTCGGCTTACTAAAGGCCTCCTGAATGTCACGCAACTAGCGCCATTAGCCCGAAATGGACACCATTTACCGATTCAAAAAGGTAAGTCGCTATTTTATATTCCTAGGATCACTCCGCTTGATTAAATTCTACTAATTGCCTGCGGGTTTCGCCGATTGCACTGTTCAGTTCGATCGAGGTCTATTTTGCTTCAGTTTGGGTCTAGCTTTTAATCCTTAATTTTGTGATATAAACACGATATGTAATCGAATTGAAGGTAAGTTATTCGAGCAATTAATTATAGGGCTTTTGAATTATTCAATATGTGAAAATAAATAGACACATTCATTTTAATAGCTTTATTTTTCTCTAATAAATATGACAAATATATCAAAATATAATCACGAAATACTGATATTCCCATAAGATCTTATAAGAAAATTATTTTTGCATATAATTATGTATTACACTCACCCGCACGAAAAACGGGCACCTAAAAATTTTGATGTATTTTAAAGTTTAATATAAATATTTTGTTCTAGTGGGTCGATTTTTTCAATTTGTAGCTTAATTATTTGACTTTTTAGTATCTGTTTCTAAATTAAAAATGAAAGTTTTCATCTGTCAATTATACGAGGGAAAACAAACTGTGGAATATGTTAACAAAATAAGGATTTTAAAAATATTTTTTTCCTCTAGGTACGTCTTTTCTCAAGAGTTTTTTTTATTCGTCACAATGGCTTTGTTGTTATTGGAGATATTTGCTTTTGAATAAGACAGTGAAGATTTACAGCAATTTTAGCCCCCCCCCCCCATTGATTTTGAATCCTCGTCACCACACTTATAGAATAGTGTTTATTGTTCTTGCAATATCACTTTCATTGAAAAGTCATATTATTATTGTTTATTGACGTTTACTCTAGTAGAGATGATTTTTAAGTTCTGAAGTATCGGCTATTGCTGCTTTAATTTATCATGGCAGAGATCAACTTTTGGACTTAAAACCATATCTGCTAGAGTAACTCCCTAACAGACAATTTTAAAATATGATTATAGGTTTGTTGATTAGGACCAAAAGCAAGGGCATTGTTTTAATGTAAAAAATACGAAAAAATGTTAGTACCTTCTTCAAAACCGAATATCTCCAAAAAAATAAAGCTATTGAGATGAATAAAAAAACAAACTATTGAGGAAGGATATACCTAGGATCTAGATGATAAAGTGATTGTTGAATTTCTTGCTTTGTTAACGTACTTTACAGGGTGTTGCAAACTTTCACCAAAATATCAACATTTTGTGTTCGCTCGTATAATTGACACATGACACCTTTCATTTTTAATTTAGAAATAGATACTAAAAAGTCAAATAATTTATCTACAAATTGCTTAAAAAATCATCAAAATCGGCCCACTAGAACAAAATATATTAAACTTTAATATATTAGGTCTGTTCGTTTTCCTGTTATTATAGATTCTGAATCGTCCTAAAACTCTCTAGCGCATGCGCAAATGAAATAATGTCTTCATATTTCCTTCTGCGAATACGCATCACAATTCTAGGACGGTTCAGAATCGGTAATAACAGGAAAACGAAAAAAGCTATTAAAAATAATCATTTTCATCGTTCAAAATGTCAAAAGTTGACATACGATATGTCATTCTATTTAGAGTGTCATTTTCTATCGAATAAAGTAAAAAATACTGAGGGTGTCATTTAAAAATAAAAAGTTGTACTCATTTCCGGTGAAACAGGCAGTGGCAAAAAAAATGAATACGTCAATCAGTCCTAATTTATGTCATATACTAACAAATCAAATCTCGTTTATTATCTGAAAAAAATATAAAAGTTATAAGGGTGAGCCACTTTTGAGGCGCACCCTCACCTGATTTTGGTTTACCCTATATAAATTGTTAGTGTGCAAATAACCATTTTCTTTTTAATGTGCCGTGCAGATTTCTGCGTAAGCACTCATCTGTGCATTAATAGAAGCATTCTCATCAGATGCTTCTATTAATTTCAGCGACTTGGACTGCTTGGAAGTCCTGCATGCCTGTCCCAATGACGAATATTTCTCAGCCAGGATAGCTTTCTTCAGCCTATTCCCCTTTTACATCCTTCAATTTTACCCTGGAGAATTAGACGCTGAAAGCGTTCTCCACGTAGTATGTGTCCCAAATAGGTTATTTTCCTCTTCTTTATTTCGAAGAGTTCACGTTCTTCTACACTAGCGTCTGAGAATGTCTTCATCATCACACGACCGACCCAGGACACTCTTAGCATTCGTCAATAATTCTATTTATTGTTGCTACTTTCAGTGTCCATGCTTCCACACTATATAACAAAACGGGCCAGACATAGCACTTCACCATTCTGTATCTAAGGCCGAAGCTCAAGTTCCTATCTGTGAGATACCCTCGAAGTTTTAAAAAAGTTGATCTTGCTTGTAATAACTCATTCTTGCTTATTAATAACATAGGAACTCCAAATTGACAAATTTTATATCGAAAAACTACTTCTCTATTTAAAAAGGAGTTATACCGATATTTTCGTGTTTATACATTTACAGTCTACATTTATTAATTTAATTTACAGGATTTATACTATTTTGCATGCCTTTTTTGGAAGTATGATAACTATAATAGGCAAACAATTTGTTTCAGTAACTTCTATTTTTTTATTCCTTTCATTGCTTGCGTTTTAGTGCAGTAATTTAGGACACTATACATGCTTTGTTATTATCTGATGGGAATGCTAACAAATCGATTCTTTATTACCCTTAATTAGGTGGCGATTGCAGTTAAAACTACATTTACAAAAAGAGGGTTATAGTTGAGTTTAAATAGCTTCAAATTGATTTTTATACAGGGTGAGTTTTCTATAGGATGTTCTCTATGGGTATCTGGGAAGCTACTGGAGATAGAGAGTCGGTTAAATGGGAATAGAATTGCAGTTTTGTGTGGTTATAAATATGCGCCTTGTAGATTTTTGAAAAAGTTCATGGCGTCTATTTTTATCTACAGAATATGCTACAGAAGTTTCCCCGGAATACAGCTCGGACCACCCTGTATAATAATCTCAGTAGATTTAGAAGTTGGATTAGATCACACTTGATAAATTTAAATTTAATTTTAATAATTCAAAACGATTATTAATCTTTGGATTTTTTATAGAGAATGGTGTATCCAGAAAAAATAAATTTTGACCAAGGTAGTGATAGACCGATTGCTCGCCCGGCTTGGTGTAATGATTCACCGGATAAATCTTGTAACAATTCTCCGGAAAGACCCAAGTTTACTGGAAAGGAGAAAAGCAACAATGGCTGTGATAGAAAACTGGATTCTTCGTCCTCGGAAAAGTTTGTATTTATAAAACGAAACTTTATTTTAATCGTCATAAAATTATTATTAATACAATGCATTGTAGCTCTGAAGAGAACCACCAATTCATTCAAGATCGTATTAGACATTTGGTAGATGCGTTTTCTACCAGAGCTCAAGCCGCTAGGCAAAGATTAGAAGGACCACAAACACCATCATCGTTAAGGTATTTATAAAATAGAAAACAAGCTGTATTTATAAATTGATAAAAATACTTGAAACTTTTTCATTATTTTACTGCATTCGCCAAAAAATATGTTACATATTTTTAGAGATGCAGTGGGTTTTTATTTTTTATACTGAAATACACTTATGCTATCTTTTAAATAAGTAAAAACTACAAATTACCATTCAATAATACGTTGTGATGAGCAAATACAATACCAAGACCCCCTTGATTTTGCGGTATAATAAGTTCCACAGATATTTGAGAAAAAACGAAAATACAAGATTTTGATTGTATTTTTTTCTGACATTATATGACAAGATATCTCAAAACCTAAAGCCCATGTTCATGGCTACTTTTTTTCAGCTACATAACAGGGTTTTCAGAATTTTCATTCGACGTTTCGTATTTTGACAGCCATCATCAACTATATGTTTTCTTATAGGCTTTATATTAGATTATTAAAAATTTAAATAGGTAAATTCACTGTGATTCTAATTATGTATAACAAGTTCGGCATAGTTGCTTTTAAACGTCAATAATTTGTAAAAATCGTTTTATCAATAGCCGGCTTTGGATGTTTGAAAGAAGAATGTTGTTGACATGGATGTTCAAGTTCGTTTCAGCTTAAATGTGTGAGCTTCAGCTTAATGTGTTTCTTAACTGAACATTTTTTTACCACCCAATTTGAAGGATACCTTGATGATTTACCTCTGTCACATTTTAACAGCTACTGTTTGCTGCACAGGGCTCCTCCACATGACACTGAACCAGTTACTGCCTACTTAAACAAAAAATTGCAACATACAGTATGTCTCCAAATTGTCTTTACAAGCGGAAAAACTTTTTTACTATTCACATTTTGAGAAAAATGCATTCTTCGTAAAAAAATGTTACTTGGTCTAAAATGGCTAATATCGTTTATATCTACTTATCCAAAATTGCATTGCGTTTAAGAGAAAATTATTCCTAAAAATCAAAGGCTTTTCTGTGGTAATATGATTTCGATTTCATTGTTTGATAGATGGTTATTATTAATTTTGATTAAAGTCATATTTTTTTGCTATTGTTAAACTTTCAGATTTTTCGATAAATATTATCACCCTTTCCGTAGCTTGAATTAAATAAATTTTGTGCTTCTTTGACATTTTAAAACAGGAAAAGTTATGAAGTTAATTAAAATCCTATCAATAACAATCCACCAAGAAATGAAAAAGAAATTAAATTACCATAGAAGTGCGTTTTGATTTTTAGAAAAAAATTCAACTAAACTTTCATGGTTTTTAGGACTTCCTAAAAAATTCCACCATATTTTCATGTTTTTCTTAATTTTCCCTAAAACGGTATGGAAATTTGGAATAGTATAAACGGGATTAACCATTTTAGAACAGGCACATTTTTTTCATAAAGAATGCATTTTTCTCAAAATGGCAATAATAAAAAAGTTTTAGCTCTTGTAAATCCGGGGACATATTATACTGTATATGGATGGGAAATACAGAACCTGTCAAATGACTTGCGCAGTTTCCTGATAAATTAAGGAATTATTTAGTCAGAAAATTATTAGTCAGAAAAAATAAAATCGTATTCTTTTCTCCAATATCACCGTAAATGATTCTAAACGGCATATTATTAGGCACATTAATGCACATCTTTGCCTATATTTAACTATCCTCGTGTTTCCTATAGTTTTCGAGATCCCAATGGTGGGAATCAAATTTGAATTACCCTGTATAATTAATTTTTAAGTGATTTTCGTTTACAGCTCTTCCGCAGGAGCGGAAGGAACTCACAGTGCAATAAGTTCGGCTCCTCGACTTAGCGTTTCACTTTCCGATAAATATGTCGAAGAAGAACCAGAAATAAGAGTGGAACCGAGAAGTTATAGAGAAAAGTTTTTAAATCATGTAAAAATAATTGACCCAAACGGAAAAATTTTTGTTAGCTGGATGGCTTTGGTTACGTTAGCAGTTTTGTATAATGCTTGGGTAAGTCCTAGTCCCGTTAGAAAATATTATATTTCTTCGAACAATATGTACGATGAAAAGTTCTGTGATCAAGCAAGCTATGACTAAGTCTTCCTGATCATTGCTATAACATTTTGATTAGAGTGGACTACCATAGTGTAATAATTTTTACAAACTGACTGAATTACCGGTGGACATTGGTTGAAAATGCCGAGAAAAATATTTCTCCGTTCCAGGTAGCTGAAAAATGGCATGCATATGTAAAATTAATAGCAGGTTAGGCGTGACTGACTAAGTTAAGAAAAAACTCAAAATTTAAGTGAGGAGGCAGTCAATAATCACCACACAGGCTAATAAAACTACTTTTTCAAATTTGTCAAGCTTTCGAGAATTTTATTCCCATCATCAGGACAGTTTGACTGAGTCAATTAACAAAAAAACATCCTCTGCACAAAAAGGCCTTAAAACTAGCATCATATGACATTGGAATACAAGGACATTTCCTTTATAAAATATTAAGATACATATCCAACGACATTACTTTTCTTTAAACAAAAAACAAAAAAAAAATTTTTGTTTTTTGTTTAAAGAAAAGTAATGTCTTTGGATATGTATTTGAATATTATAAAATAGAGACATCGAATACAAGGATATTTCCTTTATAAAATATTCAAATACCCATGTTCTTCATTCTACATTCTACAATGTCGTTGGATATGTATTTTAATATTTTATAAAGGAAATGTCCTTGTATTCCAATGTCATATGATGCTAGCACAGATTATACAGATTATAATCTTTGTTTTTTCTTTATTGTTTTTTGTGGTTCCAATTTTCGGAATCGGGCACTAGTTAGGTGACTAGTTTGCGCACATAGCACGCCCACTTATGGCCTCTAAAATTGTGCACAGCGCCTGACCGGCACAGTTATTAGAGAGATATCGGAAAATCGAATAGCGTCATCCAGTATTTACGCGTACCTTATCATGGTTACGACATGCGCGAGTCAATTTTTAACGCAACACCCGCTAATAACGTTACCGCCTGACGTAATTTGCGGATCAATTACACCAAGCGCTCTTTCTAAATAACCTCTGATAACGTTTAAAAATTGCTTAAATGGGCATGTGCGGGTATTTGACAACCGGAGCCGGCCGGCGAGATCTTTTATATTAGGTTATGTTTGAATTGTTTTGAATTATTGCTTTAGTTTTATTAGGTAATTTGATATTGAAGTAGCTGGGATTAGTTTTAATTAAATAAATATGGCCCAAAATATGGATTCCACCTCTTCTAATACTAAAGAACCTATAAAGAGTCTTAGGTTTACAGCAGATGACGACTTAGCCCTTCTAAGAGAATTTGTTGCTTGTTGCCCTAAACCCACTGGCAGACGTTGAACAATAAAGCAATGGAAATAAGCACTTTAGCCCTTTAGTTTTAAAATACCTAGTAAACAAAACAATTTCAAAGTTTTAAATTCAAAGTTAGGTTAAGTTTAAATAGCGGACGCGACGCGATCAGCATTTTTTCCGATCCGATAACTATAAATGAAGAGAGTTAATACCACCTCACGTAAAGGAAATAACACATGGCCTTATTAACGTCCATGCACGCTATTCGGTTTAGCAATATCTCTCTATTACGCTGTTTATTGTTATTTTACGCGAGTTTATTTTTGCGCACAGGAAATTTGACTCGTTTGCACATCGTCATAAAAAATAATTTTCGTATCACGAATTAGGGACGAGATTTTTATCTGTATACTTATAGGATACCTAATCTGTGATGCTAGTTTTAAGGCCTTTTTGTGTTTGTGCAGAGGATGTTTTTTTGCTAATTGACTCAGTCAAACTGTCCTGATGATGGGAATAAAATTCTCGAATGCTTGACAAATTTGAAAAAGTAGTTTTATTAGCCTGTGTGGTGATTATTGACTGCATCCTCACTTAAATTTTGAGTTTTTTTGTAAAATTAATAACGGAGTAACTTTTTGAAACGATATTTTTTAAAATTCGCTAAATAAACCTTATTTTACCCATTTCTTTCTTTAAATGTGCCTTTTAATTATTTTAGTATTTTAATTACCTTACTTTTATGTAACAGGTTTACGCCAAATTTCACCTTACTCAATACAACACACATGAAATATGATGTTGTCTTTGCATGCGATACTATGGGTAATTTATCATCATCATTATCATCATCATCATTCTCAGCTTATTCAACCATTTCCAATTACGGTGTAGCCTCCCGCACATATTTACATACTTTCTCTGTAGTTGGACCCTTTGTTGTCTATTGTTGGCGATGCGGGCCCAAGTTATCCCTGCTAATTTCCTAATACCATGGCCCCATCTCAGGTTTGGCCTTCCTCTAGGTCTCTTTATTCCTCGTGGGCATCACCTGTAGTTTTTGTGGTCCATCTGTTGTCCGTTCTTATTGCCAGGTGTCCTGCCCATTGCCACTCGAGGGATTTGATTCTGTGGATGACATCTATTATCTGAGTCTTTTCTCGTATCCATTCTATTTTTTACGGTCTTTGTTGGTTACTCCCAGCATATTTGGTTCCATTGAGCATTGTGCGACCTGCAGTTTTTTTATAATGTCCGTTTTAAGTGTCCAGGTTTTGCATGCATAGATCATGACTGGTAGTACACATTGGTCGATTTTTTTTAATTTATTTTCTTCTTTAGATAAAGTGGCATTCTAGATTTGAATATGATTGAGTTTCTTCCATAAGTAGTCCATGCTAATTTAATTCTTCTGTTGATTTCTGGTAGTAGGGATCCCGAGCTGTGTATTAGTTGTCCCAAATATAGGTATATATATTCTTCTACTATTTCCCGTTTTGTGTTGTTTATATAACATATGTGGGTAATTTATGTACGGGGTATTTCAAAAAAGATATTGCTAAAAATTACATCTTGTATGGTTAATTACATCTTGTATGGTTAATTACATCTTGATGTATTAGTAGATTTTTTGAAAGGAGTGTCTGTTTCATGTTATAGTAATGAAATAAATGATGACGAGTACATGGATCTCGACATTACTCATTTTATTTTTTAATAAGAAAAAATCGTAATAAAGTAGAAAATTTGTATCTTCCAAATATATTCTTTTATATTATTCCTTCTTTTTTCAGGTTATACCGCTAAGATCAACTTTTCCGTTTCAAACAAAAGAAAATCGAAGATACTGGATGTTATTTGATTACACCGCAGATTTAATCTACCTTATGGATGTAATATTAGTTCAACCTAGAGTTAAATATTTGAACGAAGGCTTCTGGGTGACAGAAAAGAAAGCACTTAGACAAAATTACATAAACAATAAACATTTTAAGGTAAAATCTGTAGTATGCCGTATACCTTTTTAATAACATATTGTTTTATTTTTATTTTTAGCTGGATCTTGTATCTCTACTGCCTTTAGATATATTTTATATAGTGACAGGCCCGGATGTAGTGCTATTACGATTTCCTAGGCTTTTGAAATTCTATGCTTTTTGGGAATTCTTTGGTCTTATCGACCGGCAAATATCTAATCCGTATATTATAAGAATAACACAAACTTTAGTATATATGATGTATTTAATACATTTGAATGCCTGTGGTTATTATGCCTTTTCTCTATACGAAGGTGAGTTATCTGTAGGTGCAAAATTTTATTGTTGAAAAAGAAAATACACAAAAGTATAACAAAAAAAATATTATTTACAAACTAGTAATATCGAGACTAACAAAATGTGTACCATATTAGTTATAATTATCGTATTTCCAAAGTGAGTTAGACTGGTTTCGGATTCTTAAATCGTATTCGCCGTCAAAAGAAGTGCCGAAATTGAGAGCCTCAAACCAGTCCAATTGACATTGGAAATATTATACTATTTTTTATTAAAATATATACTTGTTTAGGTATCGGTAGCAATAATTTTGTTTATAATGGACAAGGAAACGCCTACATCAAATGTTTCTATTTTGCAACAAAAACGGCCACGTCCATTGGTAAAAATCCGAAACCTACCCAGGAAGTAGAATATATTTTTATGACGTTTTCTTGGTTGATGGGTAAGTGCCTTTTGAAAAAAAAACGAATTCAAGTTACCACTGAAATCGATACGTATAAAAATATCACGTAAATTGATATCTCAGAGTTCATTTTGCAAATTATAAATAATTAGTTTAGAAACTTCAAAAGTAATGGTGGTTTCTTCCGATCTTAACCCTAACTTGTAACATTACTATAGGTAGTCCTAATCCCACGTATTCAAATTCGCTCGGAAAACTGCTAGAGAGCTGACTATAAAGCTTCAATACTCAGACACTATAATTTTTCACAGGCTGTTGAAAAAAACATTTAATGATCTTCTTTTTATTCAGAATCAGAACAAATATTTTTGTTTTCGTTATTTTCAGCCATTCTCTTATGTTATGCACAGCCTGAACAGGATGATATTCCAGATTGTTTATTTGTTGCAAACTATTGGTGTTTTGTAAATCCGTTGTTTAAACCCGTTTTCTTTTCATAGGCGTCTTCGTTTTCGCTTTACTCATTGGTCAAATTAGGGACATAATATCAACGGCCACTCGATCCAAAACCGAATACAGAAAACTAGTTGATGAAACACTAGAGTATATGAGAAGGCTGAACTTGCCACAAGAGATGCAACGGAGAGTTCAACTTTGGTTTAACTATACTTGGGAAACGCAGCATACTTTGGGTATACAATATTTTCATGTAATTTTTATCTTTATAATAGTTGTTTCTGTTGTAGATGAAAATAACATAATGGATTGTTTACCGCACAAAATGAAAACCGATATAGCAATTAACGTTCATATCAATACTTTAAATAAAGTCAAACTTTTTGCCGACTGTGATGAGGCTCTATTGAGAGAGCTGGTACTAGAATTGAAAAGTGTGATTTATTTACCAGAAGATATAATATGCAAGAAGGTATGGTTTTCAGTATATTTAAATATATATCAGGTAGAATATCATATTTACTGATGAGAACAGCTAATGTCCTATTGTTGTTTATTATTGTCAGGGATTGAGATTGTTAAACTACAAGTTCATACCAAATAAACTTTTAGTCACGTGATTAAGCTTGGCCGGCACAGCGTTGCCTACTTTTATATATTTTCTTTTAATCAAAGTATTTTAGAAAATAAAAATAAATTGATTCTAAATATATAAACAGTTATTATTTACATCAACAAAACACACCTTCTTAACTAAACTTAACTAAACACACCTAACTTAACACCTCTTAACTACACTTAACATAAAGAACCATAGTACTCCTTTGCTAAGCTATCTTGTACATTTCGCACCAAAAGAGGTTCTAAAAAGAACAATGTTCGACTGCAAGATCTGCTAGTAAATATTCTTACGCTTAAAGTATCACAACACTATTTATTTAAATCAAAAACTCGTTATACAACACTAAAGTGTCAAAACGAATGACAATGTCAAGAAATAAATAAATAAATGCGGCAACTTGACACTTTTTACAGCTGAATCTGAACTACCACCTGAATCTCCAGCGCGAAATTTAGATTCCAGTTAGTCAGCCGGCGCCGAATATCTCCATGGTTGGCAACAATGAATTTAAAAATCGCGCCCGCGATTACGTAGTTAAAAATTTAATTGCTATGAAATATATATTTGGATTTCAGTCGTAGTTTGTATTTTTCGAAATATAATTTAATGTATTTTCCAAAAAAAAACATATTTTTAAACTGATTTGAAATACAAACCTTAAGAAACCTTGTATTGGAGATCAATGTATCTTAACAATTGAAATTGATTGGCTAAAAGTGGTCCGTGGAACAATTTTTTTATCGCCCGGTATAGTTAAACAAGTATTAATTTTTGAATTAATTTTCAGGGTGATGTTGGTACTGAAATGTACATTGTCCAATCTGGAAAGGTTCAAGTTATCGGAGGAAAAGAGGGTAAAGAAGTTTTAGCAACATTATCTGAAGGCAGCGTTTTCGGTGAAATTAGTCTTTTGGGCATTCCAGGAATGAATCGAAGGACCGCCGATGTCAGGTGCACATTTAATTTATTCTTTGCAAACAAACGAAACTGTCATATTTCTCTAGATCCTATGGTTATTCTAATCTTTTCGTTTTGGATAAAGCATCACTGAATGCCGCTTTGTCCCACTATCCAGAAGCTCAAGAACTGCTCAATAAGAAAGCAAAACTGCTCATGAAGAAGAACGAGGCACTGGAACAAAAGAATAAAGCTATGATTATTATTAAAAACCCCACTTCTCCTGAGAGGCATGCTAAACTTTTGGAAACCGTACTTCAGGTAAATATTTTAATTTTACATAAAATAAAACAACAAAAGAAAAATACTCAGCTACAAAATTCAAATAAAAATTTGAATTTGAATATTTTTTTAATACTCTTTTAAGATGTTAATACTAAATTGTATTCAAGTAGTAGTTTGGTTAAACCTATTTTAATATGTCTTTTCATCCTGAATTTCTATTCTTTTTTAGTTTTATTTCCTATTCTATGACTTACTCTTTAAGCGATAACCACATACTTTTCTATTAAAAGGTTCATATTTATGTTTTTAAATACAATAATGAATATTCTTCTCCTTCTAGTACCATGCTGTGTGCAGTTATATTTTTTAAACGGCTTTTAACTTTTTTATAGAACATTCATTAAAAACAAATTGTTGGCTTTACTTCTTACAGGGCCATACTCTATACCGGGTGTTTAACGAAAGTGGCTCAAGTGGCTTACCTCTAATAGTTTTTAACTTTTTTATTTTTTTTTACAAAATAAAAAAATTATAGAGATGAGCCACTTTTGGGAAACAGCCGCTATAGAGTGTATTTTTTTATTGTTCATCACGCCGCAAAAATTAAAACTTTTGTGACGTTTTAAAAAACAAACTGTTTTTTTCAATAGGACATAAATTAAAAAGATAGGGCATATGCACGGTCAGATCTCGATAAAAGAAACATATTTTCTCTTTACCGTTTTTCAAATAAGTGCAAAATAACAGAGATACCCATTTTACTTTGAAAATTTCCCAAAAAATGATTTTTCTCTTCCATTTTGAGAACCACTGGATCATTTCTGGGTTTTCTTTCTTGTAAATTTAATTTACTGCCTATGTTTCCATATTATGAAAATATTTTTTTTAACTAAAAATAAAAGAAATCCAAAATTTTTTCAAAAATTCCAAATTTTCAAAATCTTTGTTTCGCGAAAAAAACTCATAGGCGTGTTTTTGGGGTTAAAATATACTACCCCTAAAAATATTTGCACTTATTTAAGACACTCTGTATACGAATAAATTTTCTATCTATATACTCCTAATATACAGTGCTTGATACAGTGTCTTCTATGCAAAATATTATTGTTTTTACCTGTTAAATGCTATAATTAGTTTTCTAAGTGAATGTTCTGTCTTCAACGATAAAAATTATGTTATCTTCAAAAGACTTCTGGGTTTCTGGCCACACGAAAAAAATCTACACAAAAAAGGATTATTTTTGTTTGTATATATATTGTATACACCACTAACAAATTTTGTAGCTTTTAGTCCAATTGGATTGTAATTAATATGATTCCAGATTCTAGATGAAATACTTTTGCTTGATCAGTCTGCTTTTTTACTTCCGTTATATTTATGAATATGACAATATATTTTTACAGTAACTCATAGGTACAATTATCTTAATATGCCATTTCTTAGGTATTACCACCTGATTCCAAGACCAATCGACTTCTACGATATGGAAGTAGGCAGGCACGCAAGCCGAGACCCGAGAATGACAAGTTCAAATACAGAAACAGTTTGCCTGCGATCAGAAATCACGAGGCCTTAGACCGATTGAGGCAAGAGAGCGCACACAGAGAAACTAGCAGCAACAAGAGTGATAATTCGCAGGACTCAGACCAAGAAAAAGTCACGATCCATAGATCACTCAGTTAGTGCAGTAACGAAATTAATGTGTCCTTTTGTGGTCTTCTGTTCACGCTTAAATTGAACTATACAAAATTGTGCTTCTTTCCTAATACAATACTGACAGAATGTTTTGCCCCAAATAATACGTTTTATATTTTTATTATTTTAGACGTCGACGATAAAAAGACCAAGTTGTACGAATTGCATGCTAAACCTAGTTATAAGGAAATGAAATATGATATAGTTTTCGAGGATGACATTTAAGCCATAATGGAAGGGTAATATTGTAACTTATTCGTTTTGTGTCTTTCCTTTATACAAAGAGAAATAATATTTGTAATAAACCATTATTTTATTGAAACATTTATTATATTTTTAAAAAATACTATTAAATAAATATTTTGATGATTTTTTTATTTGTTTATTTAAAGTCGGAAAAATTCTAGTACATGTATTGAATTAAGTTTACTATTAACGATTTCATGGTACGAAGCACGAAATAATTTTTATTTTAAAGAATACTAACTTAAAATATAATATTAAATTGTAACATTAAAATAATTAAATATTGTTTATTATATACAATATGATCGAAAAAAATACGGCGTCAGCGACGGCTATGAAATGAAGATCGCTGTGGAAAGCCAACTGACTCCGTTTTTTCGATCATACGGTATATATTTCGATATCAACCAAATATCAAACCAAACACAATATTTATTACTTTTTATTTACTTTTGTCAAAATGGTGAGAATTTAAAAATATAAAATTATTAAAATGTTGCTTGCTATTATAAAAGAAGTATAGAGAAACAAACGTAGAGACAATAGCGAAGCAAATATAACAAACAAGCAAACGATAGTGAAAAGAAATCAGTTTATGTATCGTACATCAAGCATAAGGATGTTCCTCCATAGACTTGTGATTTGCTATATGGATGGTTATTCTTTTTATAGTAATAAATTTAAAAAAATAAAAAGTTCACAAATATAAAGGGTGTTTCAAAAAACCTATGCCATCTCTCGTGTGGAGATTCCTCACGTAAAAATAAGATTATTTTTTTATATTTTTTATATCAACATAGGTCCGATTTCGCTTTGTTTCGTAGCTTAGAAAGAAAAAATATTAAGACTTTAACAATATATTATTATAAAATTAATATTTTTTCAATTTATTATAATTTTCTTCCAAGTACTTTTTACTGCGTTTCGAATCAAATTTTTAAGGTAAAAGTGGCTATAAATGCGACATATTTTAAAGCCAAAAAGTGTCGACATATTCACCAGGGACGTGCATATGGGTTATCTGGAATATTTAAAAAAAAAGCATGTACGCCACTGACTTTTTTTTCTCTTGTAAACGAAATAGTGTAAGCAGTTTAATACCGATTAAAAGTTTTCTCTTGATATTTTGTCGGTTTCGGCCTCCTTGATGAGATAAACGCAATTTTATTAATTTGCCTTGATCCAAGACTATATAATAGCAACCTTTAAAAAAATTAATATCATGTCGAATATCATTAATTTGCAAAAGTTTTAAACAAGTACTCATTGATTCCTTATAAAAAATATGAAAAAAAGTTCCTATATATAAATATGAGTATGGAAATGCATAGTTTTATTAGTTACAAGATGTTACAAGACGTAATTATTTTAAATACGATTTTTTTATTTGAAATTGAGGTTGGACTAATAGTAATAATAACTAATAGTAATAATAACTAATAGTAATAATATTTAATAATGAATTAGGTAAAATATATAATTTATTGATTTTATTTTTATTTTAATTTTATTAATTGTGATTAATAAATTTGTGTTTATTTCACCAAGGAGGCCGAATTCAACAAAATATCAAGAGATAACTTTTAATTGGCATTAAACTGCCTACACAATTTTGATATCAAAAGAGAAAAGTTAGTGGCGCACGTTTATTTTAAATATTCCAGTGATAACCCATATGCACGTCCCTGGTGAGTTTATCGACATTTTTTTAGCATTAAAATATGTTGCACTTATAGTAACTTTTACCCTCAAAATTTCATTCGAATCGCTAAAAGTACTTGGAAGAAAATTATAACAAATCAAAAAATTATTAATATTTTAACACCTGTAGCTACGAAACAAAGCAGAACCGGACCTATGTTGATATGAGAGATAAATCTTATTTTTACCTGAGAAATCTCCCCACGAGAGATGGCACATGTTTTTTTGAAACACACAATTTCAGTCAAATAATTATCTAGTCAACATATTTATTTTTTGTCAATAATGACATGTATTACATTCCAAATATCTTGAGAACCGTTAGTCGTAACGACTTTTACCTAGAGGCCTTTTTACGTAAAAAACGGCGAAATGTACATTTTTTCAAGCAGAAGGTTTATACAGGTAGGGACGAAAAGTTATTACTCTCAAATCAGTTCAAAATGTAGGTGGCACCCCCTACAAATTGGAGAATACCCAGACACAAATTTTCCAATTAGAAATTGGAAAACATTTAACATTAGAAATTATTTGGAAAAAACTGAACTAAAAATGAAACTTTTACTTCCTGTATCACCGAAACAAAGCATTTTAGGACATAAATTTTTAAGAACCTTTTTATTTATTTTATCGCTAGAGTATACTGCCAAAGTTTCCCGAATACAATTTGGATCACCTTGTATATTATTTCTAACTAAGGGTGAAAATAATCAACTATGTAAACTAAATATAACCTAACCGTTTACAAATTGTTAGAAATATTGCCAAGGTTAACTTTGGGCATCAACGAGGTAATAAACAAAGCCATAACATCAATTCCCTTCTACAAATACGTTATAAATTACGACTAAACCGTATTGCATGATCCGCAGTTAAATGCGGCTTAGCAATTATGGATTGAAACACGCGATTCCCCTTTTATATCTATTAACTTTATGTTTGGTTTGGTTGTTTCTATAAGATCGATCATTTGACATTAGTATTACCTTAGAAAATACGAACGTTGGATTCATTTGCTCGATTTTTTAGTCATAACTTTGCAGAGTATGAGGCACGTTTTATAAATATTATTAAAATGTTGGTATAAATACCTCTAAAACTTTTCAGTGGCTTTTGGTTAATCGGAGAACTCAGGAATATGCTGTCTCACTTCAACAGGTATGTAATATCTTTTTTATTAATTATTTAATATTTACTGCTAACCATCAATATTCATTTCAAATAATACACTCAGATGAAAAAAAACGCAACTGAGAAAAATTCAAATTAAGTCAAGTCAAATTTAAAGTGTTTTATTTTTGTTATTTTTAGCCCTATTTTTATGATTTTTTTAGCAAACTGTATATAATTATTTCAATTTTAATTCGTAAACAATTTTTTTTATAAACTTCAGTATTTGGCATATTATACAGGGTTATTCGAGAGGTCGTTTTTTTACCTTAATTTTAAAACACCCTATGCAATAATTTCGTGTGTAAATTTTCTTAAATATACTTTTACTGTCAGAACCATGACTCCTGAGCATTTTGTTTTATGATTAATGTCAATACATCCTTTGGGTAATTTTTGAGAGCGATTTTTTTAATGAACTGATCACGCTCAATTTGCAATTTTTTCAATTATCACTACTTTTTGATTTAATTTTTTAATATGGCGAGATGATTTTGGTGATTATTGTCGTAATGTCATATTACGCTGCATTGGATACTTTATACTAAATATAAAAAAAAAGTTAAAGACTAACGATACAGTCCTGGTTTTAATAAACATTAATAACGATAACAGAACTAACGATATTAAAGAAAGCATCTGTAATACTTTAGTATACAAACAGAAAAAAATTTGTAAAAAATATCCTAATACATTGCAATGCTTCCCTTGGCTGTTATAACTGCCTTTATACGTCCGTCCACACTGTCATTGAGGCTGCATATATCATATTGCGTTATGCTTTCCCGTTCTTCTTTAAGAACCAAGCGAAGTTCATTTAATGAAGCTGGTATCGCTTCGCGACCTCTAACCCTTCTGCCAAGCATGTCTTAAACGTCGAACATGATGGGCAGTTCATAGTAGTTTATAGTTCACAATAATCACCAAAGCCGGCTTGCCATATTGAAAAATAACTTGATAAAAATGATAACTGAAAAAATTGCAAATTATTGGTGTCAAGTTCATTTCGCTCTTCAAAATTAACCAAGGCATATATATTGACATAATCCAAAAAACAAAATGCTCAGGAGACATGGTTCTTACCGTAAAATTATATTTTAATAAAATTTACACACGAAATTATTGCAAAACAACTCCTGGATTAACCCTGTATAATATGCCAAATACTAAAGTTTATAAAAAATTGAGTTTACAAATTAAAGTTGATATACTCGTAATTATGTACAGGTTGATAAAAAATTCATGAAAATAGGGCTAAAAATAACAAAAATATAACACTTTAAATTTGACCAAAAATTTCTCCGTTACGTTTGTATATCAACTCAATAAAAATTGTAATCATTGGAAGTTGTAGTAATAACAAATAATTACTCTCGTATAAAACACCTTTCAATTGTGATTCTTATTAGAGAGATATAACTTATATTAACTTTGTTCTTAGATTAGTTTAATAAGCATAATTTTTATTTTATTTAATATTATAATAATTTGTTTGAATGTGGTAGGAAATGATTTTTCAGGGTTTTGAATTAAAAATGAGAGTTTTGAATTAAAATATACTCTTCGACTATTTCTGTCTATAATTATAAAAATTTACACCGCCTTTCAGTGAGATGTATCACTGACCATCGATTACACTTGATAACCACCAGTAATAATTTTGATCGTAAGGTTCTGTAAATTTTCAAAATTAATGTCAGTACAAGAAGATATTTTATTACACATTATAACACATTATAATATTATTATCGAGCATGTTTAAGTTAGGAACTACAGAAATAAAATCTGGAAGTGTAATAAGATATGAATCTGCGATAAAACTAAAATAAATAATAATTTATGATAAGTTTATACGCCAAAAGAAATATTTAACAAAATATAAAAAATAAGAAAACTTTTATCCTTTAAAGCTACAACCATTAAATAGAAACTTTAAAACAAAGATAAATAAGAAATGTTCAACAAAGTCTAATATGGAATAGTAGACTAGAAATTGATAAAGATTTAATTATTAATATACAAGGATATTTACGTCATTCCATGAGATAAAATTAATTAGATCCCTAAAAATATGAGTTTGGGTTAGTTAAATAGAAACTAAAGACGCGCGCTTTGGTTTCTTTTGTCTGATTTTTATTCATAACTTTGCAAAGTGTGAGACACGTTTTGTCTTATTATGATATAACGCTTTATTGTTTTTAATTAACTGTGAATTAATAAATATAGAATATCATATAAACAGACGTGTAACATATTTTACATTAGTCATTTAATTTTATTCCTAACCAATATTAATGTTGATAAAATATATCAATTTAAAAGTATAAAATAAAATATGATTATAATAATTAATTTAAAAAATAATTAAAAGTAAATCTTAAAATATAATCAAAATTTTAATGTTAAGTAATTATAACTATTTCTATTTTCGTATTTTTTTAAATTTCTTTTATATCTCTTTTTACATTTTTAAATTTTATTATTATTTTAAGAATTATTATTACTTTACTTTATATATTAATTTCACACACTGTAAATAATAAAACAATAATATTTATAATTTTTAGTTATATTAAATTAATATTAGAGTATTTAATTCACGGGAATATAATTATAGATATATGTTGATTGTAACATAGATGTGAAAATCAAAAACTGTCTCAGTCTGGCACTTTCCCCATACACGTACACCGTACCATAGAAAAAGCGGAAAAAACAATGTTCATCCTTTCCAGACTTATGCCAAATATAGCCGAATGAATTCCGAATCTAAAAGGAAAACACTGGCATGTGTAATGCAATCCCAGACACTCTATACTGCACCAGTGTGGAATAACGCAACGAATAATAAGGTACTTACCAGGAAACTCACTAGAGTTCAGAGGCTAATGTCCATTAGAGTAACTAGGACCTACAGGACAATCTCAGCTGAGGCATTCGGAGTGATAGCTGCAATACCACCCATAGACCTCCTTATCAATGAAAGAGCCAAAATATACAACGGACAGAACAGAGCCACGGCGCAAAATTCCCTAAGGGCCAATTGGCAGGAGCGCTGCAGGTCTAGTACAACAGGCCGATGGACACATAGGATCATCACAAACATTAGCAACTGGCAGAATAGGCGCTACGGCGAGGTCGACTACTAATCTCACTTAGGCCCTCTCAGGGCACGGCTGCTTCAATGCATTTCTATATAAAAGGAAAAGATCAAATACGGAGATTTGTAGATACTGTGAAGCAATAGATGATGCTGAAGACACGATTTTTGTCTGTCCTAAATGGCAAGACACGACGCAAGAGAGATATATGAGAAGGAACTGGGGAGGCGGTTTACTCTGGAGAACTTTGTCTTGGACATAATGGAGAAGAAAAAGAATGAAACATGACCTATAATGTTATACGGACGATCATTAGGACCAAGGAATAGGAAGTTGAAACATCTGGACAAGTAGAATAGTAAGCCAGCTACCACGTTGAAGTAATGCGAGAGCAGTTCCAGCGTGGAGCATGGATTGGCAAAAGGGGGTTTTTAGTCGGTAAAACTCGAATTGCCCACGACCATCCAACATCGGGTGTCTTTTGCGGATTTATCCCCTCCATAAAAAATATATGTGAACATAAATAATAAACGTAACAAAAACTAAATAAAACACTAATTATAATTAAGAATTTAAATTTAAAAATACAATATGAGATAAAATATACCATTAAATACAAACTTCAAAACAAAGATAAATAAAAAATATTTAACAAAGTTATATATATTTTTTCTTTTAAAATAGGTATAATATGGATAAAACTGAACATTGAATTAGTAACATACAGGATTATATATGTCATTCGATGAAGATTATCTATTATATTATAACTGGTATTATACTCACTAACTTGTCTATCTAAAGTTTAAAACTAGAGTAATTAGGTACTAACGGTAGCTTGAAATGTCAATAACGTGTTAATTTAAATCGAACACCCTTTATAGTTTGCCAATATACGATGAAAAAATTAATTTTCTATCAATATCGATATCATCTGATATTAGATTTATCTAACGAAGAAACATTGTTTTTTTTTGTCATAACTTTGCAGGGTAGGATACACGTTTTATTAAAATTTACGACTTATTAAAATTTATATGTAAACTCTTTAGTGTTATTAGTTAATTGGTAAAATATAACAAATATAGTATATCACTTCAACAGGTATATAATATCGTTTTATCATTAAGTGTTTGGAGGAAATATATTTAATTGCAGACATATGTATATGGAGATTGTAATATAAATAATAATGTTTGTAAAAAATAATTCATTTCTAATCAATTTGCCAGCCCCCCCCCCAATTTGCGATAATATTCCTCTGTATATAATGACCATTTTTGCACGAAAACTTGAGTTTCATTCATTTGCGCCGCATGATGTCAACAAGCTGCCTATTTAAGCGCGTAGACCGAAAATATTTGCGAGAATATAACGTACTGCCTTGCCGTGCTATGATTATATTATAGTCAAGATTTATTAATTTAGAGTGTTTATAAAAGTGGCCCTTGTTGATGTGAGTAACAGTGAGATTATTGTGATATCCCCATAGATACGTGTCATAAAGTTACTTAAATTTGATGCATTTTTAGCGCAATATGTAGTGTCTGTTGTTATACAAAGCGAATCTTAGATAAGTACAAATATTTTCCGGACGGGCAAATCTCGATAAAAGAAACATATTTTCTCTTTACCCTTTTTCAAATAAAACCAAAATAACCGAGTTATTTTACTTGGAAAATTTATACAATATATTTAAATTTTGAGAACCTTTAGATTTTTTCTGTTTTTGTTCCCCTACATTTTTAATCTACTACCTATGTTGATATCTTATCAAAATATTATGTTTTTTTGTAACTGAAAATTAAATAAAAATCTAATTTTTTTCGAAAATTACATTTTCAATTTCTTTTTTCGACAAAATTCACATAAACCTGTTACTTAATACTGAAGATTGTTAATTTTAATTTCTGAGACACTTTATGAAAATACTTATTTATAAAGAGTGAGTCTTAGATAAGTACAAATATCCAGCGATTCTCAAAATCAAAGATCCAGCAATTCTCAAAATTTAAGCGAAAAAATATTTTTTTATCTCGGTTATATTCTCCTCTTATCGCATTCTCCTCGAATTCTTTTATCGAGATCTACCAGCCCTGAAAATATTTGCACTTAATTAACACTCACCCTGTATAAAAGATATTTATTTTTTGATATTTTACATTTACTTTTAAATTAATTAATAGTAACTTGGTTTCAATCTTTCCAGCATAATTCGATTAAGTAACTTCAAATTATTCCTATTAATATCCTAATAATTTATTTTGAGTAAAATTACTAATACTAATAAAATTACTTTTGAGTCCATGTTATAGGCTCAAAAAGTAATTTTTTCAACATGCATCCTTTCAAATTATGCAGTGTTCATCATATTCTTTCTGAATAAGTTGTTTGCTAGAGACGCTTGCTGGTGGTGCAGACTAGAAATGTATAAACTGTTGGTTTGTTTCTGTATGGAGGTGAATAATTTACACAAACTTTACTTATTAGTAGGATATACGAATAATTTATATAAAAGCACGATTCCTGTTAAACCTAACCTAACTTGTAAAAACTTTACGCTCAAAATTAAAGCTAATTTGAGCGATCGTGAGAACTTACAGTCTGGGTTGTGGCTGATAATCACACGCTTTTTATGCCGAGAACGAGACCGAGATCTCGATCCGGACCATATATTAATTTTAATAAGTCAAAACGTGAGCCAAACCCTGCAAAGTTATGGCGAAAAAAAATGTTTCTTCGTATTTAACTTGGTTTCCGGTCTTTAATATTCGATTAAGCCAACTAAAATTATTCTATTAATATTCTACTAATTTTATTTTTAATAAATGTGTTTTTTATAAATGCTTTGACTTTAATTTTTTGTATTTTTCTAAAATAGACAAATTTTATTTTTTTTATTATCAACACCTTTCTTTGATTATTTTGAGATCATTTTTTAGATTTTAAACCGTTATTAAAAATATTGATTACTTACAAAATTATTTGTTTATATATACAGGGTTAGGCAATAGTGCGTCGGGCATCTGTAGCGGGTAGAATAAAAAAACTTGAAAATTTTGAGTGCTAACCTAAGGAAACATGTATAGGATGTATTTCAGGACAATATTTGGATCAGGATGATTTTTTTTTAAATGGAACATGTAACATCTTATTGTTTGGCTTCCTTTCAGATCACTTTACATAATCGTAAGATACAGTAGATATATTTCAATAGTTTCAGAGATATTTAATAAATAAATAAAAAAATATATATTTTCAGCTTCTTTCTTAAAAATTATTAAATACAAAGAACTCTCCGGAAATCAAAACTATAGTAGGTATTTATGTTAGATGGTCTTGACCTTACTTTGCTATAAATATAGTAATCTTAAATCATACAGAATGTTTAAAATTCTACATAAACTTTCTAAAATATAAAATAAATTTGCTTCGTTTTTTAAAATGGAACAATGATAGAGGTTAAATTATTTTCACAAATAAATATTAATACGTACTTTAGGTTTGCACTTAAACAAGATTTATAAATTTTTTATTTTAGAGCTACAGATGCCACGACGCACTATTGCCCCGAACTGTTTCCTAAAAGTCATTATAAAAATAGTTTTTTATAAAATCGGGCTTTTTTAAAGAAAATATACTTTTTTAAGTAATTAGAGACAAAAGCGTGTAGAACGATGTCATTTCGATATATAAAAGATTTATTCACTTTTCATAAAAAATAATTTGTGCCAAATATTTAACTCATGACTGAAAAACAGGCTTGCATCAGATATGTTTGCTTGTGTCACGAGAATCGGCTGCTTTGGTTTCTTTTGTCAGATTTTTATTCATAACTTTGCAAAGTATGAGACACGTTTTGTCTTGACTTATTAAAATTTATATGTAAACTCTTTAGTGTTATTAGTTAATTGGTAAAATAACAAATATAGTATATCCACTTCAACGAATATAATATCGTTTATCATTAAGTGTTTGGAGGAAATATATTTAATTACAGACATATGTATATGGAGATTGTAATAAATAATAATGTTTGTAAAAAAGTAATTCATTTCTAATAATCATTTGAAAGAAGGACAATGATAGAGTTAAATTATTTTCCTGAAATGCAATCTAATACGTACTTTAGGTTTGCACTTAAACAAGATTGCTAAGTTTTTTTATTTTAGGAGCTACAGATGCCCGACGCACTATTGCCAGACCCTGATTTCCCTAAAAAAGTCATTATAAAATAGTTTTTTTATAAAATCGGGCTTGATTTTTAAAAGAAAATATATACTTTTTTAAGTAATTGAGAGACAAAAAGCGTGTATGAACGATAAGCTCATTTCTGATATATAAAGATTTTATGCCATTTCATAAAAAAAGACTTTGTGCCAAATATTTAACTCATGACTGAAAACGGGCTTGCATGGAGATATGTTTGCTTGTATCACGAGAATCACGGCTGCTTTGGTTTCTTTTTGTCTGATTTTTATTCATAACTTTGCAAAGTATGAGACTTTTGTTTTTGTCTTGACTTATTAAAATTTATATGTAAACTCTTTAGTGTTATTAGTTAATTGGTAAAATATAACAAATATAGTATATCACTTCAACAGGTATATAATATCGTTTATCATTAAGTGTTTGGAGGAAATATATTTAATTGCAGACATATGTATATATACAGAATGTTTAAGATTGTAATATAAATAATAATGTTTGTAAAAATAATTAAATTTGCTAATCAATTTGAAAGAGGACAATGATAGAGGTTAAATTATTTTCCTGAAAATACATCCTAATACGTACTTTTAGGTTTGCACTTCATTAAACAAGATTGCTAAGTTTTTTTTTAGGAGCTACAGATGCCCGACGCACTATTGCCAGTGCTCTGATTTCCCCTAAAAAGTCATTATAAAAAATAGTTTTTATAAAATCAGGCCTTGATTTTTTAAAGAAAATATATACTTTTTAAGTAATTAGAGACAAAAGAAGCGTGTAAGAACGATGTCATTTCGATATATAAAAGATTTATTCACTTTTCATAAAAATAATTTGTGCCAAATATTTAACTCATGACTGAAAAACGGGCTTGCATCAGATATGTTTGCTTGTATCACGAGAATCGGCTGCTTTGGTTTCTTTTGTCTGATTTTTTATTCATAACTTTTAAAGTTATGAGACACGTTTTGTCTTGACTTATTTAAAATTTATATGTAAACTCTTTAGTGTTATTAGTTAATTGAAAAATATAACAAATATAGTATATCACTTCAACAAGGTATATAATATCGTTTTATCATTAAGTGTTTGGAGAAAATATATTTAATTGCAGACATATGTATATGAGAGATTGTAATATAAATAATAATGTTTTGTAAAAAATAATTCATTTCTAATCAATTTGAAAGAAGGACAATGATAGAGGTTAAATTATTTTCCTGAAATACATCCTAATACGTACTTTAGGTTTGCACTTAAACAAGATTGCTAAGTTTTTATTTTTAGAGCTACAGATGCCCGACGCACTATTGCCGCAGACCTGATTTCCCCTAAAAAGTCATTATAAAACACTAGTTTTTATAAAATCGGGCTTGATTTTTAAAAGAAAATATATACTTTTTTTAAGTAATTAGAGACAAAAAGCGTGTAAGAACGATGTCATTTCGATATATAAAAAGATTTATTCACTTTTCATTTATTAAAAAATAATTTGTGCCAAATATTTAACTCATGACTGAAAAACGGGCTTGCATCAGATATGTTTGCTTGTATCACGAGAATCGGCTGCTTTGGTTTCTTTTGTCTGATTTTTTATTCATAACTTTGCAAAGTATGAGACACGTTTTGTCTTTGACTTATTAAAAAATTTATATGTAAAACTCTTTAGTGTTATTAGTTAATTGGTAAAATATAACAAATATAGTATATCACTTCAACAGGTATATAATATCGTTTATCATTAAGTGTTTGGAGGAAATATATTTAATTGCAGACATATGTATATGGAGATTGTAATATAAATAATAATGTTTGTAAAAAACATAATTCATTTCTAATCAATTTGAAAGAGGACAATGATAGAGGTTAAATTATTTTCCTGAAATACATCCTAATACGTACGTACTTTAGGTTTGCACTTAAACAAGATTGCTAAGTTTTTTATTTTAGGAGCTACAGATGCCCGACGCACTTATTGCCAGACCCTGATTTCCCTAAAAAGTCATTTATAAAATAGTTTTTATAAAATCGGGCTTGATTTTTAAAGAAAATATATACTTTTTAAGTAATTAGAGACAAAAGCGTGTAAGAACGATGTCATTTCGATATATAAAAAGATTTATTCACTTTTCATAAAAAATAATTTGTGCCAAATATTTAACTCAGGATGACTGAAAAACGGGCTTGCATCAGATATGTTTGCTTGTATCACGAGAATCGGCTGCTTTTGGTTTTTTTTGTCTGATTTTTATTCATAACTTTGCAAAGTATGAGACACGTTTTATGTCTAGACTTATTAAAATTTATATGTAAACTCTTTAGTGTTAGTTAGTTAATTGGTAAAAATATAACAAATATAGTATATCACTTCAACAGGTATATAATATCGTTTATCATTAAGTTTGAGGAAATATATTTAATTGCAGACATATGTATATATGGAGATTGTAATATAAATAATAATGTTTGTAAAAAATAATTCATTTCTAATCAATTTGAAAGAGGACAATGATAGAGGTTAAATTATTTTCCTGAAATACATCTTAATACGTACTTTAGGTTTGCACTTAAACAAGATTGCTAAGTTTTTTATTTTAGGAGCTACAGATGCCCGACGCACTATTGCCAGACCCTGATTTCCCCTAAAAAAGTCATTATAAAAATAGTTTTTATAAAATCGGGCTTGATTTTTAAAGAAAATATATACTTTTTTTAAGTAATTAGAGACAAAAAGCGTGTAAGAACGATGTCATTTCGATATATAAAAGATTTATTCACTTTTCATAAAAAAAAAATTTGTGCCAAATATTTAACTCATGACTGAAAAACGGGCTTGCATCAGATATGTTTGCTTGTATCACGAGAATCGGCTGCTTTGGTTTCTTTTGTCTGATTTTTATTCATAACTTTGCAAAGTATGAGACACGTTTTGTCTTGACTTATTAAAATTTATATGTAAACTCTTTAGTGTTATTAGTTAATTGGTAAAATATAACAAATATAGTATATCACTTCAACAGGTATATAATATCGTTTATCATTAAGTGTTTGGAGGAAATATATTTAATTGCAGACATATGTATATGGAGATTGTAATATAAATAATAATGTTTGTAAAAAAATAATTCATTTCTAATCAATTTGAAAGAGGACAATGATAGAGGTTAAATTATTTTCCTGAAATACATCCTAATACGTACTTTAGGTTTGCACTTAAACAAGATTGCTAAGTTTTTTATTTTAGGAGCTACAGATGCCCGACGCACTATTGCCAGACCCTGATTTCCCCTAAAAAAGTCATTATAAAAATAGTTTTTATAAAATCGGGCTTGATTTTTAAAGAAAATATATACTTTTTTAAGTAATTAGAGACAAAAAGCGTATAAGAACGATGTCATTTCGATATATAAAAGATTTATTCACTTTTCATAAAAAATTATTTGTACCAAATATTTAACTCATGACTGAAAAACGGGCTTGCATCAGATATGTTTGCTTGTATCACGAGAATCGGCTGCTATAAGTAATAAATAAAAAAATATCATATAATTGTCCAAAAATTGATACACTGATGTTAAATTAATAATGAACCAATTTTTAAATTTTTCAAAGTTTTTCAAAATTCGGCTAGACTCAATTTTTACGCATTTATTACTTCAAATGTCAAATTTGACAGATACCCGAAAGCGACATGTTAAATTTCCTTATGCCATTTTTAATCTAAACCAAATAAGCAAAGACTGATGGGGACTTTATCTGTGACACTGTATATGAAGAAATTCTTGGGGACTTTTAATCAATCTACAATTGTCTAATAAATAATCTTACTCCAAGCTATTCCATTTTCAATTTATGATATACCGATGCATCTCAAAAGTGGCTCGTACTTTACTTGGCGTCGTACGGTATGTCGTATGTCCTGTTAAAATTATCTCATTAATTTAAATTTGTTGGATGTAATTTAAAATTATTTCCATTAATATAATTAAATTGATGGATAAAATGGAAACAACCGATAATGCAGTAATATTTAAACCGATTTTTTTAAAAATGTGGACTCACAAAATGTGCAATTAAGATAAATTTTCAATTATAGTAAATTTTTTTAATCAAAATCGACATTATTCTACACATGATTTGATTGAATCCAACTTCAAGAATTTCTGCAGGATTACAATGGCGTGGTGGTTTTCCATAATTAAAAATATTTTCTTTATTATATATTTTCAATTCACCCCGAACGCGTAGTATACTATTAGAATCGAATATGAATATCTATTTTTAGCTCTACAAAGATACTATACTTCCCTAATCAAGATTTATAAAATACTATAATTTTCTACATTAATTGGAAAATAAATAACAATAAAATTAGATCTATAATAATTAAATCGCACTAATCTAGAAAGGTTGCCTGATGAAAACTACATGGACAATCACGACACTGCATACAGGGTGGTCCGAATTGTATTCGGGAAACTTCGGCAGCATATTCTGCAGATAAAAATAAGTAAAGTTCGTATAAATTTATGCTCTAAAATGATTCGCTTCGGAAATGCAGTTTCTTTAATTTCTGAACTAATACCGATATTTAGATAAAAATTGGTGTTTGGGTATTTTTGGCCATGAGAAATTTGATTTCGATGTGAATATGACTCATACTTGTAGGAGGTCCACCTACATGATTTTTAACTGTTTTGAAGAGTAATAACTTTTTGTCCGTACCGAGTAAAATATATGCACTTCCACACCTTTTTACACAAAAAATATATTTTTTTCGTTTTGATAAAAAAACATGTTGACTAGATAGTCATTTGACTGAAATGATAAATTTGGGAACTTTTTGCTTTTGTAAAGTAATTTTCTAGAAAAAATATAAAACAGTTTTTTTTGTTGAATCTGTGACACAAGAATATTATAAATGTAAGATTTCAGTTTAATAACTATCTAGTCAACATGTTCAAATGTATTGATTATTTCGATTCCAAATATCTCTAAACCCATTAAGCTTCATTCAGAACCTCGGAATAGGGGAATAAATTAATGGTTTCAATTAGCGTAGAAGTTTGTTCCTCTAATTTCAATGGAAAGCTAATTAGTGGAAAAACTTAACAAACTTTTAACTTTTCAACTAATTATTCTTTAAAATTTGCGACGAATGTCATTTTGGCTATTTATTACCATCCGTCAAGAGAAAATGTGGTTAGAAATCAAAAGTTTTTTGTTTTATAAGCTAAATATTAGGCTTTCTCTATGGATACAACTGATTACCGCAAGCTTTTGCTAGGATATTCTATTAATTATTGTAATTGTGTTTTCTAGACATTGTGAATGATTGTAGCTTCATTTAAAATCTCGCAGTTATTGGAATATATTCGTTGTTTCAATTAGCGTAGAAGTTTGTTCCTTTAATTTCAATGTAAGCATTCAGAACGTCAAAAGTAGCGGTAGTCTTTTTCAATTAGTAGAAAAAGTTAACACACTTTAGACTTTTTCACTTATTATACTTTAAAATTTGCCAGAAATGTCATTTTGGCCTTTGATTATCATCCATCAAGAGAAATTGTGGTTAAAAATCAAAAGTTAATTGTTTTATAAGCTAAATATTAGGCTCTCTCTATGGATACAACTGACTTCCGCAAGCTTTTGCTAGGATATTCTATCAATTTTAACTTTGTTTTTAGACACTGTGAATGACCGTAAATTGAAAAGTATAAAATGTAATTGAAACCACTAATTTATTCCACTTAGTGGGGGGTTCTGAATGAAGCTTAAAAAGTATAAAGTGTAATTGAAACCACTAATTTATTCCACTAATCGAGAGGTTCTGAATGAAGCTTTACTAGCAGCTAGCAGCTTTTTACCAAGAAACTTTTTTTACGTAAAAATGGTGCATATGTACATTTTTTTACTTAGTAGGTATGCATCAAAATTATTACACTTTATTAAACCAGTTAAAAAATAGGTAGGTGGCGCCCCCTACAAGTATTAATTAATAATAAATTAAACTTTTCTCATGAAAAAAACGGACCCAAATTTTCACCCAAATATCGGCATCAGTTCAGAAATTATTTGGAGAAAACCGAAATAAAAATGAAGAGAATAAAATATATAAATATATTCCACCTTAATAAGAAGATAGAAAAAAAAAGTTTTATAATAATAAAATGTTATTAATCTAGAAAAGCCACCTGAATACCTATTATTACATTTTTGTCTTTATAACCCTTTAAAAAATATGTATCTAACTTATCTTAAAGCATAACTTGTAGAGCTTTACTAATGTACAATTTCGAAGCTAAAAGTGAGCAAAATGGGTTGCTTGCACTAGAGCGACATTTTTAAGGTGCCAAATTCAATGGTTTAATGAAATTTTATGTGTATTTAAAAATTATTAATCTCAAATGCTCTAGATAAGAAAAGGTATGGGAAAGTTATGAGAAAGAGCGTGTAAAGAATGGAATAACAATCCCGTAATCGAATATTGAACTGACATATCCGTACATTGGAAATTTACAGATTTTTAAGCTATTGTAATTTTCATTGGCTGTTACATTAACACAGATCATTAACCAAATACGTTATATTTAGTAAATTAAACATTTAGAACACGAAAATGAACAGAAACTAAGGTTTTCATCGAAAATCGAAATAGTAATTAACTTATTTCCTGATTGCTATAGGCAAGGATATTTTAAGGAATTAATTGCCTATTCGTACCTATTTGAGATCGATAAAAATTTGGAGATATACGCATTAATAGAATTCTATAGGTAATCTACTATAAATACAAATTTTTACTATAACTATTAATATTGAACACAAAACCTTCTTGTGAAAGAAATATTTGATACGTAAAATATACATATATTTTTAAAACTTAATTATATTAATGTAAATCTATTTTTGATATATTAATAGAGGTCAGGGTGAAGTAAGCAAAAAACAGTTATAAAACATGTAGAACAAACTGAGCCTATATTTATAAACCTAATATTAATTTTGCCTTATCACACTATCTGTTGAGTAAGCTTATAATTTTGAATTTTAGGTAGTGGCCATTAAACAACCGCTTGCAGGAAGCGGGAATGTCATCTGTCATCATTGGACTATCCCGTGGGGTTCTATTGTGTCTTTTTATTAGCTAGTGATAATGTTAATATTAAACTGATACAAAAAAGTACTACTCGCCTTCATGAAATTAATGGGTCTACGCGAATACTTTTCTTTTCAGATGTCCCCATAAAAAAAAATCCAGAGGTGACAAATCCGGTGACCTAGCTGGCCATTCAAAGGTCCCCTTCTTCCAATCCAGCGACCGGGAAATGTTTTATCAAGATACTGCCGCACACGTACAGCAGAGTGTGTAGGAGCTTGATCTTCATTCTCAATTTTTTTGTGTAATGCTGGGATTTTATGGCATTTTCCAAAACATCCAGATACATATTTCCATTTAGATTTCCATCCAGAAAGAACGGGCCAACTAGACAGTCGCCAAAGATTCCAGCCCATACAGCCGAGCAGGATAGGCTGCAGGATAGAAGTTTGGGGGCAAGGGAGTTGAATTGGTTTCAAAAGGGGTAGCTGTGGTAAAACTGATGAGCGAGTAAAGCGGACAAGCACCAAAAAGAAATAATAATTAAATCCCGAACAACTTAAATGGGTGAAACTAAAATAGTACACTGTTTAGATTCATTTACCAATCGAAATGGTAGATTATTCTTTAATATAATTATGGTGCCGTGCGAACGCCAAGGCATTATAATTATTAATTACAGAAAACAGAAAGAAAGATGTATAATATTGATACTAACAATTTCTAATAAAAGTTGTTGAATAAAATATCATGAGAACACTATACATTAGAACCCTTTGTAGCGGAAGAATTGTGTTGGGAGACTTGGCAGTTATCTAAATTCTATGTTTTTGATGCAATTTAACACTCTCTGGTACAGTCGGCATCACAGGCCCTCTTCCTGTCGATGACCCGTCTTAACTGAATTATACCTTATGTTTAAAATTACAATCGCAGATTATTCAAACAAAAAAAGACCTTTTTAGAAAATCCAAATGTAAAAGACATGTAATTTATTATTAGATAGAAAATGGACGACAACAGAAAGCGACAGAAAACGGACTCTTTGGCTATGAGAGCTACACGAAAAAGGAATCCAAATTGTGGTTTGAAGAAGCAAATACCCATTTTAAAATAGGAAATCTTGAGAAATCGCTCAGCTGTTACATAAAGGTAAGCCATAATATAATAGCATTAGTTATTTTTTATACAAGACGATAAAATGGTATTTTATCGCGTATTTAATTCGCGAGTGAATTAATTACGGGAGACGATAATGCAATTTTATCGTCGTGTATAAAACAATATTTTTTTCCATAGCGAGTTACGTTTAAAAAAATATTCAGAAATTATTGTTTCAAGGAATTTATTACGAGTAGAAAAAAATATTGTGCTGGGTTGGCGTTGGTTTCTATGTAATTTGACAAATAAATAAAGCTGTCTTTTTGGTTGTCAGTTTTGAGTCAATATCATAGATAAATGCAGCAAGTTTAGGTTGGAAAGCCCGTAAAAATTTTGGGTCGCGAAATTATTTTGGGTCGCGACCGTTATACGCGATCTGGCGCTGCTATAGCGGTCGCTAAGAACAACGGCAAACAAAAACAGAAATAATTTTCTCTTGTCAAAGTCAGAATCTTCAAAAATCATAATAATCTTTCAAAATCTAAACCGCTCTCATTAAAGAAATTCCGAAAAGTGTTTATATAACGTCCATTTTCAAAGTAATTATTGCTATCTTGTGAGTTTAATTCAAGTTTTATTTACTCCAACCGGTGATAATTGTGAAAAAGTGGCATTAAAAACTTAAAAAGCTGTGCTGTGAACTGTGAACTGCAAAAACCATCGTGGATCGTGGCATAACATCGATTTCCAATGTTTCATAGGTATTTCATACATGCGTCCTTATATAAAATAAAGTTTCTTGTATGCAACACACTGTATTTTATTTATAAAATTAAACGAAAATAATAATAAATTTGAATAAACAATATTTGGCGATATAATTCCGGAAAAAGCCGAACCGCTCCGAAATTTTCAAAAGTTTTGGGTCGCGACCGTTGCAAGAATAGCGCCAAATAGTGTTTACATTGTCCTTATGGGCACTTTCCAATTCAAACTTGTTTCGTTTATCTATGGTCAATATTTTCTTAATTCTCTTTCCTGTCGATTGCTGATTGAATTGGTGCCAAAAATGGCTCAAAAAGAAATAAGTAAATTACCAACAGATATTCAGGCTGAGGCGACAAACGCCATATCCAAACTACTTCCATTTAAATCCCGAATAACTTATGAAAAGGAATACAAAAATTTTCAAAAATGGAATAAAATATAATAATTAAAAAACGTACGAGAAGATAAAAGGAAGATATAAAGTATTTAACTTATCCTCGCTGTTAAATTATCATTTAATCTACCCTGGCGGTTAAAATACTATTTTATCTACTATTTTTGATAGATATAAGGCAATTTTAACAGTTGCTATTAAAAAAATAATATTTAGTACACATTTAAGCTTGATTTTCATGCATCCGTTGTCCGACGATACGTTCATACGATATTAATTTCATTGGTTGTATTTAAAGGCTTCGATTGGTTAACCGTTTCTAACCAATCGAAGTCTTTAAATTCAACCAATAAAATTAATATCGTATCATCGTATCGTCGGACAATGGATGCATGAAAATCAAGCTTTAGACTCGAGTTTAGATTTTTATAGCTCACTATACCGTGTGCATCGAAACACGGGACATAGGAAATCCCATGTAAATTTTGAAAAGGTCATACATTATCTCCCCAGATGCAAAGTTTTGTTTGTGCTTACTGAGTAGGTAGTGCAAAAGTACACTAAAAGAGACTAAGTAAAATGTAAGGTTTTTGACATATTTGACATTTTCTACAAATGAAGAACAATTAATTGTGGTTATCTTTGTATCACCTTTAAAAGCAAATTACTCTTTCATTTTACATGAAATACCCAGTATTATTAGGTTACCTAACCCTCGAAGAAAAATTTTCCTAGATACATATTTTGATTTTTATGATTTAGTGTCAGTAAATCTTTATTATTTGATAAAATCTAGGTGGCTGTGATACGTCTGACGTTACTTCAACATAGCTATGAAATTACTTCAACTTTAACAACTAGTTATCATGTTGTGTCAGTTAAAATAAAAGAAAATTAGAAATTTGCCAAACATGGAAACTGATCGTACATTAGAGAGAATTGATATGATTCTATTAGTAGGGGACTGCAGTTTGCATTCACCATTTAATAGAATACTTAAATGTTCCTAATTAATCAAGTCTTGAATTTTTTTTATTGGGGGATGTTAAAGACAGTGGTTGCAAAACTCGACCAACTATTGTCGACAGCATGAGAGAAATGATTGTGATTGTTTTTCGAAGTAGAACTTGACATATGTCTTTTGAAAAGAGAATCATTTTATGTAAACAGTGAACAGGAAAGTAAACATACTGAGCATTTAACTTCATCTAACTAATTTTTGTGTCATAATTACACTAGTTTTAATTTTGTAACAATTAAAATATGATTTAAACGTGTATATTTTTAGTACGGTTGAGTATTTAACTATACGTCCTTTAATTTTTGTGAAATTATCAAAAGGTATATCACAGCCATCTAGATTTTATGAAATAATAAAGATCTACTGAGACAAAAACATAAAAATGACAATATCTAGGAAAATCTTTGTCTGAGCGGTAGGCAACCTTAAGAGTATTTTAAAGATATATGAATTCTCCATTAAATATCGGTATAATATACTGGGTGTTCTATTTAAAATAAAGGACTAACTTACTTTTAAAATTAGCAAATATTCAGTATTAATTCTGTTTCACCCTGTATAACTTTTCGGTACAAATTTTAATTCGGTTTAACATACAAGGGTTATTGTAATTAAATATCAGGCTATATAGAGTAAATTACAATTTAGGTAACTGTTAGTAAAATTTAAAATTTATTCTACATTTTCACAAAATGTGAAATATATCAAAATCCTAACAATTTAGACCTATGCTTCTTTAATGAAACTCATCTTTATTTCTTTACTAATCCGAAAATAAATTAATATATAGGGTGTTCCATTACAAAAAAAAACAAACTTTGATGCGTAACTTTTTATGGAAACGCCCTGTAGAACTATATATATTTTTATAAAATGCTTTCAATTAACCTACATATGCTCCCAAAATTTCATTTTGATATAAACTCCCGTTCTCCTCAGAGCCTCCGCGTCGTATGAGTGGCGCCACCCTGTATATCTATATAAATCATTAGAAGCATTAAGATACACTGGTGCAACATTATAAACCTTCTGGATATTCTCGAAATGGAATGGCAGCTATTTTATTTGGATCCGTTAAATAATCAAAAAATTATAGAATTGAACTTTAAAACCAGTTCAGTCTGATCAATAAATGAATTTAGAATTTGCAAACTGTTTTTCTATTTTATTTCTTTTATATCTAATAATAGTTGCTCAATTTCTATAAGGTTAAAGACCCCCTTTATTGAATGTTATGATATCTTCAAAATCCTTCCGTACATTTCCAGTCAATTAGCAGGAAAAAAAAATAATTGAAATATCTATTCAAAAAAGTATTTAATTGTGTGTCCTAATACTATTTACGATATCGTTTGGATTAAAAGGGTTTATGGATTTTATATAGTACCTATTATTGTATATTTATAAGGAAATACAGAACTTTTTCGATGAAATGGATTTTTTGGTGATAGAGTTGAGTAAATTAATAACTAATAGACCATACAGCATTGAACAATCAACATATATTTTAGCAACATTTCTAAAATAATAAATGAACATTCGTGTTAAATATTATATGACCCTGTAGGGTATTTAACTAAAAAATCTTTACATATATCATTTTCCTCATCTCTTTCAAACTCTCACACCAAATTTTGGTATTCCAACTTCAGAAACAATGGTACCACTGACAATTTTTTACCACACTGTAATTTAACATTTGTTTAAACAAATTTAAATATTACAAAAACTATTAATTTTAAGTATATAACACTATATATATAAAAAAAGTTATGAAATTTTACGCAGAATCTAAAAATAAAATATAAAATAGGGTGTTGCGCCTTTCAGATTTTTGAAAAAGTTCATGGCTTACTAGATATTTAAAAAAATGAATTTCGGCTATTTTGACAATGACCCCTAATTAGACAAAAAGTTTTCAGATAAAAGTGGTAGATATTCACATCCTTAATGATATTGTGTTATCCATTTTTTTCTAAAGCCTGTCATTTTTGACATTAAATGGAAACCATATTTGGCCAGGACTTTATAAAAAGCGCCATTTAAACATTTTAGCGATATAAGCTATAATATGTTTTTTTCAAAAAATTACCGAGTCATAGCCAATTCTTATCTTTCTTGACTAATTTAACATGTTTTGTGGACCATAGTTGGCATGTTATTCTTATTCTATTATGATTTATAAGTAAGTGATAAAAATACAGAGTATTTTATTAAAGCATCTGTTAAATCAGGCCAGAGAAATACATAAATTTCGTCTACTAAAATATTGGATGTGTCTAAATTAACCTTAATTTTCTATAGTGTACTCCTTAAGTAAAAGGTACTACCTGTACACTTCTGACTTACCATTCAAACAATAAATAGTACTGTTTTAGTATGTTTACCTTTCAAATTTAGATGATAAAAATCGATTTTTAAAAGACCAACGATCTTTACCATGACATTTACCTTATTTTTTTGAGGCCAGCACTATTATAATTCGGGTGCATTTTTTTGAAGCACCCTGTATACTCTATCATAATTTTTTTAAATGTGTATCTTAACCTTCCCTATAACTTTTATATTTAACATTTTTCTGTAAACCTCGAAACAAATGAGATAATGGACTTTACTCTATCGTTGTACATCGTTACAGAATCGCAGTGAATTTATCTATTTCGATGAGTAAAAATCTTATATGGCGCCTACAAGAAAACAAAGGTGGTCAAAGGACAAAACGTCGGATGACAAATCTGAAAACACTGTTGTAACAATAATAATGTACAGGGTGAGTCAAATTCGACACTTTTAAATGGAAACACTCTTTTCTATAGGAGATAGACGAAAACTGATATCGGTGTCTGGAGCTCAATTTTCATCAAAAACATGATGGTGAAAACCGCACATCAATATCTGTTACCGTTTCGGAGTTACGGGGTGTTTTTCAAAAAAGTGCATTTTTAACAAATCACTGTAACTTTTTTGCTATGGAAAATTTTGTATTTCTATGAAAACATTTCCAAAGCACCGTTTTACGTAGAATTTAATGGTTTAAGTATATATTTTTTTAAATTAATAATTTAAGAGTTATCAACAGAAAAATTGATTTTTTATTTGGGACACCCTCTATATTTTTAATGAACTGAAAATAATTTAAAATTACCTTTCCAAAAATATAGCACACTTGATATTTTGCTTTAATCCCCTTCGAAATACAGAATTTTTAAAAGTTCTCCTTTTTCAACTAGTAGGCTTTGGACCACTTATTGATGATATGCCCTTAATGGAACTCGAAAACATATTTTCCAGCAAGACGACGCACCGCCTCTGAACGCTGAAGTTATCAGCAAATTTTTGCAGCCAATTTCAAGAATAATTGAATAGCTAACCAAGATCCTAGCCGTTGGCCGTCGAAAACGCATGACTTAGTGCCCATGGATCTAATCCTATGGATATATTTGCGGAAGAATAAACGTTCCTTATTCTTCCGTATAATCTAGACAAGAATTAGAGATACTTAGCAGTTATGAGAGGGTATCTTTCACCCCCACTGAGTTAATGATTCCGGGAGAAATGTTCAAAAACTGCCCCGTCTGTCCATAACAGAAGACATGTGAAGATATGTCAAACACCTGTAGCAAAATCTCATGTCTTTTGGTTTCCTATTTACGTAGGTTTGCTATTTGTTTTTATTAATTTTATTGTTATTAGATATAGTTTAAATGTGTTGATGTTGGTTAAATATATTTTAAATTGTTATAAAATTCTGCATCTCTCATAGCAAATATTATTTTCGTGTTAATTGATGCTCACAGCTAGAATTTTTTTTGCATTACAGCCAGTGCCGTTCAAAGCCTACTTATTTTTTAAAGCGGGCGAATTTTTATATACTCTATATCTCGAAGAGGAATCGAGGAAAATATCAAGTGTGTTATATTTTTGGAAAGGCAATTTTAAATTATTTTCAATAAATTAAAAATATACAGGGTGTCCCATGTAATAAATCAAATTTTCTGTTGATAATTCTTAAATTATTAATTTTAAAAAAAATATACTTAAACCATTAAATTATATGTAAAAAGGTGCTTTGGAAATGTTTTCATAAAAATACAAAATTTTCTATAGCAAAAAAGTTACAGCGATTTGTTAAAAATGCATATTTTTGAAAAACACCCCGTAACTCCGAAACAGTAACAGATATCGATATGCGGGTTTCACCATCATGTTTTTGACAAAAATTGAGCTCCAGACACCGATATTAGTTTTTGTCTATCTCCTATAGAAAAGGGTGTTTCCATTTAAAAGCGTCGAATTTGTCCCACCCTGTACAAATAACAGTCGAAATCTTGAATTTTCGTTTTTTTTTCTCGAATATCTCCGGAACTACTCGGAATTAAACATGTTTCTAAACTGCATATCATGCACCTTAGTACCTAACTAGTAAACTGCATATCATGCAACTTTGCCCTAATTTAACCATCCTCGTATATCCCATATAGGTATTTTTCGAGATCCCAATGGTCGTGTCGAATTTGAATTAGCCTGTAGAGAATATCAATAAAATTTGATAATTCTCTTGACACTATACACATGTTTATTTCATTACTATATGTTTAATACTTAACAGTACGAGCAACAAAGAGAACAGTTATCCCCTAATACGTGCCAATATCCCTTTTCAAATCGCGTGAATTGCCGCCCCATTGATCACACCCTTTTAATGTTTCCATAGTAACAAACAGCAAAAAGTGTTACTTTCGCCACCTATTCGATTGATCCTCCACGCTTTGAGCAAATCGTCTTTTTTGTAAACCTTCAAGTTATTTAAGTGCAGTGAATTTTTATAAACCTTATTACTAAAATTCAGGTAAATTTAATAATAATATTTTTATTACAAATTATGATATGCAGTTTTTTTTCTTAAATATTTTGATGGTTTCTTAGATTAAAATATGGAAGACGATGTGATATTGAAAGCAGAAAAACTCATCACCCGTGAGACAGAGTTGATTCAAAGCTTTGTCAGAATCAGTATTACTGAGCCAGAAGAGGGACAAGCAGAAAACGAAAATAAAGATGGTTTAGTAGAAAAATGTGTCCCCGTTGATGGGGAAGGTCGGTTGCGGCAAGCTCCGATGTCTGCCGAAACTAGTCGGAAATTATCAAAACAAATTACAGAGGACTCGCCAAGGAAAAAAGGTATTCTTAATTATTTTTTACAAGCGGTTACATTAAAGAACATACACATTAAAAGTCCCGTATGATCGAGAAAAAAACGGCGTCAAAGATGGTTGGGGAGTGACAATCGATGATAATTTTGGCAAAGTCAAGCCCGAGACAGAGATAATTGTTTTGAGTAGTGTAGTTTTTTCCCTAGGCATCGATCACCAGGATCATTAGCCATATACAACTCGTTATTGTTAACATTGCATAGTAGTGTTAGTTATTTTCTGTAAACACTGCTGCGTTAATCCAACGGAGACTAATTGTCAGCAATGGTTTACTAATAAACAAATTTGCCTAACGGGCAAAAATTAATAAATTAACATTTTCAGTTTTTCAACTTTAGAATTGGAAATCAGGGCTACTTTAGCTTAGCTGAAATTAGTTAATAGTAATGTAAGAAATATTTCTTTATTTAGTGTTTGGAAGCATTTCCAAATAGAAAATCACGACATTTTTCTTGCGGAAATGCATAATTTGTAGTTTTTCAACTTTAGAATAGGTGAAACCAGTTACTTGAAAATACGTTTCTGTTTTTCATTTTGGAAATTTTTCTAAACATAGACATGCAAAAAACTTCTTGAGCAAGAGGGTACCATTTTGATTTATTGATAAAATATTGTAAAATATAGCAAGATTTGAGAAGCACTCAGCAATTGAAATTCGTAAGCAGGCGCGTTTTAGCTTACAGCGTATTTTGATTTCTTTGGTTTGCGTCTTTGTTTAATTTCGTTTTTTCTCGATACGATATTGATGGCAAAATAAAACTTAATTCACCACAATACACCAAAAGACGTTTCGCCAACCATGTTAGCATCATCAGCAGATGATTAAAACAGTTTAATCATCTGTTCCGTCAACGCCAGAGCCGGCGGCGGCGGAAGGGAAATATTGAGACCGGGCGAATCCCCTACCTGGCGCCCTCCCCCCCCCTAAAGTTAACATGTTACCACAACAACTAAGCATATTTATGTTACTTTAACAATAAAATTTTACTTAAAGGTACTTCAAAATTCTTCTCTTCGTTCAATCTTAGTCCGCGGTTGTTTCTTCTATACCGGGTGCATCTTTAAAGTTTTATTTTTTTAGATAAAATACGAAATTTGGTATGTTAGTATATGACATAAATTAGGATTGATTGACGTATTCAATTGTTTTTGGTCACTTCCTGTTTCAACGAAAAACTATTGATTTTTAAATGGCACCGTCTGTATATTTCTGGTTTATTCGATAGAAAATGACACTCCGAGTAGAATGATATATCATATGTCAACTTTTGACATTTTTGATCAAAAATGGTCCGTTAAAAAATGCCCAAATCGTATTTTTAATCATAAGCCAATTTTTTCAAATGGAACAAGTGGTTCATTTGCATATTTGGAAAAATATTTTTTTACGAATAATTTTGTAACACACACTAGATATTTCGAGTCAAATTGTCGTTATGAACCGTATGTTACAATTTCAAATAATCCATATGCGAAAATGTCAAAAGTTGACATATGAAATGTCATTCTATTCAGATTGTCATTTTCTATCGCATAAAGTAGAAATATACCGAGGTTGACATTTAAAAATCAAAAGCTTTATTAATTTCCGGTGAAAGAGGAAGTGATCAAAAACAATTGAATACGTCAATTAATCCTAATTTATGTCGTATACTAACATACCAAATCTCGTTTTTTCGCCTGAAAAAATAAACAAGTTATAGGAGTGAGCCAGTTTTGAAACGCACCCGGTATATAAATGATAAGTATAAGTGAACTTTGAAAACATTACTATTTAGTTGCAAGCAATTGCATTATTTTTCTATAAGAATTTAAGAAAAAAATCTTTTCATTTTCACAATTAGTTATTTCGTGCAGAATCAGTATAGGTATGATCAGATACAGTTTTGTCGGCTTCAAAATGAGGATCAGCCAGTGTTTGAGATTTGAGATGCATTCATTTGTGTTGCTTTAATGAGAAATTTCTACGATTCTGCTACCATTTACCATGTATTACTACATATTCAATCCTGAACAATCAAAATCACCAAAAGTTTGATATTTTCCCACTACTGTTAATAAATTAATGAGGCAAACTTACAACTTTTTTTTTGATAATAAGGATATCGGGATCCTATTTAGCTTCTTGCGAATGAATATTTGTCTTATATAATTTTAGGGCAGATCAGCCATTAACAAATAAAGGGTGTGGGTAGTAGACAAAGTGCAATTTTGAACAACAAGCAGTCTAAAACTGTCAATTTTGCTGACTCTTGACCCAAAACAGTTTATTTAGAGAACATTTATAAAAACAAGAATTATAGAAAGGAAGGGTTATTTACAAAGAGTTAATAGCTTTTCAGTTATAAGTAAAATACCACGAACAATTTTTTTAAATATTTTAGTCGCTGGCGTGGCGCCCCTCACATTCGGCGCGCCAGGCGGGCGCCCGGGTCGCCCGGCCCTTCCGCCGGCCCTGGGTCAACGCGCGTCCAGTGCAAAAGTAAAGTTTTGGTGTAGAGACAGAGTTTTGGTTATAGATGAAAAAAGAATAGAACGTTTCAAACACAGAAACCTATTTCCAAAAAATGTTTTTGTTTCTCGCATTTTAAACCACGACCGTTGTAATGTTTCCTTGAATCTCTTTGAATAATTTGTATGCGAAGCTGAAACCCCTTCGAAAAATATTTGATTTAAAGGGAGTGTACAAATTTAAAATTAAATTGTGTCAGAACTTAGTGAACTAGTTAATTAGAGTTAGATTATTGTGTGAATCTTGAGAGAGTTTTCATTCAAAAAAATAAAATAAATAACAATGGAACAGAATTTACACCAATCAATTACAAAAATTTATTTAGAACAAACTAATGATGTTTTTGCCATTTTTGCATTTATTTTCTGTTGCATTTATTGCACTGTTTCCTTGTCAAAAATAATTGGTATATGGAAAGGTATAGGGAAATTTGACTTTTTTCAGTAGCGTGTATCTGTATTTTTGGTATATCTTATTTATTTTTATTAGAAATATATTTTTCAGCAATTTTCATAACTAATAACATTTATTGACTCAATGTAAAACAAAATCAGCAATAATTCAGTCTACCTTACATTATATTTTGACGCGTTTTAAATAAAAGTATAATGTCACTGATAAACCGAAATTTAAGTCAGTCTCCATTTTTGATAGTCTCCATCAGATGCTACTTCCCTTGTCTATTTACTCAAAACATATAGTAACTCTAAAAATTTGTGTATTACCTATTATTTATTTAGTAAAATTATATAAGGATTCTTGCCACTTAACTGCTGATATAGAAATTTAATTCTACGCTGTGTTTCTCATAATGTGGATCAACCTGCTCTCACTACTGGTTTCGGAGCCCTACTCCATCATCAGGTGAGCTTGGGCAGATCCACAAAATGACAACCACAGCGCAGAGATAGTTAAATCCGACTTGTCGGAAAGTGTCGGTTAGATATTAAGTCCCGAACGGGAGATAGTGGCCTGCGTGCAATGGTAGTACTTTCGTACCATCGAGGTACAACTATCGATAGTAAAAGGATGGTAAAAGGCTTTTTTCAGGCAAGCCAAATTATAAAATAGAAAACAAATTTCTTGCAGCATAGGTATATAATAAAGTTATATAAGGATTCTTGCCACTTAACTGCTGATATAGAAATTTAATTCTACGCTGTGTTTGTCATAATGTGGATCAACCTGCTCTCACTACCGGTTTCGGAGCCCTACTCCATCATCAGGTGAGCTTGGGCAGATCCACGTTCGGGACTTAATATCTAACCGATACTTTCCGACAAGTCGGATTTAACTATCTTTGCGCTGTGATTGTCATTTTGTGGATCTGCCCAAGCTCACCTGATGATAGAGTAGGGCTCCGAAACCGGTAGTGAGGGCAAGTTGGTCCACATTATGACAAACACAGCGTAGAATTAATTTTCTATATCAGCAGTTAAGTGGCAAGAATCCTTATATAATTTTATTATATACCTATACTGCAAAAAATTTGTTTTCTATTTTATTTATTTAGTGTATACAGCAGCTCGTTTAATTTTTTTTTACTAACTGGAAAATGAAGGGGCTTCGCAGCAATGAGAGAATATCGCTATCACTTCCCTATTTTTTACACCATTTACATGACACTTCCATACGACTGAAAAGATTTTTTTAAATTTTAGGTAGAAGAAGGAGAAAAGTAAAAAACCCAAGAGATGAAGAAATTTACTGCGACAAGGATAGAGCAGCCGCTGTCAATTTAGGTTCTAAAGATATCAAGCAGTCGTTAAAAATTAAACGGAAACAGGATCGATCTAAAATATTGCAAATTCCAGAAGAGGCCGAACCAAGCACGTTCTTGGCTTTAGGAAATTACGAGATGGGACGTGGAGACCTCAATATAGCAATAAACTTTATTTCGAAGGTTACAATTTACTTTTAATAATGAAATCTTCTTTTTAATTGTTGTAATTCTAATATATTAAATGTATTTAGTTGGAAAGAGTATTTAACTCGATAATACAATCTTTTTATTAAACACATCATATTATTATGTCTTACACCAAAATGACGATCAATGACTGTTACGTATATAAGCCTCGATATAAGCCAACTCTGACGCCGATTATTTTGATCGTATAATCGTATAGTATATTATATAAAAAAGAAAAAGGAAATTATCGGTTATATAATATACAGGGTGGTATAAACTGTATTCCGGAAACTGCTGCAGCATATTCTGCAGATAAAAATAAGTAAAAAAGTTCGTATAAATGTCCTAAAATGCTTAGTTTCGGAGATACAATGTGTAGAAGTTTTATTTTTATTTCGATTTTTTCCAAATAATCTCTGAACTAACCTCGATACTTGGATGAAAATTGGTGATTTGGGAGAGTTTTTTGACATGAGAAATTTGATTTTGATGTTAATATGACTCCCTACTTGTAAAGAGCGCCACTTACATATTTTTTAACTGTTTTGAAGAGTAATAACTTTTCCTCCATACCTGCATAAAACTACTGAGTAAAAAAATATACATTTGCGACGTTTTCTACATAAAGAAGGTTCCTTGGTAAAAATCGCTACGAGTAATGATTCTCGAGATATTTGGAATTATCAATCCCCTGTCATCATTGACATAAATTAAACATGTTGACTAAATAGTTATTAAACCGAAATCATAAATTTGAAATATTTTTGTGCCAAAAATTTAACAGAAACTGTTTTATTATTATTTTTTGGAGAAAAATTTAAGATTAATTTAAAAATATAAAAAGTTCCCAAATGTATCTTCATGTTTATTTCATCACTATTTCCATTCTTCCATCTTAAGAACGGATGCTTTCCATCTTAAGAACGGATGCTCGTAGCGATTTTTACCAAAAGACATTTTTTACATAAACAATCACGGAAATGTAATTGTTTTCATTCACTAGTTTTATACAGGTACGGACGAAAAGTTATTACACTTCAAAACAGTTAAAACAAATGTAGGTGGCTCTCTCTACAAATAGGAGTCATATTGGCATCAAAATCCCAAATTTCTCATGTCAAAAAACTCCCAGACACCAATTTTCTACAGCCTGTATCTCCGAAACTAAGCATTTTAGGATAAATGTTTATACGAGTTACTTATTTTTATCTACAGGATATGCTGCCGATGTTTCTGGAATACAGTCCGGACCACCCTGTATATCAGAGATATCTCTCTTTTGATCGTCTTTTGTAGTAATACATTATATTCGTGTCAAAACATAAAATTGACATGATTTCGATATTACCATGACTACGACAGTCATGGACATTATCAAGACTACAACAAACTCCTAAAAGCATAAGAAACCTTGGTTTATGCAGTTTTCTTGAGAAGAATTGGTTTATGTAGTTTTCTTAGCAAATTCATTCTTTGAAAGAATACCCTTTATTCGCTCAAAGAGTTTACAGAATATGAATTTAATCCATAAAATTATAAACGCTTAATTTTATGGATTCAATTTTACTTTATTTATTTTATTTTTATTAGTGTAACTTTTAGTTTTGTATTAGCAGGGTATTTATTACTGACTTATTCTAATCACTTTGTGATCCACAGAATTAAAAATACATTTTATAGTTTGACAACATGTAGAGATAAATGTAAAAAAAATATCAAAAGCTAATGAACTGGCCAACTAATAATATAAGGCGTAGGAAAGATACCTAAAGAAAGCAGGACCTAAAGAAAGCAATGACATTGAAAAATCTCAAGACTGTAGCAAATTATTTCAATTACAATAAGCAGTTGTCAGACGACTTCATGGAAGATTTGGAGCCTCAGGTCACAAATGGTGCGCTGGTTGTACAGTAATAAATGCATCCTTGGGTAGTGAAGGCTTAAGTAATAAATGCATCCTTGGTATGGTAATTCCATATCAAGGATGCATGTATGGTATGATATGGTATTTCCCAACCTTAACACCATCAGAATTTTATATTTTTACAGTAATAGGTTAAATTTTTCAAAAATAATCATAATTTTGTCAAAAAGTTGAAAAATTTAGCAATTTATCGAGTTTTTAGGAATTTTAACCGTGAATAACTTTTGAAAGAGTAGGCTTATCGAAAAATTGTAAGAGACCTTTTTTGTAGAGCGTTCAATTCTGTAGAAGAATATATTATAGACTGTCAAGGCTACATGAGAACAAGATCGAGAGAAAAAAATGATTTGCAAAAAGTGGTAAATTCCCATGTAATTTAAATGGAAAATGAATCGTCTTTGGGGCAAGGTTTATTGTGAATATTAAGGGTTTACAATGGCCTGTTATTTTTTTTAGACAATAAACTAAAAATTTAGAGTGAGTCATGAGAGAAATTATCAACTTTGTAAATAACGGACACCCTACTATCCAAAGACAGTTCTGTTTGTCATTTTAATTCACAGAAAAACTGCATTGCTTGTCACTTTTTGGATGTAGTTTGTCAAAATCTTCTCCCTAATTTGTTGCACAAAATTTATCCCTTTTCAATACTTTTTCTCCGCATTAGTGCCCTGCTACGGGCTAATAAAATCTTTTAAAACAATTTATTTTAGATTTTATATTAGTTACATATTTTGGTCCAATAAACATATTGAAAACTTCTGTTGTTTGTTAAATATCAATGTTTGATGGTTCATCTTTTATTAAACTTTGTTATTACCTTTTTTAATATATCCTTTCAAACAAGTAGACCGATAACGTCAATCTGTTTCAGGCGCTCGAGCTCAATCCTGCGGAAAAACATTCGCTGGTCGCCAGAAGCAAATGCTATATCCAGCTAGGTCAACCGGAAAAGGCACTGAAAGACGCCGAAACCGCGCTTCAAGTCGATAAAGGTTTTATTAAAGCTATCTATCAGAAAGCGGAGGCCTTATATTATTTAGGAGATTTCGAGCACAGCCTCATGTACTACCATCGAGGATTACATATCCGACCAGACCATGAGGGATTCAAGTTGGGAGTGCACAAAGCTCAAAAAGCTATCGAAAACGCTATTGGTTCGTTTGTGGTGACGAAATCATCTAAAGAACCTAGTTCGAAAGAATCGAGCGCTAGACAAACGACTTCATCGAAAAATGCGGACAAAAGCAGTAGGAGATCGACTCCGTTCAGTCAAAACAGAAGCAAGTCTGCGAAACCCAGCAGATTGTTAAGAGAATTGGGACCGGATAAGGAATATTTGGATAACTTAATGCATAACCCTAATATTAAGTGTAAATTTAAGGAGAACGATAATAAAATAGAGAAATGTATTCAGGAAACCGTAGATTACCTTAATGCTAGGCAGGAATTTTGGAGGCAACAACTGCCAAAACATTTGAAATAGATAACTGTTATTAATTTATGAACATCATAACATTGTAATATTTTGTTAAGTTTATTTAGTACGTAATTATGAATCATATTAGGTATATCATTCGTAAATAATAATAATATATGAAAACTTCCTGTAATGAGCTTAGAAGTATTAAAACTAAAGGAATTTCGGATACATGTATACAGAGCTGAGCATTCACCTGTGAAATAGTTTGGTGCAGTGGTTGATATATTGTTGAAATTTCCATACTTGGATTGCTAAAGGGTTTATTATTGTTAGAAATTAACACGGCCTATTTAAATTTGCGGTTTTTCCAATTTGGTTCTTTGGGGACAAGCCGGGCTTCCGACCATTTTATGTTGTAGTGCTTGGACCCCACATGAACTGCAGTACCCTGCTTTATTGTTTCACCTCTCTGAATATGTTTTTTATGTTCGTCAAGTCGTACATGTAGAGGACGTTTTGTCTCTCTCAAATTTACGACTCATCGCACTCGCAAAGTACCTAGTAGATGCACTCTTTTTCTTGGTTTGATGAGGTTTGATGATTCCGGTTCTGTTTTTTTGTTAGAACACTCTGTAAAGTACTTTTATTATAGGCAACCAAAAAAGGTAAAGTTAAAACATTACGTCATAGAGCAATCACTATATGCAGTGACCAAGAATCTCTGAATTCTGATCTAAGTAATGTTAAAACCGATTTGTTTCAGAATGGTTATTCTGGAAAATTCTTAGACAATATTATATCCAACTGCAAGTCTAACTCATTGGTGTGCCAGCCTGAGGAGGATGCTCTCTCTCTCTCTCTCTTGACGATTCCATATGTGGAAGGAACATAGGGGAAGATCAGGCGAATAAAATTAAAACTGTTTTTAATTCTAGGACTACTCCAAAGAGTGTCCTAACAAAAATAAAACAGGAATCATTAAACCAAGAAAAAGAGTGCATCTACTAGGTACCTTGCGAGTGCGGTGAGTCGTAAATTTGAGAGACTAAACGTCTTCTACATGTATGACTTGACGAACATAAAAAAACATACGCAGAGGTAAAACAGTGAAGTCGTATATTGCAGTTCATGTGTGGTCCAAGCACCACAACATAAAATTGTCGGAAGCCTGGGTTATCCACAAAGAACCAATTGGAAAAAGCGCAAATTTAAAGAGGCCGTATTCCTTTCTAACAATAATAACATTTTTAACAATCCAAGTGTGGAAATTTCAACAATATGGCAACCACACATAAAACGCTCCAATGCGGGTATTCTTAGTGGAGAACCTCATGCGTGACTGCACCAACAATTTCACGGGTGAATGCTCGGCTCTAGTATCTAGTATATAAGCTCAGTAGTTTTAGGATTTAGTTTAGCTCACACTTGATAACGCTCAGTGATACTTCTGACCGAAAAGTTTTGTAAACAAAATTAATAATGAAAATGGAAGTCCGATTCTTTTAGTCTTAATACTGACCCATTGTCTATCAAATTCAAAGTAAAACTTAGAAGTACAAGAATCAAAGTAATGCGTGGACAGTACAAGACCATAGATTCTATATAAAAGCTATCTATCAGAAAGCGGAGACCTTATATTATTTCTAAGACTTCGAACACAGCCTTGTGTACTACCAACGAGGATTACATATCCGACCAGACCATGAGGGATTCAAGTTGGGCGCTCAAAAAGCTATCGAAAACGCTATGGGAGAATGCCCAATAGGGAGACACATTTTTTTAAGACCGTAAAATATTTTAGTTTTTCATCAAAGTAAAGTATTTTAGTATACTTTAAAGGCAACCACTCTTTCCTAAACATGTTTAATTAACTACACTCATTGAGACAAAAACATGCCTTAAACTTAACAATATTGTTATTATTGCATTTGTCTCATTGTTGGGCCCTAAGGTCCAACAGGAAGAAAAAGGAAGTTTTAAACAAATAACTATTTATTAATTACTTAAAAAATAGTTAAGAGTATTTTATTGGTGTTTGGCATAAAACAAAGTAGAGCTGTGTTAAACAAAGGACTTAAAATATAAACACAAGTACTAAAAATATAATTAACTTAGTCAACTAACGAAATTAAAAAAAGAGTTTCATAGATTTTTGTTGTTAATGTAACTTCGACTTAAAATAAAGAAAAACTCTGTTATATAACAAATTCATAAACCAAATATTATATGTGTCAATCTGACATAAAATAACAACGCTAAAATGTTATTTTAACATATGTCCGTCAGGGTAGATTGTGACAAAGCATTCATCTGCAGAAGAATCTTTTCTTTGGCTCATATTTAACTCAGCCAAGAATCCTTCTTGTATTGCATTTGCCTATAATGTTCTTTTAAATATTAATAACAATAATACTATCAATAACATGATAGACATGTTCAACAGTGCCAACGAATGCCCGAAACGTACCTATGTCCCAGTCTCAACGGGTGCACTGTCTGTGGGACACTGTCTCACTGTTAGGCAATATATTTTATCTCATTGCCGGACATTAACATCAGTCGGCCATTTAGTAATTTATTTTATTCTAAAACTACTTGAGCAAAAAAACTTAGACGTATATTCTAAAACACCATTCTAAACTTACCTCCCCCACTAATGGATTTATTAAAATAACTAAGTGTTGACCTTACAGACCGAAGAAAACGCGCATGTTAAAAATTATTTTTAGCTTCAGAAATTTTATTGGGTGCATTTGACATATATCTCCCAACACTGCAGGTTCCATATTTGGTACAAAATAGTTGGAATGTAGGTAGTGTTTTACTCTCGAAAGGGGAATTGGATTCGACGCCTTTTAAATGAAGGGGATTAAATGTCTCACTGTTGGACCTGTCTCACTGTTGGGCATTCTCCCCTACTAGTTCGTTCGTTGTGACGAAATCATCTAAAGAACCCAATTCGAAAGAATCGAGCGCTAGACAAACGACTTCATCGAAAAATGCGGACAAAAGCAGCAGAAGTTCGACTCCGTTCAGTCAAAACAGAAGCAAGTCTGCGAAACCCAGCAGATTGCTAAGAGAATTGGGACCGGATAAGGAATATTTGGATAACTTAATGCATAATCCATTAAATGTAAATTTAAGGAGAACGATAATAAAACAGAAAAATGTATTCAGGAAACGGTAGATTATGCTAGGCAGGAATTTTGGAGGCAACTATTGGCAGAATATTTGAAATTATGATGAGTATTATTAATTTACTATCATCATAACATTTTATAATTTTGTTACATTTACTTAGCTTTCTTTATGAATTATATTGTGCTATTCATAAAAAAAATTATGAATATTTCATATAATAGGCTTAGAATTATATACCTATATAGAGAGAAGAAACTGAAATACGGTCCCAGAGACCTTTAACTTTATACATTATAAGTACAGAATATGTGAACACAATTAAAATTTTCATTTTACTTGAAATTTTGTGATCATTATTATTATGTGATCACTATTCTTATTTTCTACAGGGATTGCTACTTATCTGTTCCTAGTTCGTTGTTGTTTTTATTGTTGTTGTGATAAAGTTTGTGTAATATTTATATAGTTTTGTTTTATTTGTATCTTAATTATTCTCACACATAGAAAAACGATTTCACTGTAAATTAAGTAAATCTCAATATTTTGACAAGGTACACAGAAATGCATGGAATAATAAATAATATCAAAAATTTTAGTGTTATTTACAAATAATAACACAACAAATAATATTTCTGTTATTACAAAAATATTATATTACTATAAAAATATAATTAATTTTTTAAAGTTTTTGGTTTCAGTCGTAAAATACTAAAATAACAAGTAAAGCTGCTACAAAGGGATAGGCACTATTTGTTGCAGTCAAGATTTAAATAAATAGGGAATATGCAGTAATTGTCGGAAATCCGCATAATGTCATTTTTGTTACTGAGTTATTGAAAAAAATCATATGAAATTAATCGAAAATTTCCCGTAGCAGAAGAAAACAATTTGATCGTTATATATGTATACCGGGTGTTTTTCAAAAGTGCAGGCTCACCCCTATAACTTTTTATTATATAAGATTGAAAAATCTTATGTATAAATCAGGATTGATTGACGTATACAATTCGCTGTGTCCCGGCACCCACAATAATTAATATTTTAAGATATCAGTAATAATTTTAAAAAGTATAAAATATTTAAATCCTAGTCTAAAGAAATTGCGTTTTATTTCTTGAATTATGTGACTAACAATATAATTATTCTATTAAATAGAAATAAAATTCAAGGCACATTCCCATATATTACATTACTTGACGCATATATTCATAACTGTTTAAAGCAGGTTTAAATTTTCCCCTAAATCCACAATTTCTTCTTTAAGTAAATACCACCTAAATCTCTGGATTTAATACGTTGCTAAACAGAAATGCAGTAACGAAGGCTCTCGAGGGTTTTATTTGCTTTTATACTTACACCGAGCTCGTATTAACCCTAATTGCAATCACGTTAGATTTCAAATACTGGGCTAATAAAGTTTTTCCGTAGATAGGGGTACCCGTTGAACAACAGAAAAAGCTTGAAGAGGTTGCGGAAAAGACAAAAAAGTTGGCTAATAACTTATTTCGTTGCGGGTTGTGAAAAAAATAATTACAATTGACGAAATTTTACTATTAAAAAGAATTAATTTTATACCACATAGAAATTGATGTTAAACAATTTTTATAACACAATGATTATAAATGATTTTTTATGATACATCTATTATTGCAAAAACTATTATTAAAACTAAATGCCCGTAGGTCTTGAAAACATATACAAACTTTTAAGTAAGTGGCTCTTCATTCGTACAAAGTTTCACATAATAAACAAAAATATTTAACGTTTTCAAAAACTTTTTTCAACACCTAACGGTCTGAATTTTGGTAAACTTTATTAATGTCCTTAATGTAGAGTTACCTATTCTAAAACATTGAGTTTCTACAATTATTGAACAAAAATATATGTTTCTTGGTTAATACCGTGAAAAAATCATTCACACGCCAGCTTGTTCCACATGAACACTGGTATTGGTTATCTTTAGAAAAATTTCGTCTCAAATTGCGTTTATCTCATCAAGGAGGTAGAAATCGAAAAAATATCAAGATATAACTTTTAATTGGCATTAAACGGCAGGCACAATTTTCATAACAAGCAGTGGAGCACATATTTAAAAAAAAGTTACTGATAATTCATACGCATGTCCCTGGTGAGTCTGTCTCATGGAACCCTATCTTTTAATGATATTTTGACGACGTTTCGTGCACTATGAAACCCCATCATCAATGGCGAAAAAATGGTCTGATTTAATGGGCTTAGGAGCGTCGTAATTCAAGCGGTTATTTGAGGTTATTTTATTTATTTAGCGTATGGCTTACATCACAGTATCTTAAGTTATAGGACACAGAATGGTATAAACAACAAAAAAAATGTATATAAAAAAACTGCATAAACAACAAAAAAATATGTATATAAAAAAACTGCATAAACAAAGAAAAAAAACATACCCAACAAAAAAAATAGGCTAATTCGTCTCATAAACAGATATCCAGTCGTTGTATATAATCAATTGCCTCCTGAGTAGCCATAAGGAAATCCTCTGAGTTGCCCATATATGCTCTTATTGGGCAGTCTTGCACTATATGTTTGACAGTCTGCCTGTCAGCTCCACAGTCGCATGCGGCTGAAGGGACTTTTCCCCACCTATTTAGAGAGTCGGCACATCTTCCGCAGTTAGTTCTGATGCGGTTAAGAGTTGTCCATGTTCGACGGAGAAGGTCGCATCCTGCAATTATTATTAATAACGTACGGTAGACCATGGTACATTGGAGCTGCCTCATTTTCCCATTTCTCTCTCCATCGCTCATTTATATCAAAATTATTTTGGTGCAGCTCATGTGCGGTCTTCAATGGAGGGTGTCTTGATCTTAGTCGATTTCCCTGGATATGTGGTACGTCATCATGAACCTGCAGCTGAGGGTTATTCATTATTTTATTAAACTCTCTGACCAAGGCATGTTCTCGGCGCAAATTGGGAGGAGCTATGTTGCTAAGAGTGGGCAGCCATATTGTAGGTGTTGGTCGAATTGTCCCTGATACAGTGCGCATAGTTTGGTTTAATTGAGTATCGACCATACGGGTGTGTTTGCTATTAAGCCACACTGGAGCACAGTATTCTGCTACAGCATACATATGTGAGGTAGGGGGCTGAAACTCGGATTGTAGATAGAGCCCCATCTTTTTATTATGTTTGAACGATGTTTCCTGCGCTACAAAATCCAATTATCAATGAATCAAATCAAAAAGTCGTCCGATTAAAGGTTGATTCTCACTATACCTTCCGTTTCCATTCCATATCCACTCCGTATCCGTTCCATACTTTTTATTGTACAATTTATATCATTACCAAAGTTTTATCTTAAAAATTTGTATCTTTTGAAAAAGGGAATAGATTTAATTAAGAGGTGAAAGAATAAATAAATATCAGCAAAATGTTAACAAAGGTGGTACAAATGTAAGAACTTGCCAACGCTGTTTCCGATACGCTTCAGTCCGTCCGCGAAAAAAATGTATGGAAGGAAAGGATATGGAACGGAAAGGAAACGGAACGGATAGTGTGCATTGTCCTATTTTTTTACATGATCTAATATTTTATGTAAACGGAAGGGAAACGGAACGTAGCTGATACGGAAGGTATAGTGAGAAGAGAATCAACCTTTAAATGGAATTTTGTATGTCGATAGATTGGACCAAAGCCAACTTGACCGTGTACGATTCGTATCACTGTGACAGTTTTGACGTAAGAAACGTCAAAAGTTGATATGTTGTCCGATCGCGACCAAATTTAGTGGGTAGGCTATGTGAGCATTGTGAGCGACGATGCACGCGGATCCACCCTGCAAAGTTTGATACGACGTTTTGTTTACATCTTCATCAGAGTAGGACTAACGATTTGATGTTGAAGAAAAATGTGGATCGATTTCAGCATAATTGGGCTACAAGATAATGCCTCGACGTTTCGAACCGATGTCCCTAAATGGCCAAAATCATTAGGATTTTTCTTAATTATGGGTCGATTGGAACCAAACTCGGTACGTGGATAGAGGTACCCGAATGGATTCCTCAGACGGACATACAAAAGTAAGAATGTATGTAGGCGCACATAAAAAGTATTAAAAATAAAAGGGCAAAAACTAAATACTCCGGACCAACGGGCACCTACCCCAGTATCCTTCAGGCAGAAATACGCTATCGAAAGATGCGTACAATTTATCTTAGATAGGAACTATCGAAAACAGGAAATTGCCATTTTATCCGATAGTCAAGCAGCACTAAACGCGATCAACTCAGTAATCATCAATTCGATGTTGGTCAAAGAATGCCTAGAGAAGCTTAACAAATTAGGCAAAGAAAATAAAGTCCTCCAACTCTGGGTGCCTGCTCATCAAGGGATAGGAATGAAAAAGCAAATGATCTAGCTAGAAAAAAAGCGAAAACTTCACTAACTGGATCAGAACCGTTCTGTTTTCCAAACAGAAACCAACTGAAATCTAAACTGATAACTCGAAAAAGTTCCTCAGAACTTACGATCGAGAAAAATCAAAGGTTTTCCTTGATTTAAGTAAAAAAAATCTTCGGATTGTCACGGGATTTCTAACAGGACACTGTCTCCTCAACGAACACCTCAGTAGGCTGAAGCTGAGAAACAACGGCCAATGTAGATTCTGTAAGATCACATGGGGAAACACCAGAACACCTTATCACTGAGTGCGCCGAGACGACGACCATTCGTGCCATGAACTTTGGTACCGCTGATGTCGAGGATGGAGAGCTGGCCTCTTTGGAACCGTCTCAGATACAGGCTTTTGTTAAAGCCCAGAGACTGTATGATGAGTTATAACTCATTATAAGTCAATAAAGGGTACACAATAGATCTGTAAGGTCGCGGTGATTAACTCCCCTCCTAAACATTCTACATTCTACATTCTACATACGCACAGAATGCACACACAATTTTTTTTTAATACTCTGTATTCACTGTTTTTAAAGGCCAATTGCAATTTCCTAAATAAAATTTTGCTAAAACTCACTGAAGTTTTATGTACTGATATAAGAAAGAAAAAATCAAGTCATCAAGTAGTTAGTCATCGTTATAGAGTTTCTTCTTAAAATTTAAATGTAAAATGGAATTCAATCATCTTTTTTCGCTCTCTCCCAGAACAAGAAGAAAAACAGGAATAAGTTTTCAATAATTTGACGTGGTTAAACGGCTGCCTAGTTAATTCGATTTCCAGAAGGAATATCCAAAAATGCCCATTTTCCGATTTTAAATGCGGAAAAGTTGAGAAATTTCTTGGGTTATTTTCTCGACGGTGGGCGACGTTTGCGACAACGGTAGTTCGTTCAGCTTCTGTTTACAGAAATGAAGATAAATGTGCAGTTAAGTTTATCTAGATAACATTAATAAATCTAACGCTGTTGTTCAAACACGAAATTATAGTAAATAAAATTATCATTTTCAACAGAAGATATGTCTAATTTAAAAAAAAAACCAGAGAGTTCCAATCTTCATTTTTCCTAAAAAAAATAAATATTTTATCATTGAATTATAAAGTCATTCATTTTTTTTCTAATTTTGATTCATGATAAAAGTCTCTATATTCAAACAATTGACTACACAATAATTATAAGTAAACTAGTCAAAACGGAAGTATCTCTTTATTGATTTTCTCAAGAATTAATAGGTCTAGATTTCCGGAATTTGGAAAAATGTTATGTATAATAGATTTTAAGTTTGATAAATCATACAGGTTTTACAGTATGAGTGACATGAGTTCACAGGAGAAGATTCCAGTATTTCGTAATGAATACTGTAAAGTTAATTGTGGATGAATAACGTACAGGGTGTTCCACTAAGAATAGCTCTCGGCTGTATCTCGGAAAGTATTAGCCGTAGCGGCTGCGGAAAAAAATATTTATAACTAAAGAGGCTATGGGAAATTGCTGGAAATTATTTTCAAGTTTGTAGAACGACCGCTAGGGGGCGCAACTGCAACAGAAAATAAGAAAATTGAGTTTTTACAAAATTTTGCCTAGATAAGGTGTACTGTAAGTAAGAGCTTCATACTCTTCAGTAAATTTTGAATATTTTTTGTTAGAACCATTTTTCCGGGTCCGTTACAGTAGCCCCCCCCCCTTGTTGTCCAAACTCTTTAATATTTTAGCACTGTATTGCACCCACCTAGCACTACCTAGCACCCAACTTACAGAGCTAGCACCACAACCCCTAGTGAATTACAGGACATTTTTACCGGGGGGCTAATGTAACGCTCCCCCCCCGGTTGATTTTTTCCCTTAAAACTTTAGCACTCTATTGCACCCACCTAGCACTACCTAGCACCCAATTTACAGAGCTAGTACTTTTCTTGCTAGTACTCTTTTATTTCATGAGCTTTTCACAGAAAAGCTCATAAAAGAAAACGCCTTGCGTGACCATCTTTTGATGCGTGTCGAATACTCGTCAGCGAGTAATGGCAGTATGTACATATGTACAGGGTGGCGCCTCTCATACGACGCGGAGGCTCCAAGAAGAACGGTAGTTTATATCAAAATGAAATGTTAGCAGCATAATAATATGTAGGTTAACCGAAAGCATCTTTTAAAACATAGAGAGTTCTAAAGGGTGTTTCCAAAAAAAGTGACATATCAAAGTTGTGTTTTTTTTTGTAATGTATCATCCTATATATTACTCTATTGAATATCGGAATAATATACTGGGTGTTCCATTTGAAATAAAGGAGTAATTTGCTTTTAAAAGTGACCAAAGTTTAATATTATTTTTCCCCCCTGGATAACTTTTTAGGTTAAATTTTAATTTTGTTTAACATATAATGAATATTTTAACGAAATATCAGACTATACAAGATAAATTCCAATTTAGGTATGTAGCTTCATTTTTAGAAAATGTTAAATATGTCAAAAACCTTACATTTTAGTCATATACTTTTTTAATAAAACACACCTTTATTTTTCTCCTAGAATCCAAAAATCAATTATTATACAGGGTGTTTCATTACAAAAAACACAACTTTGATGTGTAACTTTTTTTGGGACACCATGTAGAACTCTCTATATTTTTAAAAAATGCTATAAATTAACCTACATATTATGCTACCAAAATTTCATTTTGATATAAACGACCGCTCTCCTTTGAGCCTCCGCGCCATGAGAGGCGCCACCCTGTATATTAGATTTTATTAATAACAAAATAACAACAAACGCTTACCGTTGGCGCGAATCGTCCTCTCCACAACCACTTGACGATTTCTCGTCTCGAACGCCTGCTGCCTCGTCTGCGGCGGCACCGACTCAATTCAGTTCCTTCCCAATCGTCGCAGGCCGTTTCACGTCTCCTTGCTCGTCTACAAGGCCCACAACGTGCTCGTCCTGCGGGACAATTCGTCATCGCGAAAGTGACACATGTCTACGAGTAGTACTTTCGACGGCGTTTTGAATCTCGTGTAGTGGTACTGTTTGTACGTGACGTCATGCTGCTACAAACGGAGCGCCAGAGCGCCACTGCTGCGAGTAGACCTCATAGCCACAGCCTTCAACACCAGGCTCATCCCCGACTCATGGACTCGCCTACACTCGCCAGAGTCGAGCGTGCGATGCTGAGACACGGAGAAGGGGATAATAGGGAAGGACAGGACGTGATCAGGGCTCGATATACCCAGGTTGGTAAATTAACTTCCAAGCCAAATTCCGGCCTTTAACTTTTTAAATCAAATAATAATAATAACAGTTCTTGTTATCAATTAGTTATACCTAGATATATTAACTGCACTAATATAATATGATAATAAAGACAAAGATTCAGAGATTGATACAGGCTAGGATAAATAGATGACATTTACCTTTCTTCAGTGGCGTAGCTATCATAGGTGCAAAGCTCCGGAGCCCCGCAGAGCCCTTCAAGAAAATATTTAATAAAAAAATATACATTATTTTGGTTTTGTTCTTTACTCAGGGGCCCCAAAAATATTTTGCACCGAGCCCCCAGTTGTCTAGTTACGCCACTGCTTTCATTATAAAATACCTATAAAATTCAATAAATCTGATATGGAATGGCGACAAAAACAAAAAAATCATATACCATATCGTTCGATTTTGCCATCCTTCCTCGTTAATAGCTCTATCTCTCATGTACTCCATCTAACCACGTAGTTGTATTTCTTCCTCTTTTCCTTCTGCTTTGGGACGATAATCCATTGCCCATTTTGGTCATATTTCCCCTCCCATTTTTTTACATGCCCATAGGTACCTACTATAGTACCTCAATCAATGCCTCCAGGATATATATTTTAAATAAGGTAGGTGATAAACTGCACCCCTGTCTAAGTCCTTTTGATGTCAGGAAGGATTATGATAGGATAACTTCCCTTGTCTGATCATACTTTTTGGATTGTTGTACATATTTATTATATATTATTGATTGCATTGATATATATTTTACTCATATTTGTCTCAACCAAGATTTCAAATAATTTCTTCAAAGGCACCGCGTCATAGGATTTCTCTAAATCTATAAATATCAGACGCGTGTCCGAATTTCGAGCTCTCCTTTTTTCAATTATTTGTTGTAACACAAATATGTTGTTTGTACAAGAACGCCCAGCGCGGAAACCACTTTGTTCTTCAATTTCTTCAAAACTTTCTTCTACTCCCTTTCTTAATATCCTGCCATCCAACTTTCCCATTGAGCTTGTCAAACTAATGTCTCTATAGCTGCATCTTTTTTGTCTCGTTTATTTTTTAGAAAGGAGACAAAATTTTAAAATACACTGTTTAAAAACAATTTTTCCTCAATATAAAAATGAATTACAACCGTCTTAAGGCCAATTGGCAATAAGCGTCATTAAAAAAAAGAGTGCAGGTAAAAGAAATGATGTCTGGGTCTTGACCTAGCCAAAATTTTATCGATTGTCATTCCCCAGCTATTTTGACCCCTTTTTTTCGATCGTATGGTAATACTTTGATGATGAATTATTTTTTTGCTTTTAGTTTTCTTGATTTTTTGCTAATATATTTTTTGTATCTTTCTAAAGGCGCATTCTCACGACTCGTCTACTTGGCAAGTATTTTTTATTGGTATACAGGGTCTGGCGGGAATGCCGCGTAGTTCCTATAATAAATAACTCAGAAATTCTGTATAGATGCCCGACGTACCATGTATACCCTGTATACCAATTACAAATGTTTGTCAAGTACACGAGTCGTGAGAACCCGTCATAATGTATTCAAAAAAATCAAAGTATAATCAACTGTGCTGTGTTTGATGACAGAAAAACAATTCTTATGAGTTTCATTCGTTTTTTTTAACTGTCAATGATGCTCAAACAAGATTAATTTTATAATGTATGGTATTGCATTTTATAATGCATATGGTATTTATTTTTTAATGCAATCTTTTAGATAAATAAATAATTGTATTTCAATAAAACGTATCTATTGCTTTTAATCTATTGATATTATACTATTAGGTTAAGTTAGGTTGCTGGGGTTTAGGATCATGTTTCATCTCTCACTCGGAGACCTTGGCCCTTCCTCTCATTTTTTCTGTGCGTTAAAGCCAAGTTAAATCACTTCCAGCTTGGAAAGTTCCCGATGTTACTGATGTTGGCTTTTGCTGCTTCCTCTAGTTCCTCCAAAAAAGCGTGCCCTGAAGTTTTAAAGGGTCAGTATGCCAATGCTGGTATTATACTATTAATTATTATTATTTTTAGAACAAATAATTCGTTTTTTGTCTTAACAGATCCTTCAAATTCAAATATAATATGTCTATTAAATATATTGCTATAAAAAATCAAATAATTCAGTTTATTCTAAAGAATCAAAACTTTATGTCAAAATAATTATTATTTAGCGATAAAAATTTCTAAACCAATAATTGCTTCATTTTATTTTTTTTTAGTGTAGATCATAATGGGTGTAAGCTTACACTGAAAAAACTACTTATAAAATTTGTGAAAGATTTGACCCTCAAATTTGCTTGCTCTTCTGAGCATAGCAAAGAAGAAACTATTTATATTTTTTATTAATGAAATTTAACTTATTTGATTTGAGGAGTGTTATAAAATGGTTCATCAAATATTTACTATAAATATTTTGATTGCGGTTTTGATAACTGCCTTGCTAAAAACAATTTAGGTTGAATAAACAATTGAGGAATGATGGTAATTACTATTAGGTACTAGATCTAAAAATTTTTAATATAATACATATATTAATATAACAGACGACAAAATAAACAAAAAAGAAAAGAAAATACTACCAAATTGAATGTTTTCATTTCAATGAAATAAATTTAGTTTAATAATTTAATTTATTACTAAAGTGACTGAATGTTGATAGGGAATCAACATTCTTCTATTTGTTTTGGAGTCAATTCAGTCAACATCAATGCTACAAAATAAGTAGAAATATTGAAACAATCTAATAGCATTTTGAAATTTAACCAGTATTGCACAAAAACTATTAGGTAATTGGTTAATAAACAATTTCTAAAAATATCTTTCTCTTAAAACTCTAATATGGTGTATCCACCCTTATCCATGCATGCCTGCAATTAATGATTGCTAATTCCTTTTTGATTTACTTGTGGATTTTACTGAAGTTTGTGGCTATTAGTTAAACAAATAAATACAAATACTTAGTTTCTTGACTGTTTAGCTTAGTTACATTAGCAGCTTGTTTGAAGTTGGCACCCTTCTTTCGAAAAGTTAACTAAAAATTGAGAGTTCTGAATTGATTTACAATAATTCTATAGTTGGTTTGGTTGCTAACCAAGTTCATTTTTCCTTTTTTTATGTTATCATTCAATATTATTCTTCTATCGCAAAGTATCTTTGTAGAGTCTGACGTTTTAAAAGAAAATTGTAGTTGTTAATATTTTTAACGAATTTAAAAATTAATAAATTAAAAATTTATGATTAAAATTAACGCATCTTGTAAAATCTTTGGGGAGCTATCTCTAATCAGAACTACTATTCAACAATATTTTTCGCTTTTAGATAGATACATCTTAATTTTATCCATCTATAGATTCGTACGTTAATGAAAATTTAAAAAATGGGTGAATTAATTCATACATCTTATTGAACTTTTGAGGGTGCTATTCAGAGCTCTCGTCGGAATAATTATTTCAGTAATTATTTTTTATTTAGAAATTTTATTCTTATTGCCTAGGCTGACCCTTTATTTTTGTTTATAACATTGTTAATACAATATAAACATCTTAATCAATCGTCAGGAACTATAGAACTCTTCTTCTACGATATATTTTTAAGTTTTACCAGAACTGTGCAAGATGTTTCTCGAAATTCACCAGAATTATTTATCAAACTTGTACTAAAAACTACCGGGTGCCTCTCAAAAGCGGCTCACATCTATCACTTTTTTATTTTGTCAGATAACAAAACGACATTTGGTATGTTAGTATATGACATAAATTAGGATTGATTGAGGTGTTCAATTGTGTCATTTAAAATCAACAACTTTTGATTTTTAATTGACACTCTCGGTATTTTTTTACTTTATTCGATAGAATATGACACTCTGAATAACATATCATATGTCAAATGTTGACATTATCGCATATGGTTTATTTGAAATTTTAACATGCGGTTCATAACGACAATTTGACTCGAAGTACCAAGTGTGTGGTACCAAATTATTTGTAAAAAAATGCTCTTTCCAAATATTCTAATATGATTAAATTTACATATGATTAAAAATACGATTTGGGCATCTTTTAACCAGCCAGGACACATGAAACGCTCGAAACACACAAAAAACACGAAAAACATTAGACGGTCAAATCTATTTTTCAAAGGCTCCTGGATTAAAAATTAGTATTTTAATACGGCCATGGCACTCTAGATTAAAATTTAAAATACGATTTGTTATCGAGCGAAAATGTCAAAAGTTGACATGATATGTCATTCTATTCAGAGTGTCAGTTTCTATCGAATAAAGTAAATATAATAAACTCATCGGCAAAAGTCTTGCTCCCCCTTACTATTTTAATAAAAAAATTACATTTTAAACTAATTTTTCGTGGAAATCAATAGATGCTAAAGTTATGTTAAAAAATAACACAAAAAAGGGAAAACTTTCACCAAGTTTAATAATATATTTTGCCAAAATACAAAAAAATGCAAAGTCCATAGAGAAAAATGTTTGACAAAAAAGAGAAAATAAATAAATAAATAATAAATTCTGACAAAATTAAGGTTACTAATATAAAGTATTGCCTCCTCGATTTGTTATGTGAATAAAGTAAATATAATAAACTCATCGGCAAAAGTCTTGCTCCCCATTATTTCAAACTAATTTTTCGTGGAAATCAATAGATGCTAAAGTTATGTTAAAAAATAACACAAAAAAAGGAAAAACTTTCACCAAGTTTAATAATATATTTTGCCAAAATACAAAAAAATGCAAAGTCCATAGAGAAAAATGTTTGACAAAAAAGAGAAAATAAATAAATAAATAATAAATTCTGACAAAATTAAGGTTACTAATATAAAGTATTGCCTCCTCGATTTGTTATGTGAATAAAGTAAATATAATAAACTCATCGGCAAAAGTCTTGCTCCCCCTTACTATTTTAATAAAAAAATTACATTTCAAACTAATTTTTCGTGGAAATCAATAGATGCTAAAGTTATGTTAAAAAATAACACAAAAAAGGGAAAACTTTCACCAAGTTTAATAATATATTTTGCCAAAATACAAAAAAATGCAAAGTCCATAGAGAAAAATGTTTGACAAAAAAGAGAAAATAAATAAATAAATAATAAATTCTGACAAAATTAAGGTTACTAATATAAAGTATTGCCTCCTCGATTTGTTATGTGTGCATCAGGCCGTCGAGGCATACCCACTATATGGTTGTTTATGGTTTCTTGAGGTAACTGACAAAATTAAGGTTACTAATATGAAGTATTGCCTCCTCGATTTGTTATGAGTGCATCAGGTCGTCGAGGCATACCCACTATAAGGTTGTTTATGGTTTCTTGAGGTAAGTTCTGCCATTTCTCTTGAGCGGCAATGATCAACTCCTGGCGACTTCTTGGTGGGTTATTTCTGCGAAATACAGCTCTGGTGATATAGTCCCAGACATGTTCAATAGGATTCATGTAGGGGGAGAGTGGAGGCCAGTCCAGACGAGTTATTTCCCCTTCATTTAATGCTCCTGGACCATCTTAGCTCTGTGAGGACGAGCGTCATCATCCATGAGGATAAAATTATTGCCGATTTCTTCTCAGTGGATAAATTATTGGTCTGATTACAGTTTCCACATACAAATGGGCGTTCATCAACTCAGGAGTATGAATGAGCTCTGTTCGCCTATTGTACATGATGCCACCCCAGAACATCGCAGTTCCTCCTTGATAAGGATCAACAGAAAGGGCTGTATTCTAGCGATGGTTTCGTCAGTGAAAATTACGTTTCTCCACTGAAGTAATAACCAGTTCTGGTGTTCTCTAGCCTACTGTAGCCTCCTTTGCCTATGGTGTAAAGTTAATAGAGGGACTCGCAGTGAACTTCTACGCCGCAATCCAACATTAGAAAGTCGCCTGGAAATGGTTCGGCTTGATATCACTCGGTGGTAAGTTCGTTGAAACTGAGATCGTAGCTCTCGAGTTGGAACTGACCGATTTCTTATGGCAAATTGAGCCAAGTAGCGATCCTGTCGTTCAGTCGTTACCCTTGTACGGCCCAACTTAGGACGAGATCTTACATTTCCTGTGTCCATATACCGTTATATAATTCGGCTTACAATACTTCGCACTCAATTTAAACGATCAGCAATTTGATGCCTGCTGAGACCTTCTTTATGCAAAGCGATAATTCTGGCCCTATCTATCTATATAAAAATAAAAAAAGTTATAGGGGTGAACCACTTTTGAGACGCACCCGGTATAGAACTATTGTAAATCTATCCAGAACTCTCAATTCTCAAAAATTGGTGCCAATAGTCTATAAACAAAAACTATATTAGTTTTGTTTTTTATTTTTTATTCGGTATTACACATGTGCACTGGATAATTTCCACTGGTTATGATGAATAATGTGCGAAGAATGAGCTGAGGCGTACGTGGGCGAAGGCAAGTGATGTTCCCGCGCCATTTAAACAGGAAACAGAGGAAGCTAATCCAAACAATGTGTCCGCCAAAGTAGAAAAAACCAGATGACTAAAAATTATTCTGGTTTCGGCCTATAAAACTCTCGATAAAACTATTCTGATTTATGATTAAAATTACAAAGGAAAATGTTATGTGATATGATAATAACATAGTTATACTTGCTAATATGTCATGTAACTCACTCAGAAAGTTTCTCTTTATTTTTTAACTTTGTTTTGGTTTGGTTTGGTTTTTTTATAAAAAGTTATTTTAAACTTTTTATAATTTCACAAAATTACCACATTTTGTCTATTAAATTTTGGCCACATTATTGTGGAATGGGATTGTAAACTAAATCGGGTGTTATTAGAGAAACTAATTGAAGCTATGTCAACAGAGAGCTGTTTGAAATAGATCCCTTACACCGCTGTGCTATAGTGTGTAACATGTTTAATTATTTTTTAATTGTCAATCCTCTCTAATATAGTCATGATTATAAACATGTACTACAAATATGCAAAGAAGCTAAATGTCTTGAACTTTTATAATCTAATAGAAATAATTTCTCTGTATCTCCTTCCAAGATCTCATTTTTTCCAATTATGTATTTTAATGATGGCACGAGACATGATTTTAAAAGAGGATCCAATTGCAATACCGCTACCGCTTGAAATTGTTAGATATGATTGGAGTTCTTAGTATCCTTATAATTAGAACAAAATTTAATGAAAACAACTAACTTAAACAATAGCATAATGTTATGTTATAAGAGAGCCTATATACATATTTTATTTTTGTGATTTTTTGAAGTTAGGCATGCCTCTTAGTAATGCAATACCACTCCACCCTCCACTGAGAATGTTGTGAAACTATCTTCTCAAATACTGAATAACTTTAGCAGCATATTATTTTTCGGTTTTTCATTGAGAAAACCCAATTCGGATAAATTTAATCAAACGGAATGTTTCGATTTCGTCCATCATGACGTCAATTACATATTCATAACGTGTTGCAAAGTTTAGTAATTTTTTCAACTCATTACAGTTTGTCATATTTTTAAATATAGTAAGAAAAATTACTTATGTAAAATAATTCTGCATTTACGTACTTTATTTAAAAGGATGTTTTTATTTCAAATTGTAATAATTTTCTTTGTATGCAACTGATTTATTTTTGAATTTATCGCGATATATCATTAATTTATCGTAAACGTCATTGAAGTTAAATTTGTTTTATGAAACAACATCCTCTGGGTATCTGGAGTAACATCCTTAATCAGATAACAAATACAAAGAAATGTAAAGCCAGTCTTATTAATAACAATTATTTATAATAATGACTTTTACCATGATGTAGTCAATTAATAATTGAAATTTTAAGCTTTTAATACATATTTTTTTAGTTTTGGTCCCAATACTACATTAAAACTGATATACAATTATTTAAATTTTATTTCAAAGATCTACTACCGTATGATCGAAAAGAAATTTCCAAGCGACCAGCTGGCTTGGAAATGAACAATGATGACATTCTCCATAATATAATGTTACATTACAAAATGACAGAGCGATCTTCATTTCATAGCCATCGCTTACGCCTTTTTTAAACTAAATTTAAAGGTAATTTTTTACATATTATCGAATTTGAAATTAAACTGTTTTGAGTCAAAGGTTGTGAATAAAAAGTCTAGCTTGTGATACGATACATCTGCCAAATGAGAATTTTAAGCTCTGTAAAACGTATTTGGCCCTGTTCAAATATAATAGCAAATATTTAAAGAAATATACAGTATGCCATATAAAATGTTCAACCTACAATATACCGGGTACGTTTCAAAAGTGGCTCATTTCTAAAACTTTTTTATTTTTTCGGTTAAAAATACGAGATTAGGTATGTTAGTATATGACATAAATTAAGATTGCGATTGACGTATTCAATTGTTTTCGGTCACTTCCTGTTTCACCGGAAATGACTACAACTTTTGATTTTTAAATGGCACCCTCGGTATTTTTTTACTTTATTCGATCGAAAATATAAGTTCCAACCCTCAACTGTAATATAAGAAAATAACACTCTGAACGCGGTTCGTAACGAAAATTTGACTCGAAATACCAAGTGTGTGGTATCAAATTATTCTTAAAAAAATGCTTTTTCCAAATATGCTAATGAGCCACCCTCTTTCCATTTGAAAAAATTGAGATTTGATTAAACATACGATTTGAGCATTTTCTAACTGGCCAGGACAAGACACTAAAAACATTAGGCGATAAAATATATTTTTTCAAGGCTTTTTCAAACCTAAGCGAGAATGTCAAAAGTTGGCATATGATATATCATTCTATTCAGAATGTCATTTTCTATCGAATAAAGTAAAAAAATTCCGAGGGTGCCATTTAAAAATCAAAAGTTGTAGTCATTTCCGGTGAGACAGAAAGTGACCAAAAACAATTGAATACGTCAATCAATCCTAATTTATGTCATATACTAACACACAAAATCTCCTTTTTTTATCTGAAAAAATATAAAAGTTATAGGGGTGAGCCGCTTTTGAGACGCACCCGGTATAATGTAAAAATATCTACATAATGTCTATAATGTAAAAAATTTATCGAAAAAAAGGCGTTAAATTACTTTAGATATTCCGATCAAGGATATTGTATAAGTTTTAATTACAAGGTCTATTATTTTAATAAAAATAAAATTTAAAACCAATAGAATGACGGATTGTATGATTTATTTCTTCATATGGTATATCAAAATCTTAAAATATAAACAACCTTCGAATTCCTTAATCTCTTTAGTATCCAGTCCGTAATCTTAATTTCTGTAATCTATCATATAATATACAATATGCGTCTTATATATACAAAATATACCTATCAAAATATACTATAAAGCTTTTATATACATCTATGTTTATTACTTTTATCGAAACAATATAATTCATCTTATTTGTTTGATAATTTGACAGCAATTTTTATTACCCATATACTTACGCATGCCGCATTTTGACCTAGTTATGCTAAATCTTGAAAATATCGATTTTTGTTTAAAATTCAAATCAAAATTATAAATGAAGGTAACGGTTTAATATTACCGTTAACGCCTTCTGTTGGATCCTCAAAATATCTGTATAGACGGTGCCCAAATTGCTAAAATAGACGTATAGTCGCGACGTCTCTAAGTTATTGTAAACATCCTGTATTTGAGATTTATAATCTTGTTCTTCCTCCTATCGAGGTTTCTATAACGATCTTTTTTGTTTGTTTATATTGTAAATTTCAGGACGGATCCATGTTGGGAAATGTACTGGGCGGTATGGAAATTAATACAATACGATCGAAAAAAAAAACGGCGTCAAAGACGGCTGAGGAATGAGAGTGGATGATAATTTTAGTGAGGTCAAGACTTAGACGTCATGTACTTGGCCCGTACTCTATTTTTAATGGCGCGTGCTACCAGTTGGCCTTAAGAAGATTGCAATTTCGTTTTATATTGAATAAAAATTATTTTTAAATGGTGTGGTTTAAAATTCCAGAAAAATATTTTTTTGGAAAAAAATTATTTGTGTGTCTGGAAGGGACCTTCCATATTTTTATAATCTTTCTATAACGATTAGTGTTAATTTTTTGTGTTGTTTTTTTTGTTGTTGATTTTTGTTGTTAATTACATCTTAGTAATTAAAAAATTATGTTTCACTTTTTATTTCGATTTGGTATAAAAGAATGGTTTTTAGTTTTATAAAATCCTATTTATTATTATATTTTTTTATGTCGAATTTCCTAAAAAGAAAATATAAACTAAAAAACTAGTATATGAAAATTGTTACTTAGTATATATACAGGGTGAGTCTTAAATAAGTTCAAATATTTTTAGAGGAAGTATATTTCGGCCCCAGAAACACTATGTTCCCAAAAGGGTATGAGGTTTTTTCGCGAAATTTTTTTTTGAAAATTTGGAATTTTTCCAAAAAAAAATATTAAAAAAAAACTAAATAATATGGCAACATAGGTAGTAAACAGGTTTACAAAAAGAAATCACAGAAAACATCCAGTGGTTTTAGAAATTTAAGCGAATAATAATTTTTTTTTGAATATCTCAAACTAAAATATGTCGGTTATTTTGGACTTATTTTGAAAACGGTAAAATCTGTTGTAATTGTGTTCTAAAGCTTCCTTATTCATTTGATCTGACAAAGACAATACATAACATATGTGTATACATTTAATGGAATCTATTTATGGTGTAAATATTTTCAGTTTAAAAGTAATCTAAATAAAATCGTTTACTGCTCCTTCGTGCCGATGTTTGTGGTTTGTGAGAATAAGGGCCTTGTTGAGTGTACTAACAATTTTCGACCGTGCATGGGCGAATATCTTAGCTCGCAAAAGGGCAAACAAAAACAATAAATAGAATAACTCATTTTCATTAACTTATTAATAAGATATTGGCACCAAACCTTCAACTTTAGCGTCGATTCCGCAACAAGGGACTTCGTACCTACGGGTGGGGACCCGTTAAACTAACAAAAAACTCTTCACTTTTGAACGATATAAATGTGGCATGTTTTGAGTGTATTAAACTATAAACCTAGGTATGAGGACAGTTTCTATAGTATTATTTCTCTTTTATTAAAGTTCAGGACAGCATAGTTAGATTCTCTGGAATAGTGATCATGGTTTTCTCTGCCGTGCTCTTTTACATGTGAATTCCAGGCAGAGTACAGCACTCCTTTTATTTCATTTAATAAAATAAGTAGGGCTATTTACAAATTTAGCGTTTTATTTACATAACCTATTCTTCTCAAATTTCCCAAAATATTGCTTCTGTCGAGGCGTATCCGAGGTAATCATAATAAAAAAAATATTTAACACAACGTAGGTTCCTTTCTTTCATTTAAATTGTTTGTTATACAGTTGGTTAAAATATTACCTCTTCAATTTTGTTGACGAATTTGGGTTATTACACTACAACTCTTATTATTATTAAACAGAGTAGGTACAAAAAAGTCAACTTTAATAAAAGAAATAAAGAGAAAAACACAAAAATTCAAATATGTTAGGTTATCCTAAAGAAAGATGCTTGCATATTCTCATTTACTTATACTTTACTATATTTTCTGATAGTTTCTGAGTAATCAGTGACATTTATCGCTATTTGTCTCAATGGACAATTTTATTAATCGGAACAATGAAATTATTGTAAACAATAATAAAAAACCGTTTAGTGTATCAGAACTGCTTGGAATAATACACTACATATTTTTACAGTAACAATGCGCTTTTGTCGGTTTACAACTTTAATTGTTAATTATAATTTTAATTGTACTGTTATCTGTTTCGATTTTACTAAGAATCATTATTTGATAACAGTAGCGGACCTAGAATACCATAAGGCACAGGAAGCGAAACGTAACATCGTACGAGTTTCGTAAGATCATTTTAAATAATGTGTGTGTTGTAATAGAACAACTGGTTTCCATATAAATTTTATCTTCAAAATTTGTGAAAATAACAAAGGTACCTTTCTTTCTCATCACAGGATCGTAATAACACAAAACAAAACAGAACAATAAAAATTAAATACCTAGTAAAAAGCTTTATTACAAATTTAGTTTAGTGAAATTTAGATGTGTTGTTCGTGAATAGCCATCAGTCAAAAGGGATTATTTTCTTAATGTTTTTATTCAGTTGCTTAAATTAATATGTTGGTTTTAAATAAAAGCATTTTTAAGCTACATTCAGAACCTCGAAATTATTAAGCCCCATACTCACACTTCGCTCCTTCCTCGCGTTATTTCCTCGCGTCCCTTCGTTCAAAAATCATATATTTACTATGGGAAAATGTCGATTTTATGCGACTGTGTGTTCCTTCCTCCTTCGTCAAAACGCTACTTCGTCCGTTTACTTCCTCGAAACGGTCCTTCCACGTACTGTCGGTTTTTGGAGGAAGTAGCAAAGGAATTATCACGAACACAAAAAAAATATTAAAATATATAAAATATTTAAATCGATCTTGGATTTCATTCGTAGTTGATTTCTTGATTTGGCAGTACGTCTGTACAGGGTGTCCCATTTTCGTGTGTTTTGCAGGGTTTCTCGTTTATGAGTCGAAATACAAAGATACGGTTTTCACATTACGCTGTTACTTTTTTTATGAAACTAAAGATGCTACATACAGATATGTCCTAGCTCTCTTACTTCCTAAAATACAGGGCGAATCTGAAATTATTGCATTTTTCGATCCCCTTTGTATCATAACTTATCGAAAAGGTGCAAACGGTCTCCCGTACAGTTTTTCACGTAGGCAGTGACATAACTCTGACGTCTTTTTTTAAATTGACTAAAACTTATATGTTTTTTTAAATACGATATTTTGTATATTATTTTATTTTCCTTGTTACGAGCTTTCTAAAATACTTATTTTCATAAACGGGGTAAAAATGCATTATTTAACTTTATTACATAGTCGGCCAGTTTAAATTAGGTAATCAAAACAATCAACTAATTTATTCGACGTCAAAATGTCGGTTATTGGCATGTTATTTAAAAAGCAGCACAAGTTCAGTTTCCGTGTAGTTTATCAAAATATCACGATGCAAAGCAAAATTATCTGGTAAAATTAAGTTAAATAAAATAAGAGCCGTTTAGCAGTTTAGCAGTACCTAAATAAATAAATATAGAGTATATTATCATTTTCGAAAGCTCTCGTTAATCAAAGATTAACAAGGCAAATAAAATAAAAAATAATATATAGAGTGTCCTGTTTAAAAAAAAAGAACATAAGTTTGAGTCATTTTTCGAAATAGACAGCTCCCAACGAAGAACCACTTTCGTCACTGCCATTCTAGTATATCTACAATATTTCTTATATATATTGTTGATATTATATATTGGTATATTTCTATTCCCGGCATTATACCGGGTATTTACTATGCCGCCGTCGGAAACTCCTTTTATTAAAATTAGGATGTTCATCTAAATCTACAGGTATATACATATATACCCAGATTTTATTTATCTACAAATTGGGTACTTACCCATCGCCCATCACTGACCCTTTTCACCTTTTCGATAAGTTATAAGATAATCGAGATACAAAGGTTATCGAAAAATGCAAAAATTTCCACTAATTAAAAAAATGTGTAAAGAAGAAGTAAGATAACTTTTGAATAGCTAGGATAAATACATATTTATCCTAGCCTTCTTAGTTCAAAGTTATTTCTTATTTCTTATGTAGCATATTTAGTTTCATAATAAGTAGAACAATTATGTGAAAACAGCATCTTTATATCTCTACTCATAAACCAGAAACCCCATAAAACACACACAAATGGGACATCCGGTACATCTAGCAATCGCCAGTCGATATAAAAATGATTCACACACAATAGTCTAAAAAATGGAAGAAAAAAACAATATTGTCTTCATATTTGTGAAAAAATGCATGTCCATATTTATGTAATCGTAGCGACAGAAATAAAAAAATAGAAATAATGTGCATGATGCCTTCACAAAAATATCTGAAGAAGTGGGGATTGACATCATTAACGTTTAATTAGTATGTCATATTTCATGGTTTCGATATAAGTTACATAATAAACTTTACTCCATTGTTGACTCACCTTGTACATTCATACTGATATACCTTGTACATGATACTGAAATATTCGGATTTATTAAAAAAAAATATATTATTAAAATTCAATTTTTATTTTTGACACGACAAAGAATTGCAGTTTTATAAAATAAAAATTATGCGCCTTTCGGATTTTTTAAAAATTTTAGAGGTTACTAGATATTTCGTATTAAACATGTAGCTGCTATATTAAAAATATTTTGTGGTGTGTTGTTGCATAACTGACTAATTTCCAAGCATCGAATAGACGAAGGAAGGAAGCGAAGGGACGAAGGAACGCGAGGAAGTAACGCGAGGAAGTAAGGCGAGGAAGGAGCGAAGTGTGAGTATGGGGCTTTAGAATAAATTGATGATTTCAATTAGCTACTAGAAGTTTGTTTCTCTAATTTCAATGTAAGCATGTAGAACGCCATAGTTAGTGGGTGTAATTTACAATAAGTAGAAAATGTTAACCAACTTTTAACTTGTGCCAGCTAGACGGATAGTCTTTTGCTACCGATGAGTCCAATGATACTGAACACATATACTGAATAAATCAAATATTTTTCATCTTCTTTTCGATTTTTTTTTGAATCAGCGCGCTCTATTAGATTAGGTATGTACATAGTCAATGTTGGACTTACATTTAAACAGACCAGCTGATGTAAATCAACTGATCCGTTTAGCTGAAGAATTTTAAGTGGTCAAATTCCTTTGAGATTTTACTCAAAACAGTAAACCTCTGACAAAACTAAATGTAAGGTAAACCTGTAAAAATACGTTTATTATTCAAATAGAAATATCAATTATTTTAGTCTTTATCCACTAAAACAAGTTTTTATTTTTCCAGATAAAAAACGAGATTTGGTGTGTTAGTATATGACATAATCGGGATTGATTATGTCATATAACAACGTATCATTGACGTATTCATTTATATAATTTCGGTCACTTCCTGTTTCATGGGAAATAACTACAACTTTTGATTTTTAAATGACACCTGCGGTATTTTTGCCTTTTTGATAGAAAATGACATTCTGAGTAGAATGGCGTATCATATATCAAATTTTGACATTTTTAAATAAAAAAATAACTTTTTAGATTTCAATCTGGAGTATTATATGTGGTTGTATTAAAACCACTAACTTTTAATCAAGGATTCTTGGAAAATATTTGATCGTCTAATGTTTTTTTATTTTTTTTCCTGGCCGGTTAAAACATGCCTAAATCGAATTTTTATCATTAGCATATTAGGAAAAAACATTTTTTACGAATTATTTGGTACTATCTACATACTTGATATTTCTAATCAAATTGTCGTTATATTTATTGACGCGACACTCTAGACTGAAGTTTAAAGTTGACATGTGTACCATTTGAAAATCAAAAGTGGTAGTCGTTTCCGGTGAAATAGGAAGTAACCGAAAGTAATTGAAAACGTCAATGAATCCTGATTTATGTCCTATACTAACCAACAAAATCTCGTTTTTTATAGAAAAAAATTAAAAAGTTATAGGGGTGATCTCATTTGAAAAACACCCGTTATAATTACGACAATTCTAAAAGAATCAACTAGATATAAGGCTCAGATATCAAATGAACCGTACATTGAGTAGTTACTATTTTAACCTATGTTTATTGCGATGCTCATACCATTTGCTTGATTAAAACTGACGTCGCGATAGGCAAAAACATGACATTTTAATTTGAGTTTTATCTAGCTAACTGTCTATAGCTAAATTTTCTTACCAGTGGTCTTCGACCACTGTTTTATTCGTTTTATTTAACTCAACGTCATAAAATAGCTCATGAGGTACTGTCACTGTCAAAATCTAACCGGTAGTCGATTTTATTCGATCACACAATGGTCATAATTTTAAGGTCGTGATATACCTGAAAAGATATTGACTTTCTATATAAGATAATAACTTTTAATTAATAAATATAATTAATTCTCTGTTGAAACAAAATGAATACAAGGTCTTGTTCATGTAGAAAATATTCGAACATATTGTTTTTAAAATTGCGAAAGTGATGTTTTAATATTCATGGTTGTCTGTGATGTCAAACCCTGTCAAACCTCCCGTGCTGAGTGGCTTCTGAATATTTTGATAAACTTTTTTTCGCTTTTCTCTATGTCGGTATGGGGTTTTTGTATTGATATTATGAGCTGCATCGCAGATGTTTTATACCACTAACAAAATATTGTATTTTATGATAGGCAGGTTTTAATAAAATTCAGATATTTATTCTCATATAACACGTTTATTAAAAAAAATTAGAGTAAAATCGTTGATTGAAGACCAGTACTTCTTCCAATCAACGGTACAATATTTAATTTTGGTTTTTTAAATTAAATGAGGATTATTAAAATTTAAGTATAGAAAACTTTGTACAAAGTTATCTATTTTTAAGACTAATAGAAAATAAAATCCAAGAAAAATAGGAGTTTCCATTTCAAATAATAGTCTTTTTATATTCTTAATGTAATTTTTATCATATTTTTATGAGGACCTTGTATAATATAAATAATATTAAGTTAAATAATAAATTTAACTTAAATTTATAAAAAAAATGTGTGTGCACTCTGTGCGCATATTCGAAGAGAAACTTCTTACTAACAGCTATTAAATTGAAGAATTTGAAGGACATGTTTAAAAAAGTGTAGGTTGAAATATTGAAAAAGTAATTAAAAATTAATAAATAATTTGATTCACTTTCACAAAATTTGTATTAAAATGACCGTCTGTACACAGTAAATACTTACATAAAAATGCCAACAAATGTGAAATTAATATTTAATTTGAATTGAATTAATGGGTTTTTTGCCTACATACTTACATCGATTTTGCTTTTATTTTCAACCCAACATTATTATCCCCTGTTTCACTTAAGTCGTCATTTAATTCCTTTGTTTCTCTCTCTCCAATGCCTGGTATTTTCTCTTCAATTTGTCTCTGCCTTATACTCTTCAGTCAAACCAGAAAAAATAATCTTTTTCCCCTTAAGTTTATTTACATTTTTTTTTATTTTGTAGATGATTTGATTTCTTTATTTATTCTTGGCTTTTTTTTTGTTCTTGGTATGTCTATTTTTTAATATCTGGAAATATTAAATTTCGAAACAGCAAAAAATGGAATGTTACGTACGGAACAGAAATGTTACGTAACCGTCCTTCCTTGGCAATGCAATCCAATATTGCATTTCTTCAGCAAGAGTCGTTTACTTGGATCTATTTTTTAGCAATATACGATACTTCTGACTCTTTTACTACAAAGAAAAGATTACATACTGCATCTAACCGTCCACCGTCCAAGAAAAATAAAGATGATCCGATATAAAGAGGTAAAAATATAAAAAAATTGTCCGGTTGATAAGAGACTCCGAACTACTGGGGTGTCCGATTTGGCACCGTGTCCGAATTAGTGAACTTCTACTGTATTTACTATTAATTTTTAATTTATTTAAAATTATTTTTACGGCATTTCAAATTTCAAACTACACTTTTTCAAACATGTTCTTTAAATCTTAGCTATTTGTAAGAAGTTTCACTTCAAATATGCGAATATAGTGTACAGGGTGGCTCGAATTCGACGCTCATCATTGGGATTTCGGAAACCGTAAGAGCTATACAGGATCGGTTAAATGGAGGCAAAGTTGCGCAATTTGATGCTCAATAAAATGCATCATTGCATAAAATATTGTGGTGATGGAATTTTCTGTACGAAACGTCGGAAAAATCAAAGTGACTATTTTATAGTATTTTAAGAGTGATGAAAGATTTAATTAAATTGAAAAAAAATCAGGTCCGAATTTAAAAAAATTAAGTTGATGATGGTCGCCAGAAGCCGAAATGTCAGAGTCAATATTTAATCACGCAGAGTTATAGAGCAGAAAAAAAAAAGTGGCCATGAAAATGTGTTTTTCATTTTAAGTTATCTTAACAAATAAAGCCAGGAAACAATAGAAAACAAAATTAAAAATTCCGTTTTTTTTTCGAATATATTCGGAAGTATTCGGAATTTTTCAAAATGCAATACGGCATTTTATTGAGCATCAAATTGCGCAACTTTGTCTCCATTTAACCGATCCTGTATCTCTTACGGTTTCCGAAATCCCAATGATGAGCGTCGAATTCGAGCCACCCTGTACACACAATTTTGTATTTATTTTTAATTTTGTCTATTTTTATTTTTAATTTGCTGATTCCTCAAGTTTTACTTGGTATTTATAGTTAAAAATTAAAAGTTTTTACACCAATTTTGAATAAAGATTTCTATATTTTTGTACTAAATATTATGATAAGTGACAAAGATGATAGTGATATTGAGTCTGTGTATATCATTGAAGATGATTTAGAAGTTTTGCGAAATTAATCATAATTTACGTCCAATAAAATCCAAAATTCGTAATTTATATCGAAAATATATCCAACTTATATTAATAATTAAAAATCGGGGTATGAATTTCATTCTAAAACCAGTTCACAAACCGTTCCAACCCACATTTAATTTTGGTATCGTAACAGAACTGTCCAAGTCGACACATTCGTACAAATACGATCCCAGCAATCCCAATTACCGTTCTAGAATGGCACAAATTTGTGTGTTGGAACGAAGCTATTATATCGGGATATCCTAAAGTTTGCATCATTAATTATATTATACAGATAAACGTTTTTCACTATTTGAGTTATTACTAGCTAAAAAAAATGATACGATAGTATGATATACACAGTTCAATGCAAAAATTGCTTTTACATTACTCATTCAAAGTTAGAAATATAAACAGTTGTTTTATTGATAGACGGTGGGTGTAAATAACTACTTTTTCATAAATATGTACGATATCAGTTTTGAAGCTCATGTATTATGTATACCAGCGTTTAAAAATGAAATATAATGACCGAAAATCTTTTAAAATGCATTAGGTGAACGGTATTTTATACGTATTTCGAAAGCGTGAAGATACGAGCAACTAGATATTTACACTCGGAAAGAAATAAACTTTGTTTATGATTGTTCACCAAGAACCGTTTCAAAGATAACACAACGTTACAGGTATTACAAGAAAGTGTGTTGTAGTGTAACTTGTATACGGGCAATTCGAATGGAATTTTTAAACAGCGCTAATAAACAAGCGTATTCACTATACGGTATGTCCCCGGATCTTCTTTACAAGAGGAAACATTTTTATTATCAATTTTTTGAGACAAAGTATTCTTTATGAAAAGTTTTGCGTATTTCTGAATAGGTAATTACATTTAATCTTTTTCAAATTTCTTTACCGTTTCAGAAAGAAATAAAAAATATATAACATCAACGTTTTTATAAGCTCAAAAAATCAAAACTAAAAAAAAGATTCGTAGTGCCTCCATATAATTTTAGAATGTAGTCCAAATAAACTTATTTACATATCGTTACTTTGGATGTGGTAGTATAATGATTCGGTATTGAAAGTAAGAAAATTTTGGATCTCCATTGTCTTTATTTTTTTTTGTTTTTGATTAACACAACGTTTCGGCAAGTATCGGTCGGAAGGATCACTGACCGTTATCAAGTGTAAACTAATGGTAAAGGTAAACTAGGTTTCCTGTGGTTAGGAGCTCGGGTTGTCCAGAGGGAACCTCATTGGAAAAAGCGTAAATTTATCAACATTTTTAAACAACATTTTTAGCAATAATTCTAGAATAGGAATATCTACGATATGGCAACCACTGATAAAACGCACAAGGCATTCTAAGTTGACAACCTCACAGTTGACTGCACCCAACTTTAGTGATGTTGATTTTCGTTACTTTTGATTACCCGTTACTAATCGTTACTCGAGTACTAAGTAATAATTTCAAATATTCGTTACTTTGATTACTATAATCTCTGCTATAATTACTTTTACTGATTTTGGTACTGCTCTCAATTTTGTCAACTGCTGTCAACCTTTGTGTCTAATTTCACCTGCTTAAAGGACATATTTTGAAAAATAGATTCTTAATACCCACGTTTTTCATTTTACGTTACCTAAGGAACTTCTACGCAAAATTTCATACTTCTAAATCCCACTTTAATAAATATTTGAGAAAACTTTCACCCCTTATTTCTTATTTCACCCTCTTAGAGGTGACTTTCCAAAAAAGTCGCTTCTAAGTACTCACTTTCGCCACTTAAGAAACCTCTATACAAAATATCATACCCTGGGACTAATTTAAAAAAAATATATATACAAAATTTCAGCATCAGTTATTTATTACAGTTGGAGGTTGGAACCTTTGGTGTTACACAGCAAAATAAAACACTAAATCACCACAAAACACCAAAACACTTTTACTTTTCCACTGGAAGCGCGTTTCGCTAACCATGTTAGCATCATCAGCAGATGATTAAGACTGTTTAGAGTCTTAATCAAAAAACAATACAATACAAACAATACAAACTTCCACCTAGTTTCGGTAGTTTCAACGCCTTAAAGGTTGAATTTCCGAAAATCGCTTCTTAGTGTTCAATTACGCCGCTTAAGAGACCTCTGTGCAAAATTTCATACTCCTTAGAACAGATTTTAACAGCTTTTTATGCAACCTTCTATCCTATTTCAACTTTCAACCCCTTAGCGGCCGAATTTCTCAGTGTGTGTTGTACGAGTTTGTACGAAATTCTTTTAGTATCATTACATATTATCCTACATAACCTACTTCAAAATTTATTTTATTCAAATACAAATTGTCGTTCAATAATATGCATGCCCAAATTTTGTACAGTATTTTTTTACATCATTGTCTAAAAATTAACCATCCAATTCTGGAAAAAATGTCATTGAATTCTGGAACATATACTTACTAATCCAGTCGGGTTGTACAAGTATTCAGATTTACTTAATTATTTTTTTTGTTTCAGGTTAGTCCGTTAGTGCAAACTGCACACTGATGTATCAGACCATGAAATAATGTAAGTGACATCATTTTTTTTTCATCAAGCGTACTTTGAATGACGTCAAATAAAAACTTATATCAGAATTTTCAGTCTGCTGATCATAAAACTTTTTGATCATACCATGTGCATATATCCATTTTGAATATATGATGAAAAATAATGCTGTTTTTCGACTCAAATTTAAGAATAAATTGTGTGTACATTTCTCCAAACTATGACCACCATTACCAGTTTTGCGTTACTGACAGATATGATTCCAATAAGAACCAAACTTAACGATTAGCAAGATTTTTACATCTTACAATTTCTTAAGTTCTGTTAAAAAATAGCTATAGTTTATCTCATCATACCTTACGTCATTTCAACATTCGACACGGGGAGGTGGTTATATAGCGGATACAACTATTTTGAAATTTAGAACTTTTTTCTATCGCACTACTTATTAACAAATAAATAGTATAAATAAATTGTTGAAGTAGGTAATTAAAATTAATTTGTACCTATTCTATCAAATAATTAGAATTTATTCTGGCTCTGTTCATACCAACATTTGATTTCTAAAAAATACCAATATTGATTGTTTTGAGCAAACGTAATCCGCCATATTGAAAAAGTCACGTGACAAGCATATAAAAACAGTTCTTAAAATCATCGCCATTAGAATGTTAAGCTATGTAACTGTCACAATTTGATGATATCAGAATAAACGATGAATCACATAAATTAAATGTATGTATCTAGCATACTTTTACGGTACTTAAAGAATCAATTGACAAACATTTTAATTTATACAGTCATATAATAGAGTTATTTCAATACAAATATACCAAAATTTAAAATAAGATTTGCCGACCTTGTTTCATTTACTTGCTTTAATATCTTATACCTAATGCACAATTTTCTTTGATTATTTAAACTTTTTCTTTGTTAAAATTCTGTATTATATTATTGTAGCTTTCAACTGTTCGATTAATATACTCAGAATAAATATTCAAAAGTAGGAAAGAACTTAAAACTTTCCGTTTTTGAAACCACAGCTTTTATTTTTCTTTTACTTTTAAGACAATTCTGGCCGAAGTCGTCATTGATAGAAAGTTTAGATACGAATTTTCCTTTCCGTCTTGGTAAAATCTAAAATTACAAGTAATTTTGTAAAACGCAGTGATTTATTCCACATTTGAAAGTTCTAAAATCCCTCAAGCGGTGAATAATGAGAAAATTATTTAATTAAACGTATTGCTTAATCTTTAAAATCCATTACAATTTATTGTAATTTAAAAACATTTCATCTGATTTTTTTTGCATTTTCATATATAGAAATACCATACAAAATATAGGTATATGAATATTAGGAAACTATCAGCGAATTAAGTAATATTTGCAAGCATTTTATTATGATATAGTTTAAAATAATTATAGTAATATTAGTCGTTTATATCAAAATGGTCCATTTATCACTGCGTAAGAATATAAATATTTGTTAGGTAATATTAATTATTTCAACTTTGTTCTTTACAACTGACACTATAGTGATCTAGTTATTATTAAGCCTGTATATCATAAAAAGCGCTGCTTTTTATGGTTACAATAATAATTTGTCTTATGGTGTTTGCTGGTGGTCGTATTATGATGTGCAACCAAAGTTTTGTTAAATATACTATAGAAGGCTCTTTGTTTAAATGCAATATAATTGAAAATTCAATTTTGATTTTTTTGCAAACATATATTGTAGGTAATAAAGATAACAAATCTAAAATTTGTATTTTGGGGAGAAAATGAGAGAAATGAATAAAAAATACAGTGTTAATGTAAAATATACATCTATCTGGGGGTACTGCACTGTCCCCGCCAAGTCGAGCACAGCCGAACCATCCTTTTCTCGAAGGTATTAGCGGCACTTTTGACCACACTGTAACGTCGTGGATAAAGTAAGAATATTAATTTTCACTACATATGAGGACATACTATAGCTGGCTAGACTACCAAAATATCTAGTAACGATACCTCATAGTTTATGAATTATTGTTTGTTGTCGAAAAGTCAATGTCGAAATTAAATTTCTTTAATTTCGACATTGACTCACTGACAGATCGTCAAAATTATAAGGTACTTCTAGATATGTCACAAACTTATAACCAAAGGAAAAAATGAAAAATCTCGAAAGATTTCCCGACTGACTTTCCAGTCGGGAAAAAGGTAGAAAACTAGAATTAATCCAAGCGGTCTCTTCTGATTTTATTTGTATATCAATGTACCAACAATAATTCAAGAATTATGAATCTTTTCTAGTCAAACTTCTTTAACTTCACCAGTGGCTCACTCGCCCTCATCAAAATTAATTTTAGGTAGCTTTAAGCTTATAATGGAAGGAGAAAAGGAAAAATCTCGAAACATCCTCATGGATTAAAAGTTAGCTGTCTAGCCGCTACCGGTAACTCACTTGCCGGCGATGGTTATAGGAGGACCAATGATAGGATTATTTTAAAAATTTGGATTTTTAGATGAAGGCACCTGCTCTGTCTATCTAAAATATTATCACCGTTACCGGAATACTGGATCGTTTGAAAATTGGTAGCATCTTTTTTATTTTAAATGAAACGCCCAGTACATTATTACATTTTTGAAAACTACTCTCACATCTCATAATTTGTTTATTATACTAACCTATACATATCTCTTATAGTTTTCGAGATAAAAAATAAAATATTTGTAAAATTGAAAAAAAACATGATTTTGAATAAAAAATAGTAAAATCATAAATTGAACATTTTTAAAGTTGATATCTGGGTTACAACGAAAGTCGGAAACAAGAAAGTCGTTAGAAAACTAGAATTAATCCATTTGATATGATCTAACTTTATACGATAATTCAAAGTTTATGAATTATTGCCAGTCAAACTTCTTTAATATTATTTTGAATGATATAAGACCCGTTTTTGAATGATATTGACCCGAGAAAAAAATAGGAGGATAACCTACAAAATGAAATGAGATCCCCCCATTAAAAGCATAGAATAAAAAAAAATCCAAATTTTACAACACAATTCTTCCACTATAAAAAGTTGTGTGATCTCATGTAAAACCAAGTCAGTTTATTTTATTTAGTCTCTCTTTAAGCACCTATTCAAGAATTTTGTTATAAATTGTTAGTAGCAATATTAGTCATCTTTGTTTCTGTAATAATAATTATAATGACTTGGCAATTGTGTTTTATTTTGATATTCAACATTGGCATTGATTTTCGTAAATGCCCGGACAATGACGATGTTATCCGATGAAATTGAGTATTTACGTTATTGGCCGGATATTATCGTAATTTCCCTATATACATCATTGTCAAAAACATATACAGTGTGGTCCGAACTGTATTCCGAAAACTTCGGCAGCATATTCTGCAGATTAAAATAAGTAGAAAGTCCGTATAAATGTATGTCCTAAAATGCTTAGTTTCGGAGATACATGGTGTAAAATTTCATTTTTATTTCGATTTTTTCCAAACAATTTATGAAGTAACATCAATATTTGGATGAAAATTGGTGTCTAGAAGTTTTTTGACATATGAGAAATTTGATTTTCATGTCAATATGACTCCTACTTGTAGAGGGCGTCACCTACATATGTTCTAACTGGTTTGAAGAGTAATAACTTTTCGTCCGTACCTGTATAAAACTATTGACTAAAAAAATATACATTTACAATTTTTTTACTTAAAAAAGGTGTCTTGGTAAAAATCGCTACGACGAATTGTTCTCAAGATATTTGGAATTAAAATTATCAATACCTGTCATCATTGACATAAATTAAACATGTTGACTAAATAGTTATTAGACTGAAATCATAAATTTGATTTTTTTTGTGCCAGAAGTTCAACAGAAACAGTTTATTATCATTTTTTCGCAGAAAAATTTATTATTAATTTAAAAAAAATAAAAATTTATTATTTCAGTCAAATAACTATTCAACGTGTGCTTATTTTTTCTAAATATCTTGAGAACGGTTGCTCATAGTGATTTTTACCAAGAGACATTTTTTACGTAAAAAGTCATGGAAATGTATATTTTCTTAGTGAGTAGTTTTATACAGGTACGGACGAAAAGTTATTACTCTTCAAAACAGTCAAAACGCATGTAGGTGGCGCCTTCTACAAATAGGAGTCATATTGACATCAAAATCGAATTCCCCATGTCAAAAAACTCCCAGACACCAATTTTCATCCAAATTCTTTGTATCTCCGAAACAAAGTATTTTAGGAGATACATTTATACGAACTTTTTTACTTATTTTTATCTACAGAATATGCTCCCGAAGTTTCCGGAATACAGTTCGGACCACGCTGTATAAATAATTTTTACAGCATGAAACTATCTAAATATTTATGTCATAAAATAAAGCATGTTTCTTAATCATTTTTATTTCTGAAGTTGAAAAAAAAATTGAAAATAATTTTTTGAAATTTAAAAGATTTTTTTGAATTTTTTTTAGTTTTTAGATAAAAAACATAATTTCTTGATAATATGGAAACATAGGTAGTAGATTAAATTTACAAGAAAACAAAACCAGAAAAGATCCAGCGGTTCTCAAAATTTTACCAAAAAATATTTTTTTTTGGCAATTTTCAAAGTAAAATAACTCCGTTATTTTGGACTTATTTGAAAAACGATAAAGAAAGAGAAAATATGTTTCTTTTATCGAGATCACCATCCCTTAAAATACTTGTACTTATTTCTGGGACACTCTGTATATCTTTTAAATCCTTCAATTTAATATCTGTCAAAGAGTTTCACTTCAAAAATATGCTCACATAGTGCACATATATTTTTTTTATTTATAGATTTTATAATGTAATAATGAGCCGAGCTGTTGATGTTTAGGAAAAAACTAGTTCTTTTCGAAAAAAACGTGGTTTTTATAGTTTCTAATTTTAGGGGATGATTATGTTAAAATAATGGTATCGTATTGTAATTATTTATTATTTGCAATATATCTCAAGCATCAAAATATTATTGAATCTATAAAGGTACAGAGAGTAAAAATAGTTAATACATTTGGTAAAAAAAAACAATTACATTATACGATTAATACGGTTAATATAGTTACGATCAGTATATAGGTATATCACTTAAGGTTACACCGGAAATTAATATCGGCTTTCTTATTTGAAACACGCTCGTACTATTTTTGTTGCTACAATTTCATAGCACACAATATATTAATGTCTATTCTGCCGTATGGTGTAGTAATGAAAAAGAAAGTTAAAGATAGTGGCAGAGTTGAGTAATGGCGAACGAATTGTCAACTATGTATATCTATTTCAGATATACGCGTATAATGACATCGAGTTCCTGTACCACAGTTCGGGAACAACATTAATCGTGAATTTATTGCATATATACTAGACAGCATTTTGTCAGTTGTTAAGTAATAGCTTTCCTAAGTTTTCTTGAAGAAATTTGAAGTATTTCCACTCTCATGGTCCTTAATATATGCGAGTTCTGTAGTATTTTTATGTTTAGTGATATTAAAATTGAATTAAGGAAGTGTCGATTTGTTTTGTTCTGTTTGCCAATTTATTATGGATATTATGAAGTTTTAAAATTATTAATTATTTACTTTATATTTAATAATAGGGTTAATGCCCGACTCAAAATAATTATTGCATATTTGAAAAAAATGAGTGATTATTACATATTTCTAAATCAACAATGCACTTCTTTGCCTTCCTTTTGCGAGTCCTGTAAGATAATTTTGGTTTTGAATTTCCTTTTACGGTGTCCAAACTATTTAAAAAGCAAGGTGTCTTGTTTTTCAAATATATATTTTTTTTAAATATGGCGTTAATTGTTTTGAGTAGTTTAATTTTTAACAGAAATAAATCGACTATAGTAAGTTTTGTTTTAAATAAATTGGAATATTCGATTCTATTTGAAATAATTTTTTCCATGTTTTGTCTGATTTAAGTAGTCTTTAGTTGAAAGCAGCTAAAAGATTATTTCGAAAAAATTATATTACATTTTTGAAGCACATGACTGAATAGAGTTTAATTATAGTATTATAATTATTCGCATATTTTTGTCTTTAGTTTATTTACATTTTTTTAGTTTATCATTTTTATTGGGTTCTCATCTCTAACCTGATAAAGGCCTAGCTATTTTGTTGTATTCTCTTGGCCAAACAAAAATATGTTTTTCAAATTATAACAATCATAGGTACTATATTTGTCATTAATAGCATTAAAATTATATCTCGTCAATATTTAAATAGTTTTCTTAATATTGAACAAATTAACAAACTTGTTTAATAATTTGTATCACTAATCACTTTAAGTGAGTACTAATTAAAATATAATTATTATTTTCTAAATACTAATAGACGATATTGGTGATAGTCACTCAGAATGGATATAAGTCAAAATTATGTTATTTATAAAAAATCTAATTACATAGATAATATTGACATACCACTGCTAATGAATATTTCTAAATTAGGCCTAAAAAAATGCGGATATATATACCTATCCTATAAAATTCATTTCAGTAATTCCCTAAGACTACTTAGTAGAAATAAAAATATAACCTAAATTCAACTATTAGCTTTTTATTATGAAAAATCAGGTTTTTAATACAATTTATAAATGATTGTCACCAAACACAAACGTAGTTGTAGTAGTAATAATGTTCTAATTTTAAGTCAATATTTTATACATACACAAATTATATTAACCTTGATAATTATGTTTCCGTGCTCATTTCTATTATCACTAGGCTAGTAGGTTGATGATAATTCTAAAATAAAATAATAATAACATAAAATAATCTTATCTAAAAGGTCTAAAAAACGAAAAAAAACTAACATCTCTAATTCATTTTATAAAAATCTTAGTCAAAAAGTCTGTGTAGGAATGTCGGGTTTTTGAAAACTATTAAAAACGGATAATTATTTATAAAAACACCACTTTATAATGCGTTTCTGCTATAAGCTATATCGATTTTTTTCTTTCAATAAAATAATTTTTCTTTGAAAGAATTAATATCCACCATACAACAAAAATAAGATGATTTTTCTAAATTATACCAACTAAAACCAAAGCAGATTACGAGCTATTGATTGGATTAGATTAGGTGGCTTCGGCCGGATCCACTGCGACCTTCTCAGATCTATTGTGGTTCTCTTCTGATCCTTAGACATTCTTTAGTCCTATGCTTTTCACAAAGTTTAGCAACTTGGAGACTGAAGCCTTCATGTAGCTCCCTGGCAATGGCCTATCGTTGCCTACTACCGAGAACCGCACATTCGCCAGGCTGTAGCACCGACATAAAATGGATTCTGTCATTTCTTCTTCAGATTGGCAGAACCTGCACAACATAGCTTCGTCCGTCAGTCCCATCAGCTTTAGATGCCTATTCAGCTTACAATGCCCTGTTAGTAGACCCACTACAGCTTTGACTATCTTTCTGTCCTTGCTTATCAGGTCTACCGTGAATTTTGGCGAATGTTCTACAATGAACTTTTTCGCCTGTCTCTGCCCTTGTGAGTTTCTCCACCATTCTAGAGATTTGTTGGTCACCCATCGTTCCGTGGCCATTCTCGTGACTGCCTGTGCAACGCCGCAGGAGGGTTCTGGGCCTATGAATGGGATTGATGAGCCTTGCTTGGCCCTTTCATCTGTCTTTTCGTTACCCTTGTGACTCTCGTGTCCTGGTACCCAGACCAATGTAACAATGCTACGTTCGCCTAAAGTATTTAGAGCACGCAGAGTCCCGCACTAGTTTAGAATTGACCTCCGCGGAGCCGAGTGCTTTTAGCGCAACTGTGAAGATAGCCACAGAATGATGCGTTCTTTGTTGCCTTATTATTTATTCTACGCAATAGTGGATGGCCGTTATTTCTGCCAGGAAAATTGTGACATCCTTAGATGTGCTTACGTGGAAAGATCTTCCTAGTTTCGGCCTTATTATTCCAGCTCCTACGCCTTCCGGCGTTCTTGAGCTGTCTGTATACCAGGTTGCCTCAGCTTGAATGGCCTTGAATGAAACGTTTACTCCAGTCTTCCCTTCCTTGTATGGTTTTGCTAAATTTGTTGTTGAAGCTATAATAGCTGTTGCATCAAGCGGTATTATATGGGGAATATGATCGAATGTGATTCGATCGAATTTTATCGATCCCTATTTTGCAATGGGAAACGACAGGGTAAATTTAATTAAAAAAGCCAATTACCAATTTAAGTAGGTAACCTTTTTTATTCAGATATTGGAAGGTTTTTTAAAGAGGAGTATTAATGTCCTATAGTTAATTTTCTGGTGGGTGGTGAATTATTTTTAATATGTTTTCTGATGAATTATGACACCACTTTATAAATATATTTTTTCCCAAATTATACCAGCTATTGATAGAAACATAACAAGGAAACTTTTATTAATCATATACTATTAAATGTATTAAAAAATTAGTTTAATATTTATGTGTTTCATTGTTAACCCTCTAATAATTTACTAAAATCGCTTGGCAAAATAATTTACCGTTTGTCGAAATATCTTGATTTTTTAGCACATTTTAAATCAAAAGTCTAACTTTGGTCTTATCCGATACGGCAACTCCAGTTGTTTTACGTTGTATATACTCTGTCTTATATTCAAATTTAAAATCTTTTCCGTTTGAAAATAGGAAAAGGTTTCAAAAGGAAAGCGGATTAAATAAGGTAGCTGGAGGGTGTATAAGTGTCACACTGGAATTGGTAATTCCTACATGTTCCACTGATACGACAAAGAAGAATTTTAATACTCTGCGGTTGGGCGTATCAGACGTATCAGACATCTGTCTCGCAAACAATGCCATTTTGTGCTCTATTTTTAAAAGGACATTCGCCGGAATATAAAGTCACTTTAGGGACGATTTACTAATTAATTAAGTGTAGACTTCTTTCTTTGACATTGTCGTTTTCTCTTTCTTAAGGAAAATAAAGATAAAAATAATCATATAGTATTAAATATTAATTGAATAAAAATTTAGTTTAAAATATACAGGGTGGTCCGAACTGTATTCCGGAAACTTCAGCAGCATATTCTGCAGATAAAAATAAGTAAAAAAGTTCATATAAATGTATGTCTTAAAATGCTTAGTTTCGGAGATACAGGGTGTAGAAGTTTCATTTTTATTTCGACTTAAGTTTCGTTTATAAGTAACGTCAATATTTGGATGAAAATTGGTGTCTGGGAGTTTTTCAACATGAGAAATTTGATTTTGATGTCAATATGATTCCGACTTGTAGAGGGCGCCACCTACATATTCTTAAGGTTTGAAGAGTAATAACTTTTCGTCTGTACCTGTATAAAAATACTGAGTAAAAAATATACATTTACGACGATTTTTACGTAAAAAAAGTTTCTGATAAAAATCGCTACGAGTAATGGTTCTCGAGATATTTGGAATCGAAATTATCAATACCTGTCATCATTGACATAAATTAAACACCTCTCCAAAAAAATCCTTTATGGGTATTTCGCCACTGCATTGCAAGAAAATAGAAGTATAGACATTTTTTATAAATTAAACATGTTGACTAAGTAGTTATTAGACTGAAATCAAAAATTTGAAATGTTTCTGTGCCAAAAGTTCAACAGAAACTGTTTTATCATCATTTTTTGGCAGAAAAATTTATGATTAATTTAAAAAATAAAAATTTCCCAAATTTATTATTTCAGTCAAATAACTATCTACTTAAAGTGTTTATTTTTTGTCAATAATGACATGTATTGACTATTAACTCTAAATATCTAGAAGACGGTTGATCATAGCAATTTTTACCAAGAGATATTTTTTAGGTAAAAAATCACGGAAATGTAATTTTCTTCACTCAGTAGTGTAGTAGTTTTATACAGGTACGGACGAAACATTACTCTTCAAAACAGTTAAAAGACATGTAGGTGGCGCCTCCTATAAATAATAGTAGTCATACTGATATCAAAATCAAATTTCTCATGTCAAAAAATTCGCAGACACCAATTTTCATTCAAATATTGACATTACTTATACGAACTTTTTTACTTATTTTTATTTGCAGAATATGCTGCTGAAGTTTTCGGAATACAGTTCGGACCACCCTGTATAATGTTTTTCTTTTTTAATCATTTAATTAGTAATGAGCAAATGCAAGACAAAGATCAAGCCTCGCCTGGTCTTGGTCTTGCAATCTAATTGTAGACTTAGTCTTGATGTTGCTGCAAGACTCTTGCCAGTCTTGCACGTTTTTAATGGATTTACTAAAGCCACTTTCTATACACATAGAAAATCTTTAAATAAATAGTGTTTTAAATAATTTAAAGCAAATGAAACTTTTTGAAGGAAGAAACAACATTTGTCCGGTGAAAATTTTTATATTTCAATATACAGGTCCGCATTTTAATCGATACACTTTGGCAACATATTCTGCAGATAAAAATAAGTCAAAAAGTTTGGATAAATTAATCCCATCAAAAACATAGATTGTAAAAAAATGCCAAGTTTCGCAACACAAGTTTTGATACATTCATATACAAATAAAATCAGAAGAGACCGCTTCGATTAATTCCAGTTTTCTACCATTTTCTCGACTAGAGAAACAGTTACCGGTAGCGGATAGACAATTAACTTTTAATCCATAAGAATATTTGGAGATTTTTAATTTTTTCTTTTGTTTATAAGCTTAAAGCTACCTAAGTTTTAAAATTACCATGACTACTATGTGAGTAAGAAAATATACATTTCTGCAATATTTTACTTAAAAAAGGTATCATGGTAAAAATTTCTTCGAGTATAATATAATGATTTTCATGATATTTGGAATCGAAATAATCAATACATGTCGTCATTGATAACAATTCAACATGTTGACTAGATAGTTATTAGACTAAAATAATAAATTTGAAATGTTTTTATGATAAATATACAACAGAAACTGTTTTATTATAATGTTATCTAGAAATAATTATGATTAACTTAAAAAAATAAAAAGTTCCCAAATGTATCTTCATTATATCTAGCCAAGATGTTTGGCAATCTATTGATAATTTCTATTCCAAATATCTGGAGAATGGTTGCTCATACCGATTTTTCCAAGAGACCTGTTTTACGCAAAAAAAGGTTGGAAATTTACATTTTTTCTCTCTCAGTAGTTTTATACAGGTATAGGGTATAGATGAAAAGGCATCACTCTTCAAAACAATTAAAAAGCATGTGGGTGGCGCCCCGTACAAGTAGGAGTCGTATTGACATCGAAATCAAATTTCTATTGTCAGTAAACAACCAGACACAAGTTTTCATCTAAATATCGACGGTAGTTAAAATTATTTAGAAAAAAATTAATAAAATGAAACTTCTACACTCTGCATCTCCGAAACGAAGCATTTTAAGGCATGCATTTATACGAACTTTTTTACTTATTTTTATCTTCAGAATAAGCTGCCGAAGTTTCCCGAATACAATTCTTATCACTCTATATGAGCATCAACAAAGCCGCCATTGATTTTAGACATTTTAAAGTGTTCGTCGACTGATAAGTATAACATTAAAAAAATAATTATAATATTACTTAAAATTTTAAACTTTGTTGTAAATAATGCAAAGATCCAAACTCCACGTGATTTAAACTTAAAAATGAATCGTTCTTTCAAAATAATATTTCAAATCTAGTATTGATCGAAGCATTTTTTTGTATCTCTTCAACCTGGTGCACATCTTTGCGGCAACTAAATAAAATAAATCGCCTTCGCTATGCTGTAAATACTTCAAAACGAAAATCCTTCGAGACGCTGAAACAGTCGGAGAAAAGTTCTTTTTATTATACTTAAAAGAGAGATAAAGGGCCTTGGCATCGTTAGTAGAAATTAAGTTTTCATCTAAATGGTTTTTGGAATTCCGTTAGACCCATAGGTATCTTCTCCGTTAAAATACTTTATCAAATAGTGTTGTTCACGCTATTTGACACGGAGTATTGTAGCCAGATGATTAAATTTTTAGAAATTTTGAGTGATGGGATGGTTGGAGAACTACTAAAGAAATTATAATACAATTTAAAATTATATGCAAAGGGAACTGATTTTCCAAAATAGATTAAAAAGATCATAGTTATCATAGTTGTATTTTTTTGAAATGTATTTGTATTTGTCTAAAAATATAATAATATACCTTGTATATTATTATATTTTTAGCTTCTACGATTAAAATACAGATAAATTTTATTAAGATTTACCGCACTTACCTAATCTTACTGTTTTTGAAATACGTACGATTTTGTGAAAATGCGGTAACAAACAATAATTAATGCTTCATTTCTCTATGCTAGGTTTTTAAAACTTTAATACGCACAGAGAAATAAAGCATTAAAATTATTACTGCATTATCACAAAATCGTAACTGTTTCGTAAACGGCAAGGTTAAAGTGCTTCTTCTTCTTCTTCTTCTTACGCCGCCGTCTCAATTCGCAAGTTGGCGATCCAACTGGCTATGATGGTGCGTAAAACCGCACCTCTGAAAATTTCAATTGTTGTTCTTCCGAACCAACGACGCAGATCCTTAAGCCAGGAGTTTTGCCTTCTTCCCACTGACCTCCTGCCCTCAATTTGCTGACCAGTCTGAGCACCTCGTATCGATCACCCCTCATGATGTGACCGACGTACTGTAACTTCCTTTTCCTCACTGTTGATAGGAGCTCTTTATCTTTGCCCATCCGCCTGAGCACCTCCTCATTGTTTGTGGTTAAAGTGCAGTAAACTTTAATCAAATTTACCTTTATTTTAATTCTAGAAACTAAAAAAGAAATGTAAAATGGGTAGGGGCTTACTACCAAGTATATGTAGTATTATTTTGTAAGTTTTTTTTTTTTGGAAACGGATCTATTTGTGTCTGGAACATTGTACTATTTTCTAGTCTTACTGCATTTAATATGTGAAGTTTTATGACAATTTTATTTTTTTATTGCGGTAATATTTTTTTAAGATGTTACTTTGATAAATATTGATAAAAATCGTGTCACTAAATTGCTTTTTAATATTTTTAAATTTAGTTCTTACATTAAATTTTATAATATCTATTCAGATAGCCTCTGAAGGCCTTAGAAGTATTAAAATACAATCTATTACACTAAAAGCGTCAGTGTGCTAGAAAATAGTTTGTTCGATACTACACTTCAACCTCCGATTTGTATCTTGAGGATCTCAAACATTAATATTGAATATTGTTGACTTCGAATATTGTAATTATGAAGTTAGACTTAAAGTGGCTGTACTGATAATTAAAACTCTTTAATTAAATGACTTGGTTCTAAAATATTTAGTTGAATGTGCTTCCAATATGACAAAATATCTTTACAACAATTGGAACTTGTTATAAAAAATAGTATATATATATAAATTATATATAAGTATAAATGTATTTAGTTGAGATGAATTTTTAAATTTTGTAATTTAGTTTGTGCGTTTTAAATTAGCCACAAACTCAGACTACTAAGAGCCCTAATTTTCCCCATTGCCACTTATGCCTCAGAGACCTGGACATTGAAGTTGACAATGAGACGTAAAATCGATGCTTTTGAAATGTGGTGTTATAGACGGAGACTACCGACACAGCTCACCGTATAAACATTTCAATTCTCGAACAACTGAATATCGAAACTAGACTGTCGATATCAATAAATCAATCATATTTAAGATACTTTGGCAACATATCCAGGAACACCAATGGCGTAGAAAAACTAATTGTGGAGGGAAAAGTTAACGGGAAACGTCCTAGAGGGAGATCTCCAAACTCCAAACCGTTGGGTGGACCAAATGAAGACGATAATAGGTCATAGTCTGCACGAGGCCAGTACTGCTAAGCAAGACAGAACAACATGGAGAGACACAATAAATGCGATATCGTAATGCCACCATGAGGAGTGGTGGAGGATTTTAAATTCGTATCTATCTCCAAAGAATAGCATATCGTTTGCCAATTTTATGACCCATTAAACATTTCTAAAAGTATTAAATACTTATTTGAATCATATACAGGGTGAGTCTTGAATAAGTGCAAATATGTTCAGGGGTTTGGGTATATTTCGACGCCAAGAAATTTTTTTGAATATTTGGAATTTTTTAATAACATTTTTGGAATTTTTAGTTATTTGGCAACAGTTTTTAGTTAACAAACATAATTTATTGATAATATGGAAACATAGGTATTAACAAATAAGAAAACCCAGAAAAGATACAGTGGTTCTCAAAATTAAAACAAAAAATCATTTTCTGGAAATTTTCAAAGTAAAATCAGAAAATGGGCTGTTTTCGACTTACTTCAAAAACGGTAAAGAGAAAATATATTTCTTTTATCGAGATTTACCAGCCCTGAAAATATTTGCACTTATTTAAGTACACACCCTGTATAGTAAATAAATTCTCTAGCATCAAGCAATTTGCCTTATCATGATTTTTGAGATATGACACTAAAATATGGGGTATAAAATGTCTTCCTGCTATTAAACCCTGGAAGTAAGTTCAATAAAAGGAAACTTAAAAGATATTTTAATTTTCTTATAGCTCTAGTTACGTTAAGGAAACAAGAGTTATATCCATTTTTAGACAAAGAGACGAATTACTATTTTCTTATAATTTGTTCATTTGAAATAAATTTAAAAATATATCATGGTGCAACAATTTTGGAACGATCCATTATACTTTATTTGGGTCAGATTTTAAAAACATCGTTCATTTTATATTTTTTTTTCTGTTAACTTTATGATTTCTGGGGCGCATTAATGAGTAATAAACCCGAACCTAAATTTGCGACTAATAAAATATTTTTACTGTCAAATTTACATTCCCGTTTTGTTTATACGGATTAGTCATGCCGTTTCATAAAATTTACCAGACACAATGATTAAAATCGCTTGCTTCTTAATCATTGTGTTACAATAATATTACAAAGAAATTTCAACATTACGGTATACCTGTTCTGTTAACCAAATATTTTGACGCTTATGAGAAGAAGTACAAAAATGCAGTTTTTTCAGATCACTATGCTACTTTTTTTATAAAACTAAAGATGCTGCACGCAAATTTGACTTTAGATCCTGAAATACAGGGCGAATTTGAAATTGTTGCATTTCTTTGATCCCCTTAGTATCTCGGTTATCTTATTACTTATCGAAAAGATGAAATCTGAGTCCCATAGAGTTTTCCACATAGAATTCAGTAGCGTAGCTAGATTTTTGCTGTCGTTCTTGAAATATATCCCAAATTTAGTTTTTTTTTAAATGGGATATCCTATATATTATTTTCATTTTATTTTCTTTCTTATGAGCTCTCTAAAAATATAACATAATCTATACTTATTTTCATAAATAAGGTAAAAAAATGCGTTATTTACTTTTTTAACATATTACAGCGCTTTCAGATGGAGCGGACCGTACGCGCGGAGCGTCCGCGCGGATGTTTTTTCAATATGGCTCATCCGGACGGAGCATACGCGACCCATGTGAAATCGTTGATATAAACTCATGGTACTTGCTCGAAGTCGCGGACGGTCCGTCGCGGACTGTCCCCTCCATCTGAAAACGCTGAGGCGGTCGGTTTCAAATATAGATAATCAAAACAATCGAATAATTTATTCGACGTCAAATTTTGGATATTGGCTATTCCACGCTTAGGTTCTGTGTGTAGGATTATTGCATAAGTGCATAAATGCATTAAAAATAATGCAAATAAAACGAACAAGGCAAATAAAATAAAATAAAATAATATACAGATTGTCCCATTAAAAAACATAAGTCTAAGTCATATTTTGGAAATGACAGCTGCCAGCGAAAAAATAGTTAGCGACTGGTTTGTACGCCAAATACTCTACGGGGTTTACTTTTCACCTTTTTGATAAGTTATAAGATAACCAAGATACAAAGGGGGTTGAAAAATGTAATATTTTCAAATTCGCCCTTTATTTCGGAAACCAAGGGGCTAGGACAAATCTGTATGTAGCATCTTTAGTTTCATAAAAAAGTAGCACAGTGATGTGAAAACTGCATCTTTGTATCTCTACTCATAAACGAGAAACCCCATAAACACAAAAATTGGGATACCCTGTACAGTAGGGTGAGCCAAAAAAACTAACCTATGGAATTTATGGGTTAAAATGAACCTACCGAAAAAAAAATATCCCCGGAAGGCAGGATTTTTAGCTCAATTTTAAAAGGTGTCGGTGGACATTCAAAGTTTTCTGTTTAAATAACAGGTGAAAACATCTTTTTCCATTAAAAGTACCATAACTTTGAAACGGTTTACGATAAAAAAAATTACATAGCGGATTCTTGTAGAGAAGAAAATTTCCTAAAAAATCTATCTGAGAGTAAATTTTTTCAACTCAAAAATTCGTATATTTGAAAGCTTTGAAAAGTGAAAAAAAAAACAGAATATGCGCAAAATATCAATAATTTAGTGTTTATTGATTAAAAATATTCATATTTAGCATTTAATTGAAATTACTCTCGGATAGATTGTTTAAGAAATTATGACCTACAATTTATACATTCAAAGTTATAGTACTTTTAATGGAAAGAGATTTTTAAACGTCTAATTTAAATGGAAAACTTAGAATCTTCACCGACAACCGACACGTTTTAAAATGGAGCTAAAAATCCTGCATTCCGGGGATATTTTTTTCTCGGTTATTAGGTTCATTTTAACCCATAGATTCCATAGCTTAGTTTTTTTGGCTCACTCTAATAACTAAAATATTGTCGAAAATGCAATATTTTCGAATTCGCCCTGCATTTCAGAAACCAAAGAGGCTTGGACAAATCTGTATGCGGCCTCTTTAGTTTCATAAAAAAGTAACACAGATCTGAAAACCGCATCTTTAATTGTATCTCTATTCGTTAACGTGAAACACCATAAAACACATGATAATGTACAGAATACCCTGTACATTATTAAGATTTTATTTAATTATTTCTATAAATATTGAAAAAGATATGATTGCTTTTTGTATATGATCCACATCTTAACCAAAAACGTTTTTTTCTTAATTCGAGCAGAAGAAACTTCTTAAGTAACTCTTTCTTATACAGCCAGTTAACAGAAACGATATTATTCATTAAAAATCTTGAATCACAATAGATTATTAAATGGAAACAAACACACTCCCACGAAAAGGATGATCTCAGAATATAGAGACTCCGTTGCTACTATTTATTTGTAATTCCTCAAGTTGCAGCCATATGAGCCGACTTACTCATATATTGTAATATACGACCCGTTTTGGTACAATAACTTATGTTCACTTAGTTCAACCAGTGCCGTAGATTACGCAATTTTTATGTCTTAAAATATATGACAAATTTGTACAGCTATTACTAAATTAATTTTGGGTAGTATGTAATTTGTTATTGAAATATTAGTTCAAAAAATGGAAAAAGAATTAAGTTAACTTCAATTATATATTGTATTTATTCAATAGAAATAAATCAACGTTAATACATTTTATAGAAATTGTACGACGCTGAGAGCCAATTTCCGAGAGATCGTGAACAAATTTGCGGTAATATTAGTCATCCATTCCGGACAGTCTGCGACATGCAATTCGTGATACTTTGCTGGCCAGACCATTCATTTTTATTAGAGAGTTACTAAGAGCTAAACTTTTCATCAATTATCTGCGTAATCACTAATATTATTTTAGTTTCTTACAGAAATATTTTTGTTAAAATCAAAATGTCGCATAATTCTATTTGATTATATAGGTTTATTTAAAATAGTAAAATTTTACATAAAAATAGTACATATTTTGATGTTTTCTAACTCAAAATCACATTAATTCAAAAACAGTGTATAAATCAGTGTTAAAACCGCAGTGATATAGTGTACTTAATATAATACCTACTTGTACACTGATGATGCAAAAAAAACGCAACGGAAAAAAATTTCGTCTAGTTTAAAATGTTATATTGTTTTTAAACTTTTAGCCCTATTTCCTTATATCAACTTTAATTCGTAAACTCAGATTCCTATAAATTTTAATATTTGATTTATTATACAGGATTAACCGAAGAGTTGTTTTTTGCGCTATCTTTAAAACACTCTGTGCTATAATTTCGTGAGCAAATTTTCCTAAAACATTATTTTTTAGTCAGAACCATGTCTCCTGAATATTTTGTTTTTTAACTCATGTGTTGACATGCCTTGGTGTTAAGTGCAAAATGAACTTTGCCACAAACATTTTGCAATTTTTTCAATTATCGTTACTTTTTGATGTTATGCTTCATAATTACAAGGTGGCTTTGGTGACTATTGTTCAGTACGATTGAATATGGTTCTTAGTGTCGAAGATTGTAGCGTTTTTTAAACAACTACCACTGCGAACGGCAGCTTTTCATCGGAGAGCAGTGGATAAGGTATTTCACTGGAAAGAAAACCAATTAATAACAATAAACAAAAGAAATAGATATTGGTATATTACTTAAAACTAATGACTATATTTATTCATGATGTTATTTGCTGGTATATGACATTGTAGAATTCTAATAAATATATAGTGGTTATATGTCAAAAAAAATGGTGTTAAGAGTTGTACTAAATATCTATGAAAGTAATACCATTACAAGACGTAACGTAATGAAACCTAAGATCTAAATCATATTTTAAATATTAAATCGACATGAATGTTCTTAACAATCTAACCACTAAACATAGCCTGTACGATATTACTTAAGATGTACGTTATTGTTTAAGACTGAAAATGTTTTAAATATTAAATGTAAAACTAGAATTTAAATCTACACTTAGCTGTTCTTTATGTAATCTTGCTTCAAACAGTAACAGCGTGAGGTGGTCTCGCATCTCTGTACTCGGCTACTCAATACAAGAAAAGGGGGCCAGAATGAGGACACCATGAATTGATACAGCCGTAACTACTGACTAGACTGAGAAATGGGAACGAAGCAGCATGGGGCTTACGCTACATCCATACTGTGGCAATATGGGGACACTACCCGTACCTTGGAACACTACTAGGACCTTGGATAATGACCGAACCTTGAATCAATACACAGATATGGGACACCTGCCCATACCTTGACACAGTCCGTCCATAAGACCCTAAAACATGAAACTCGTGTTTAGAACCTGCCCAGGTATAATAAACACAACAAACATATCTCGAAACACATTTCCGAGGGCTCAATAATAAACCAAGAAACTGTCCTTTCTTCCATGTAACATTCTGGAGGACAAAAGCAAAAGAACACCAATGTGCCAGCAAAATACAAATACGAGTTAAGGTGGGTCAATCCAAAACTCTACCCTAAAAATATTCAATGATAATAACGAATCTAATAAAGATAATATCTCATCTTTACCTGTTGCTTCGAAATGGCAGCTGATTCAGATTTTGCAGCAAGATTTAAATTATTACCATTTCTAAAAACCGGGTGAACAAAAGTGAGGTTAAGCGCGGAGAGCGACCTAGTCTTGGAGCGATGTTGACAGCGCCTCCACAGAGCAGTGAAACGATAACAGGGTTGGCGATTAGGGAACGTAAAAATTACGCCAAGCGTGCCAAATCAATTATCAGGCCTGAACGATACGGAATCCGATGACGATACGCCAGACATCATATAAATCATATATAAAAAATACATGTAACGAACTAAAAACGTTACAAGATTGTGCAAAAGTCATTGATTGATCTTACTGAAGATGGCCGAAATTATGAATAAGGTACCTGAACCAATTAAGGCCACGTTAAGGTTTAAAGGGGCATTGCAAGAAAAATATTAATCCTACCCTTGTAGAAACTATTGGGGAATAATTAGCGCTTCATATATGTTGATCCTACATCAAAAAAATATATTTTTTTGTTTGTTTTGTGGATTTTTTTTGTTTTTTAAAAAACACTGCAATTGGCCTTATTGGGTAACGCAGGCACCTTTAAAGGCCACGTGCAGAAATTGATAAATAGGAGCTATTACAATAAAAAAAAACAATTTTTTCTTAATAACATTTTTATTTAACCAAGAAACTTACTAAATTTCGCAATCGTTTCACAAACAAACTTGGTTTTATTATCCCTGCATGACCCGACACATTCCTCATGGACGTATCGGCAACACAACACACAAAGTCTCATGTATAACACCCTATCTTCCTTACAAATAAAGTAGTACCAACTCTCCGTTGATGGCTTTTTACTTTTTGAAGCTTTATTTTTATGCTTAACTTTGGAAGTTGAAGGAGTTAAATTTTCTCTGCTACTCGTAGAACGCTCGGTGATTTCTGGGTGCCTGGCAAAAAATAATTTTATCCATTTTCTGCCAGCATTTCCTTTTCTCGATTAAAACAGCGTCTAATATTTCTAGTGTTTGCAAATGTATACACCGACTTTCGAATGATTTTGTTTGTCAAAGGTACTCCGATATTACCTAACCATATAATACGTTGACATAACTCATTTTCTTGTTCTGCGGTTAGTATTGAGGATTTCCCAATTTCGTAACCAAACTTCCAGTTGTGAACCATGTCGAAGGGTTCGTCTCGAAATATCATAGCGCTTAGCAGCTGTCAGGACAGGCATTCCCTGATTTATACTCTCAAGAGCTCTCCTCAACTGCTGCTCGGACCATTTTGCTCTTTGTGTGGGTGGCATGTTCTGAGAATAAAGAATAAAATAGGTAAGAACCTAATAAGGCCACATAGTTTCTAACAAGGCCACTAAGATGGCTTTATTAGGAACACATAACCTTAAAACAACAAACCCTCATAACTTCTTTAAAGTTGAAAACAACAAAAAACCGAAATTAGTACCATTAAGCTACCTTACCTTGGTAACTCCTTATGTAAAAAGAAAATTTATAAAAAAACAATTTCAATAAAAAATCGGAAACAACATATACAAGAAACCCGTTAACGAAAACGGCTACAAACCACGATGTACTGTAACTCCATCTGTTGGCGATTTTTTGAAACCATCCATAGACTAAAGTCATAGAGCGCATGGGTATACATTATTGTTAGTCACAGTTTTTACGTCAAGTTTGTTTTGTGTCGCTAGGGGGCGTATGGCCTTATAGGAGCACTGGCCTTAATTGGGTAAAGTACCTTATTTTTTGGTCCTTGAAGAAGAATGGGAAAACATAACACAATACAGACTCATTGCAATACAGACATTTGCAGACTCATTGGCAGTATGAAAGTATGAACCGATGACTACAGACAGTTATAGCAGCCGAGGGAGGCAAACTACAAAGTATTAGAGTATTTTTAAGTTTTATGTTTGCTTGTACACTTAGTTATTACAATTATTTTTTTTACTAATATTTTATTTTTTTTTATTACTAATTGTTACTAATATTAATAAAAATCAAGCCTGTATCGTTATTTTTTAACGTTTTATTATTTAAGTTTTAATATAGACTTCTAATGCAGTGTCGATATGGCATAGGACAATAGTCACCAAAGCCACCTCGTGTTATTAAAAAATAACAACATAAAGTAATGATAATTGAAAAAATTGCAATTGTTGGTGGCAAGTAACTAAGAGCGAAATGAACTGTTCGTTTCGCTCTTAAAAATTAACTAAGGCATGTGTTGACTTGTCTTGAAAAATTATCTCTATAATAAATTCGGGAGCTACTTCTTGCTCCATTAAAATGAGATAAAGCTCATTATTTGCATCCTTCCATCCCCACTCTAATGGGTCAGGAGAGTAGCCTAACCATTCTTGTATTTGGTTATAAATTCTAAAGATATGGAATTTTGCGGCATCTGTGGTGGGAGGAAGAGCAGCCAAATTGAAGGTTGTGCTAAGATTTTGTCTAGCGGTTATAGCATTGTATTTTTTAAATCTTAATTCACCTAGTGAAATTGTTGAAGTTCCTCCGTAAAGAGATACTAAAAAGCGCTCGCCAGCTTTCAAGGCATCATCAATATCACAATATTAGCTTAACCCGCACACTTTCATAAGATTTACAGACTGATCAGCTGTTTAAATCCTGAATCGACTTGTCTTGATTCTGCGTGGGGGGCGCCTACTATGTTATGCAATGATCGAAACTAGGAAAGCGATTTTAGGGATGACCGAGATATGCGTTGCCGGCGTCTTTTAGATTGTACCTATGTGTAGTACATTTCAAGAAGATTTTCCGAAAATGGAATATTTTGCATACTTCACAGAAACACGGCTCGGCGTGCTAATAAATAAAAATTTGCACGACACAATATAACTAGTCAAAAGTCCACAGCTCGACGACACTACTTGCAGTACTGCCTGGTACTACCCAAGCACTACCTAGTACACAAATTCCGCCCCTAGTCTGCCTAAGTACCAGCAAAGTCCTGCACAAGTATTAGCTTAATTCGGGTTTCTCTTATTACCGATTCTGAACCGTCCTAGAACTGTGATGCGTATGCGCAGAAGAAAATATGAAGACATTATTTCATTTGCGCATGCGCTGCAGAGTTCTAGGACGGTTCAGAATCGGTAATAACAAGAACCCGAACAAAGCTATTGTCTAAGTAGAAACTTCCCAGCTATCTACTGTCTAATCGACTGCTCAGAAATAATATGTAAGCCGCCCGACAGTATACTTGCAGTACTGCTCAAAATTTTTTACAGCTACTGTCCAAAATTTTTCATCCATCGATCTTGTCACTAGCCTTTTTATAAACAGCAAAATATTTACTTATTTCAGGTTAAAAACGAAAATTCGCTAAAAATTGTTATGTTGGTGCTCCTTCTACGTGCCTGTCTTGGTAACGGTGCTACTTAGGAACCTCGAAGGTACCTCTAATTATAGAAATTTTATCGGTCTCTCATTTATCTTCCAACATATTTTCTTTAAAAATTAAACGTTTTTGAATAAATGGCAAATTTAGGAAGAAATGCCAAAAATCCAACATGGCGGCGCCATTTTGACAATGTTCCCCTTATGGGAGGCATGGGGACTTTTAGTATGTTCAACAGGACCTTTAAAGCTATCAATTAAGACTAATGGCAGCTTTATGTTATTTTGTTCCCAATTCGCCCTATAGAAAATTTCTAAGTGCCACGCATTACTGGATAGAAGCGAGAGTATGAATATTTTTATTATAGAAACAGGGAAGTATCTGATATTTTCAGATAAAATGTATGTTATTTTGTAATATAATGTGGTGTTCATTAAAAAAATAAATGTTTACCAGATATTTACTTATACTGAACTACCTAATTATATTATACCTACTGAAACACCTGAAATAACAGTTTTTAAACTTTTACAAGCACAAAAATTTATCACTAGTTTTCAAATATTGCATTGGAACATCATAATTATATTTAATAATCTTTATTTATACATCATTATCATATTCCTTTCAAATAGACAGTTGTAAATACATGTTATTATTCGCTTTCAGTAAATACATTCGCTTCAATGGCGTGCCATTAACGTTGTTGGCCAACAAAATAAAGATAAACAACGACAGTGTCATTTAGATTATGACCGGTTATTGGTAATATATCGCTAAAATCCTTAAATACAAGCTTTTGTAAATATTTAAAGCTATTTATGGGCGTCCATGGTCATCAGTGTCAGGGATTCCGTACGCGATTCTTATTTGTAAGCCAGCGTTCAGACGAGTTTATCGTAAAATAGACTTAAGATTTTATGTCAACACAATTAGAAAGCTATCGAATTCGACAAGTAAACAGCTCTATATTGTATTTGTTTCATTTTCACGTAGGGAAAACGCGATCGTGTTTATTAGAAACGCGCCACGTGATTTGTGAACTAATTTTCTTCGATACAAATTATGTGTTTAATAATATTTATAGAATTTTTTTAAGTAAATAGGCCGCTCAAGGGGAAATTCACTTTCGGATTTCGTCTATAAAAATAAATATATATTTCTATATTCTGTTTAATGAGAGAATATTTGACAGCCACAGCTATATCTGTCATTTTAATTCACAGGAAGATTGTATTTTCTGTCATTTTTTGGAATCGTGTAATGAACAGTGCTTTCAATAAAATGAATACAATGAAAAATATACAAAATAATATACATTTACTGATTTTTTTCGAAAATCGACAACTATGAAACTATGAACCCTTCCTGGACACAAACGGTACATTTGTGAAACAGGAAATTGTAGAGAGAAACAGTTCTATAACATAGATATAAGATTTTACGAACAGTGCTTTCAATAAATGAATACAATGAAAATATACGAAATAATATACATTTACTGATTTTTTCGAAAATCGACAACTATGAAAAACTATGAACCCTTCCTGGATACAAACGGTATATATTGTGAAACAGAAAATTGTACAGAAAAACAAGCCCTATAACATAGGATACAACATTTTAATGAACAGTTCTTTCCAAAAAATCAATAAATTGAAAAATATACGAAATAATATACATGTACTGATTTCTTTCGAAAATCGACAAATATGAAACTATAAACCCTTCCCGGACACAAACGGTTCATTGTGAAACAGGAAATTGTAGAGAGAAACAAGCCCCATAAGATAGGATACAACATTTTAATGAACAGTTCTTTCCATAAAATCAATAAAATGAAAAATATACGAAATAATATACATGTACTGATTTCTTTCGAAAATCGACAAACTATGAAAATATGAACCCTTCCCGGACACAAACGGTACATTGTGAAACAGGAAATTGTAGAGAAAAACAAGCCCTATAACATAGGATTCGACGTTTTAATGAACAGTGTTTTCCATAAAATCAATAAAATGGAAAATATACGAAATAATATTTACTGATTTCTTCGAAAAATCGACTACTATGAAACTATGAACTCTTCCCGGACACAAACGGTACATTGTGAGACAGGAAATTGTAGAGAGAAACAATTCTATAACACAGGATACATCATTTTAATGAACAGTGCTTCCATAAAATCAATAAAATGAAAAATATACGAAATAATGTACATATATACTGATTTTCAAAATCGACTACTATGAAACTATGAACCTTCCCGGACACAAACGGTACATTGTGAGACAGGAAATTGTAGAGAGAAGCCTCATAACATAGGATAACATTCCAATGAGCAGTGCTTTCCATAAAATCAATAAATGAAAATATACGAAATAATATACATATACGTTATTTATCGTGTCAAGAGTCCATTTCACTACTCAAAGTAGCAAAATATGCGTTTTATGTAAACTTGGCTAGGCATTTTAAACAAAATGAAGAAGGAAATTAAAGTTAAAGATTATACTATATCTGTATTTTTTAGACAACTTCTTTATTTTTAATATTTTGATTTTCAACCATCAACAAAATATTCTTTATGTTTGGTCTAAATTTTCTCGAAAATAAAGACATAATTTGAAATGTTAACGACATTATACAGATACAATACAGAAATAGATTGAAGTTTTGTGATTCAGTGATTTATAATTTATATGGTTTTGTAACAAATTGCTCTCTAGTTTATGGTAAATGCTGAAGCCCTGCAAACCTTAATCAAAGCACGTGTGTTTAGAGTTTTGGATATGGCTTAACACGACAAGATTGGGCTAAACCTTCGGCAGATTCTTTCGGCCATATACCCGCTTTACCCGACCCCTGAGAGCGTAATAGACACTTAACATCAAAATTTTAGACCGCTTCGTTTAAAGCTGTACCTAAACTGAATTGTTGAAGTTGACAAGTCAGTCGAACAATGGAATTAAGCCGAGAAAATTTTTGCGCAATAATTTTTTACAATTTTTTGCCAAGTTGCTTTCTTGTTTCGGCAATAAGACCCCACATCGGTCGACAACTTCTTGTTGGTATGGAAAATTTTAACGTGGACGGATTAATCTTAGCGACGATTCAAGAACAGGTCCACCAACAACGGCAATCACCCAGGAAAATGTGGAAGTTGTACGTAAGCTGATCCAGATATCGTAAAACTGAAGCATCATTGAGCATTTCAAAGACCTCAATGCAAAAAATTGTGCATGAAGAATTATCTGTAAAAAAATTGGTTTCCCGTTAGATACCACATCTGTTGACGGAAGAACAGAAAGCAATTAGGGTCAATTGGTGACAAAAAAACTCCACCGTTTTAACGCAGGATATTCAAAAATATATACTGTATTATCAGTGGTAATGAATCCTGGATTTACTCTTACGAACTCTTATGAATTCAGTCAGCTGTTTGGGTGTTCCGAAATGCATAAAAACTGATGAAAGTTATCCATTCTAAAAGTGGTTCCAAAAACATGATGGGTGCATTTGTCTCAAAAACGGGCCATGTAGCAACAATTCCTCTGCAAGATCAAAGAACTGTTACTGTTGATTGTCACATATCTATTTGTAATTACTGAGATTCGAAAAAACAACCCTCGACACACGACGAATGATCCTTCACCAAGACAATGCAAGTTTCCACACAGCTAAAAAACATTTGAGTGTCTAAAGCGCTAAAGCATCGAAATGTTAGACTATCCTCCATACAGTCCCGATTTAAGTCTTACGACTTTTTTACTTTTCCTAAAATTAAGAATGAACTGTGGTGAAAGGTTTCATTCCTCAGAAGATGCAGTCACCCCCATTCAAAATGGCAAACATTTGATATTGACACACAGGGTCCGGCCCACTGCGTCGGGCATCCATTCAACACTTCTAAGTTATTTACTATAGAAGCTACGACGAACTATCGCCGGACCCTGTATGCTAATCACAATTATTTGCCAAGCACACGAGTTCGACTTAACTTTCTTGGTTCCCTGTATACCTATTTACTTTCTTAAACAGTGATTAGAAAACACCTATAATTTGAAAATAATTAAGGAAAAATGCAGCTATATAGTTACAATCAGTCGCTTAATGCAAAATGTTATTAAATTCAAGTATAGTTAGTTGGTTTTTCTAAATGCTGCAGCTAGGAAATTTGTAATTACAAGTACTGGATTTTTTGTGCGGTACATTTTTATTCTTTTAAATTCTGAAGGTTGTCTATCATAAAGAACTAGAAATATAATTAAATTTAATATTTGGGAAATTTAAAGTTTATGTTTTAAGTCTATTTCCTGCGTTCCTGCAAGATATTTAATTTTTATTTGGTTATTATTAATATTAATACGCTTAACATGACTCAACATTTGTAAATTAAAAATGACGTAGTAAAGACGTATAACAAGTCTGGTTTTTACTATGGAATGTAATTACAGAAACAAAAGTGACTATAATAGCAACAAATACTATAATACTTATTAAAATACTAATATTACAACGATGTTTCACAAAGAACCAACCACAGACACAGTACTATTTACTAAAAATAAATGTTCGAGGATTCTACTGACCCCTCTTAAAATATTAGCCAAATGATCACACGTAGGCACGTACTGAACGAGGCTTTTAATGATGAAAGCTTCTTTGACGCGGTGGAATTTATCCCCAAGAAGTCTAACGTGGTATGTATCCAACGTTGGATAGATGGATTTCATATCTACACGCCCACACGATGCGATGTAGCAAATGTTCGTATGCCCAACGTTGGAATGTACAATATGATCGCTAGTTACAAAGGCTTTCATGATATGCAGAAGACTGGCGGGAAATAGATAGGGCTGTGCCTCTAACATTTTGCATGTATACCATGATAGTGGACCCATGATTACCTATGGAGCAGTTGCTTGGTACACAAAACTAGAGCAACGTACAGCAAGGCAAAACCTGTGCAAAGTACAGAGACTGGCATCTATCTGCATGACAGGTGCCATGAGAAAATGTCCAACACCAGCAAAGAGGTCATCCTAAACCTAACACCACTGCACATTGTCGTCGGTAGATAATGCCAATGCGACAATGGTTAGAATGGTCGTTGACAAAGACAGTACTGGAAGAATTTTCAGGTTATGGGCCTGGAACACCTTCAAAAAGAAAATTCCAGTCTTCCCAGTAGATGACATACCTACCAAGAATGTACAATTTCGAGAAACACCTCTCTGTAGTATTGATCATTAAAAAGGATTGGATGACATAAACGTTGGCTTAGCATATAAAAGACCATACCATAACGTAGTATAGTGATGCTTTCAAAACCTAAGCTGGGACAGGGATAGGCCTATTTGGGCCGAAAACTAAATATTCCGAACCAATCAATGGGCACCTACTCCAGCATCCTTCAGGCAGAAATCTACACTATACAATGGTGCTTACAACTTATCTTACATAGCAACTATCGAAAACAGGAAATAGCCATCTTACTCGATAATCAAGCAGCACTAAAAGCTCAGTAACCAATCAGTTCGAAGTTGGTCAAAGAATGACTAGAGAAACTAAACAAATTTAGCAAAGAAAATAAAGTCCTCCTACTCTGCGGACCCCTCACCTAGGAATAGAAGGTAATGAAAAAACAAATGATCTAGCTAGAAAAGGAGTGAACACTCCACTAAATGGACCAGAGCCGTTCTGCTTTCCCAGCGGAAACCAACTTAAAACGGAACTCAAGGACCTGGAAGACTCCATCCGTAACCTGGAAAGGACTCTCCAAAGGTCTGGAGACACTCGAAAACGTTTCTCAGAATCCAGGCGGAGAAAAAATCAAGATTTTTCGCTTTGGGTAAGTAAGAACAATCTTTGGATTGTCACAGGGTTTCTAACAGGACACTGTCTCCTCAACGAACATCTCAATAGATTGAAGCTGAGGAAAGAATGGTGAATACAGATTCTGTGGGAAATTGGGGGAACACTGAGTGCGCCGAGGCGACAACCGTTCGTGCTATAAATTTTGGTACGGCTGAGGGTGGAGATGAAGAGTTGGCCTCTGCGGGGCCGTCTCAGATACTGGCATTTGTCAAAGCTCTGAGATTGTATGATGAAATATAACTCGTTATAACTCAAGAAAAGGAAACACACAATAGTTGTGGTGGTCAAGCCCCCTCCTAAACATTCTACAATTATGTAATACAATATGATCGAAAAAAACACTGTCATTTTATATAAAATTATGCGGGAAATGTCATCGATCGTCATTTAAGCCAACTGACGCCGTTTCTATTCGATCATACGGGTATTTGCTATATTGTGTTGGACCGCTTAACGATTTATCATTTTATCAATAACATTTTATCATTCTGTGGCAGAAACAATCCATTGTCTTCTGCCATCACATTTTTTCCACAAACTGGATAGTGGCGTAGCGCAAGTGGCGCAAACCATATTTTTGGATAAGACGGTTTTATCTGGGAGTTTTTGCAAATTCGGTTACTCGGTAGCCGGTAGCCGGCCGGTCGGTTCGATAAAGGCCGCGTATTTCGGCCTCTTTGAAGAACTTTTATGATAGCGGTGGCGGTTTAATTGAGGGGCAAAACGCACGAAAACCAACCAGCCATTGTGGAGTTTCGATGATTTTCGTCCATTGTTAAAGTTAACTATGCCCGTCTGTCTGGCCGGCCTGAAAACCAGTTGGGAATTGGGAATTTGTTGAAATTTCGTGGTAGAAGATAAATTAAATAATACGTTAACTTATACAGGAGAATTTATACTGGAAATTTTTGAATAGATACTGCATAAAAATAAGCGTCATTAAAAAATCTGTATATAAATTATTTAAATTTAGAATTTTTTTACCATATTTAAAAAGATAATGTTTCAAACAACTTTCAAATATTAATTAATTAATTATTATTTTAAAAATAATAGGTATGTAACTATAATCTGTGCTATAATGTTGATTCACGGGAGTAAAATTTATTAATATTAATGAATATTGAAAATTCAACAATTTAAAAATTCCAAAAAACCTTTTTGTAGTGCCCGTTGCGAAGAAAATAAAATACGATCGAAAAGAAATCGACGTCAAAGGCGGATGGGGAATGACGATCGATGATAATTTTGGCGAGGTCAAGCCCTAGACGTCATTACTTGACCCTGACTCCTTTGCTGACCCTTCTTTATTTTTTAATGGTACTTAGTGCCGAAGGTTGTAATTCATATTTATGTTGGGTAAAAATGATTTTTAAATGGTTCAGTTTAAAATTCGAGAAAAAATATTTTTTTTGGAAATATACAGAGTGTTTCAAAAAACATGTGCCATCTCTCGTGAGATTCCTCACATAAAAATAAAATTTATTTATATAAACATAGATCCGATTCTACTTTGTTTCGTAGCTACAGGGTGTTAAAGTCTTAATAATCTTTCGATTTATGAGGGTAAAAGTTACTATAAGTGCTACATATTTTAATACTAAAAAAGTGTCGATAAATTTATCAGGCACGTGTATATGGGTTATCACTGGAATATTTTTCAAAAAAAAAACATGTGCGCCACTGACTTTTTTCTTTTGATATCAAAGTTGTGTAGGCCGTTTAATACCAATTAAAAGTTATTTCTTGATATTTTGTTGAATTCGGCCTCCTTGATGATATAAACGCAATTTTATTAATCACAATTAATAAAATTGAAATAAAAATAATAAATATTATGCCCGATATTATGTAATTTATTATTATAACGTAATTTATTATTAAATATTATTACTATTAGTCCAACCTACTGCAATTTCAAATAAAAAAATATTGGTATTTAAGATAATTCCAAAAAACCTAATTTTAAAATGTTTTAACATGCTGTATAACAATTCTAAAACTATGCATTTCCATACCCATGTTTATAGGAACTCTTTTCGAATTTTTTGATGAGGAATCAATAACTACTTATTTAAAACTTTCACAAGTTAATGATATTAACATTTTTAAAGGTTGCTACAGGACAAATTGCTATATATTAGGATCAAGGCAAATTAATAAAATTGCGTTTAACTCATCAAGGAGGCTGAAATAGACAATAAAAATATCAAGAGACAACTTCTAATCGGCATTAAACTGCTTACACCATTTCGTTAACAACAGAAAAAAAAAGTCAGTGGCGTACATGTTTTTTGAAAATATTTCAGTGACTTTAACACCCTCTAGCTACAAAAACAAAGCAAAATCGGATCTACATTGGATATGAAAAAAATAAATTTGGCTTTACGTAAGGAATCTCCCTACGAGATGGTGTTTTTTCAAACACCCTGTACTTAGATTTGAGTGTTTGAAACGTACTATCTTTTATAATTAGTGTTAATTTTGCGTTGAAGTTTTGTCAGTTTTTAGATGATGAAATGAAAGCAGTACCTGGTTATTGTCATTCCCGATCGTACGGTAATTTCAAAATAAAGTTTTCTAACAAACGGTTCTATTTAAAATAATGGGAAAAAATACAGAATATCAGTATATAACTCGCAATGAAGTGTACAATGAAGTGTACTAGTACTATGAAAGATTACTGTGTACTTAACTTAAAGGGTATTTCAAAATATTTTAATTCCAGTTTGGAGAAAGTAATCAGTCATACCTTACTGGACGTTTAAAAGACTAGTGCTACCGTGTTCCTTACTACTCCGTCCAAGATCGAGATTTGGTAGAGCCTAATCAATCATGTCAAGTTGATAGCACGTACTTAGTTCTAAACGAAGAAAAGCTATATACTTGAAAAGCTTTTAAATATAAAAATATATGGAGGAGACTGTTATAAAGCATTTTTGATGAAAATGGAAATTAAGTTTCTGTGATGATCTTGTTTTCAGTAGATATTTAATGTAATCTATATGTGCTTTTATTGTATAATTACAAAATATTTAATAATTAATTTGAACAGTAATTTAAAAAAAGACTTAAAAAGAAAATAATTAGTTACATACACAAAGCAATCATTACTTTCTTGTCATATATCTGGCAATGTATATTTTCGCAAACTAATAATCTTTAACTTTTCATTTAAGCAACATCAATTTTTATTGTTTTTGTTAACTTGATCTTAACGCGAACTGACGCTACCAATAGCCATTAACAGTACTTCGCTTGAAAGAAAGTAAGTGATTTAAGAGGTTCTTTTAAAATGAGACATTAATGTTACCGATAAGCTGTGACATAATCGATACTTCTTTGTGACGTAAATTTCTTAATTACGCTCTCTCTTTCTCTTGTAAAGCATAATTGCAATTTAGGTATTATTGTCGATAATAAATTATATTTGGCTCTTTAAGGTACATTTCTTAAGTTTGCGTACGTCAAATTTCAGAAAATAGATAGTTACATCAGGTTACATGACTTAAATTCTGATTTAACGAATAGAAAAATGTAATTTTATTATTTCCTTTTTCTATGATAATAAATGACAAATAAAAAATGCAACTGCTCTTTCAATTCGCATCTGCCATATTGGATCCGCCATTTTGAATTCTGCCAATCCAATGTCAGATTCATGATCAGCGACCTAAAAACCCCCCTATACCGATTTTAGTTAAGATCCTTGCGATTTTCGAAAACCATGACTTGTGGTAGGTTTTTTGAGGTTAGAAAAAATATGAAACATGCTAGCTCAATTCTGAGGGGTGTTTTGAGTTTATCATTTTTTTTTATTTTTATTTAGGGAACAAGTGTTTTTAAAAAAAAAGTTTCAAACATAATCCCGACTTTGAAAGAGAGAGAAAGTTGAGAGAGAGAAATCGTGTTTAAACCCATGAATACTGTTTTAAACCCATCATAAATAATTGACCAACCTATCCAAACCTAAACACATATTTTGTTTAAAAATTAAAAATCAAAAATTTTGTGTGCACTACGTGCGCATATTGAAGCAAAACCTCTATTCGTCCATCACACCCTAATGACGATGGAAACGAAACATACTTTCCAGGGTAGGGCCAAATTTGGTCGCGATCGGACGACATCCATTTTTGACGTTTCTTACATCAAAACTGACTGTCACAGTCACACCTGTCGTACACGGTCAAGTTGGCCTTGATCCAATCTATCAACATACCAAATTTCATTTAATGCGCTCTTAGAGCCCTATCTACATTCCGAACTTCAGCCCCCTAGCTCCTATAGGGCTCGAGTTACGCCACTCCAAAGACCCATCTTAACTTCCTAATGGGCTTACCATTTATTCGATCGTACTTTTGTGACGCGTGTCGCGGCCTTGAATTTTTACTACCATCACGCGTAAAAAAGTTTCACTTCAAAAAACATGTTTTTTCAACTCTGCTATGTTGTTTCAAACTCTGCTATAATTCTACCTGTACATCAAGTAAATTAGACAGTGATTATTCAGTTACTTTATGTAAATATGAAAACAATCATCATGGTCATTGACCTATTTTTTTTATAAACATAATATAAATATTAATGCCCCAACAGTAGGATAAGGAAATATTTGACCATAATAGTATAAACTATAAAGATAATAAAACATTAGCAAACTAAAGATAATTAGCACAGTAGGTTAATAGCTTTGTCAGTGATATTGTGAGCAATCCCATAATCTACTTTACACAACGACAATTTTATTGTATTTATTAGTTGACCTTCACTAACGCTAAATTTTGAAGAAAGCAGGTGTTTTTGAAATGACACGATTAGTAACTAATATCGTGGAAATTATTATTTTATTTGAGTGAGTTACTTTTGTAAAGTATGTTGCAATACAGTGTTGGTATTTTATATTGTTGGCACATTTACTAAATAGACATAGAACAGTATAAACAATTAAGTTAAACCTTTTATCAATTTGTAAATGTACTTAATTACATTATTATTATTAATAAATCGATTGAACTTGTGATGCCAATTTTTAAAACAAATATGCGGGATCATTCTTAAAATTAGTAGAAAGCTGATGTTTATATTTCATGATATTTATGGTAAACTTAGGTAGTATACCTAAATTTGTTGCTATTTTAATTACTGCCTTAGTCGTTAGAAGCCTACATAATTTTACAAATGTATAGTGCAACAATCTTAAGAGATAATAATAAAGGTTAATCTACAAAATAAATATGTCTGAACCTTCATGGATAGTAAAAAACAGTAATAACCTTATTTAACATGCTGATTTCATTGGATAATCTGAAAAGGAAATGTGATTTGAAATATAATATATTTTAAACATAGGCGGATTTTTAAACAAAGCTATATCATTACAGTTGAGAGTTGGAACGTTTGGTGTTACACAGCAAAATAAAAACACTAAATCACCACAATACACCAAAAAACTTTAACTTTTACACTGGACGCGCATTTCGCTAACCATGTTAGCATCATCAGCAGATTATTATAAACTGACTCAGTCAAAAATGACTCAGTCCGACTCAGTATAAACTGACTCAGTTTATTCTCATCTGCTAATGATGCTAACATGGTTAGCGAAACGCGCGTCCAGTGTAAAAGTAAAAGTGTTTTGGTGTATTGTGGTGATTTAAAGCTATATCTCCAAAAAATAACTTATAACATTCTATTCATTTTTAATTGAGTAAATTAATTTAAAATATAAATCTAAGGAGAAGCAAAACATATTTGGTTGAAAATATCTTCAACCAAAATATATAAATATGGTGGTTCAATAAAAAAATTCAAATAATGAACTGACATTCACCAAATAAAAAGATGCAAAACATACTTATTTGCTAAATATGAGTACCTAATATCTGTTTGGGACAGTCTCAGGGACAGTATACTTGTATGATGTTTTAAGCCGGATTAGCAGGTAATATATGTATATAAAGTATCGTTTATTACTTACATTAATATTTTAAACAAATAATACAATAATTGAGTTACGAAATTTTGTTATTATCCAAATTCAAAACTCTTCTACTCACTTACGTGTTTACTTAATTGTAGTTTCCAAAAAATACCACTACACGCAGATATATTCCTAATGAATCATGTCATAGTATTGAACATAAAATGGCTAGTTTAAATTTCTTAGTTCATAGATTACTTAGTTTTCCACTTTCCAACGAAAGATATGGAATAGAAAGAGATTACATTAGGAATGTAGCTGAGTGTAATGGATATTCTCCTTCACTAGTTAATAAAGTAATTAGAAAACGTAGGTATAGGTTAATGATTTCTGAAAATTCGACTTTTCAAGTGGAGAAAGATACGTCAAAATATTTTTCAATACCGTTTGATAGACAGTTATTCCGTGGTCTAAAAGGATTTTTTAAGAATGTCAATTATAAACTTGTGTATAGTGCTAATAATAAATTACAACAATTATTAGGTAATCCAAAAGATAAAACATCTCTACTGGAAAGGTCGCGAGGGGTGTCTCACTATTGAAATTACATGTACAATTTCTTGGCAGTCGCTGGCAGTCATTGGCAGTCTTATGGCAGTCGCCTATAATAATTACATGGCAGTCATAGGCAGTCTTGTTCATAGTCATTGACAGTCGCTTAGCAGTGGAAGGATATTTTGGCAGTACGTGTACATTTTTTACCCGAGTGAGACACCCCTCGAAAGGTCGGGTATTTATGAAATTTCTTGTAAAGATTGTAATCAGAAATATGTTGGGCAAACTAGAAGATCAATATTAACTAGATTTAAAGAACATTTAGCTCAGGTAAGATATGGTAGACATGATAAATCTTGCATTGCCGAACATATTGTTGGTAAGGGGGTATGGGAGGGGGTTAAAAATTTTAAAAAATCGTAACTTCAAAATTCCAGTAGCTAGCGAAACGCGGTTTTCAATTTAAGATTAGGAATAATATTTGCAACAAAATTTGTAATAACATCAAAATCAGTCAAAGTCGCAGTTTTTGAGATATTGTGATAATTTTTGAGATACCAATTTTTGAGATACCGTGTTTCCGTAGTCCGTTTTTGAGAAAATCCGTGTGGAGAACTCCAAAGTCCCATCGGACGTGACCCCAGGTGGCAGATAGGGGAAATAACCACGGACCAAAATTGGAAAAATTCAATTACTTTGAAACTAAAAGAACTGCCTACCAACTTTTTATTAACATATTTAGTATGGGCGGCTATACGTGCCTCCCGCCAATTTTTTCAAATGGAACGAGGGTGGCTCATTAGCATATTTTGAAAAAGCATTTTTTTACGAATAATTTGGTACCACACACTTGGTGTTTCGAGTCAAATTGTCATTATGAACCGCATGTTGCAATTTCAAATAAACCATATTCGAAAATGTCAAAAGTTGATATGTCATATATTTCATTTGAGTCATTTTCTATCCAATAAAGCAACAAAACACCGAGGGTACCATTTAAAATCAAAAGTTGTAGTCATTTCCGGTGAAACAGAATGTGGCCAAAAACAACTGAATACATCAATTAATCCTAATTTATGTCATATATTAATATAATAAATCTCGATTTTTTATCTAAAAAAATAAAAAAGTTATAGGGGTGAGCCACTTTTGAGACGCACCCGTTATATCTTGACGTAATAACTACATACGAAACACAAACTAAAGCTTAGAGAAAATTCACATTTACAAAAACCTACCTAAAATCTAGTGATGTCATTATGATAATTAAGTTGTAATGTGTGGCCCCGTCATAAAGGTACGTACATTACTGACACAGCGTATCATTTATTTTCTATACGAAACATTCACAAACGAACCATCAAGAATAACGGTACGGGTATACCTATCTGATTTATAACTATTAAAAACAATTTACCATATACGGTATTCAGTTCTGCCATTGCTAGGAACGATATTATTAAATAGACCATGGAAACAGCAAGTTTAACCAACGATTACCTACGATAACATAGGAATTACTAGTCGAGCTTCGGTAGTGACCTGGTTTTTCCTCTTCGCAGCGGTATAGCTTCTGATTAAACCACGCGATGTAATTAATAATTCTAATCAGAAACCATGCCGGTGCGGTTAATTAAAAAAAGAATGAAATCTTGACAACGGAAAACGGAAAATAGGAAGCTGTTGTTCTGTCTGCTGTCTTAATTACAAATGTAAATTCCAATTAGATAATTATGTTAACTTTCCAGGCGGCTTTGTGTCTAGTTTTTTTATCGTTTTTTTTTATCCAATTTGTATATTTATCGGCAATCTGTTTTGTAATATTTTTGATTGGCATTTCCGTCTAGATTAGGTCGTCTTTAAAAGTAATTGCTTATTCTAATCGGCGAGCGCTGGTTTCACATTAAATGTTTGCCCAGTTGTAATCATCTGCATACATAATATCGTTTTTATGACCGAGTACAATATTAGTTCTTTGAATATTTAGAAATATCTTATCATTTTATATTTATGTAGTGGAAGTTCCGAAGTTCCTTTTTTATTTAAGTAAACGTATGGAAGAAATATGATCATAAAGTGACTAAATACTGATGTGAACTCTATTATTATCAATAATAATAAATTTAGGTTAGTCTGTGATTATAGCTAATTTTGAGGGACTATATTGTACTTTAATTCTAATTTATAATACCAGATGCGTCTCAAAAGTGGCTCACCCCTATATCTTTATTATTTTTGCAGATAAAAAGACGAGATTTTGTATGTTAGGATATGACATAACTTAGGATTAATTGACGGTAGTCAATTACTTTTGGTCACTTGCCGTTTCACCGGAAATCACTATAACTTTTGATTTTTAAATGGCACCCTAGGTATATTTCTACTCTATTCTTTGAATAAGAAGACTAAGGAAGGAACATAATGCTATCCATATATTCATGCATGGTAGGCGGAAAAAGCGCCATAAAAGCACTCTAGGGTGGGGATCCTTGACAGTTCTGTTTGACGATTCATTTGACACATGTGAATTTGATTTGAAATTTTGTGGATTTGTCAGTCTTTACGGAGCTTATTTTATGTTATTTATTATTTATTCTACTACTGATAGTTGTATAAAGGTAGTAAATCTAGATGGAAATTGTGGCAGAACTTAAATTGAATCGGTGAGTGGAAAAAGGATAAAATTCCAAAAATATAGCGAATTAAACTGAGATAGCCATATTATTAACATTCGTATTATCTTCAAGCTGAACGCAAAAACGATAAAAACGCCGGCTCCTTTCATATAATAATTTTGTTGTTGAGCGGAAAAAGGATAATATTCCTGGAATGTTATCGTTCTTCAACGCATTATAAGATGCACGTCCAGATTGAAACGCCAACGTCTTAAACACATGTTTTTCACTTTGTTTTGCAGTTTCGTCCAGTAAACAGGTGTTTTGAAAGTTAATATTATTTGATTTTTTATAACCTGCAATTTAAGGATAAAGTGAGTGTTTATAGTCATTGTTAACAAAAATATTAAAACCATCTTTGTATATTATAGAAATGTCAGATTCCACGGATTCAGAGGGAGAGCATGAAAGAAAAAGGCGGAAGATGAACAAGAAATTGCATATAAAAGAAAAGGAAAAACTAGCAAGACAAGAAGGAGTAGAGTTTGTTACACATAAAGGTAAACTAGTTAATGCTAAAATAACCGGGCCGGATTGCACTTGTCGTAAGAAATGTATGGCCAATTTCTCTAATGAAGAAAAACGTTCAATCATCAAAATCGTTTACAATGGAAGGCCAAAAAATCATTTCCGAAAAAAGAGTCTCATTATTCTTTTAAGTTAATTACCTATTTAGATGCAATTTTAAGCGTAACTAAGATGTATGAGCTCTTTATTAACGAAAATCCTGATTTAAGAAATGTCGTCAAGTATGAATATTATTTGAGACATTTCCGAGAAAACTTCGGATACCGCTTTGGTAGGCCCCAGGTGGACATTTGCTCGACCTGTGAAGATTTAAATGCAAAAATAAAGTCAACAACTCTTAATGAAACAGCAAAGAGATGCGCAGTTGCAGAACTTATGATTCATAAAAGACGAGCATCATTTTGACTACATGCAAAACCTCCCCCTTCCTTTAATGCCAGTTCAGGAAATGTTTTATCTGCGCAAACTTTGGTATTATGTTTTTAATGTTCACAGTCTTGGAAACGACATATCGGTGTTCTACACACACACAGAGGGTGATGCTCAGCGAGGTCTCAATGAAGTCAGTACGGCGATTTTGGACTTCATTACTCAACATATTCCTGATGAAGTAAAAACCCTGCATGTTTTTAGTGATGCGTGCGCTGGACAAAATCGCAACCACACTTTGACCAGGTTGTTTACTGCACTGACTATGAATAGCAGATTTCAAGTCATCCATCAATATTTTCCCATCCGAGGTCACAGTTTTTTGCACCGCGACAGAAACTTTTCAGTTATCAAGCGCTCTTTGAAAAAATTCGATAGGATTTACTCTCCTAATCAATACAACGAAATCATTACATCTTCCAAGAAAAAAAAACTAAAGTTTCAAGTAAAACGGCTAACTAATACTGATATACTTGATTTCAAAGGCTGGTAGCCTCAATACTTCAAAAAGATTGTCAAAGATGTCGAAAAAAAACAGTCCTTTACCATCAGCAAATACAGGCATTTGACATATACCCAAGCAATGAAAGGCTATATCAGAGCTTCCGAATTGATTGATGGTTTCACCTTTGGTCTTTTCAATATGAAAAACAAGACAATGTGGACCTTCCCACTTCGAAAGCGTACAATGGAAAAGTTCCAATCAACTTTAAGAAGCTAGAAGATGTTTCCAAAATAGTGCATTACATACCCGAAGAATACAGGGCCTTTTATGATGAAATACTTACAAATACCACAACAAATACAGAAACCAGTAACCCAGAAAACTAAAAAGAATATTAATATTATGTTTTGCAAAGTTGTTTTCTAAAATAAACATTAGTTTTTCATTTAATGCCCTTTTTTGTTTTTTCTACCTAACTTTTTGCATATTGCGTGGAAAAAAGATAAAATATTTTTACTTTCAAACACCAATATCTAATTCCCAAATAGGTAACAAACGTTCAAACTTTGGCATCAAATGTACTTTGTCAAAGTGTACAATTGACCAATAGTAATAGTTTTTGAAAAATTTACGGTTTCGCCGCAAAACAGTTTTTTTTGATTTTCCAAAAACAAGCTTCACTGGAATTTTATCCTTCTTCCAATCACTCATTCAATTAACAGTGACACTATCGCGATTTATCGAAAAAGACTCTAAAATAGTTGGTTGTGTAGCGTGCGGTAGATCTCGGCAAAAATTGAGTGAAATAATGGAACAACTTTTCGCTAGTAAGTGAATATATAATATACATACGTGTAGTAAACCGATCATTTATGAAATTCACTTAAATTAACTAAATTATATATTTTCTTGCATTTTAGCTTGTATTTACTACTTGTCAAAGATCAGATGTCAAAGAATTTTGATACGTTAATTTGACTTACCTGCTTCAGTAGCGTATCGGATGTTTGTGTTAATAAATACTTATTATAACTTATCTATTTTTATTAGAATTATATATTTTTATAACAATTTTAATAACTACCAACATTTATTCACAACGTAAAATAAAACAACAAATTATTGAGTCTACCTCACATCTACCCTACATCATAGTTTTACATTTTTTGAATAAAATTAGAACACAGACACTGATAAACCGGAATTTAAGTCGGCCATATTTGAGGCCCATCGCGGTGTACCTAAGATTTTTGATATGCTCCTTCCTTAGTCTTCTTATTCAAAGACTCTATTCGATAGAAAATGACACTCTGAATAGAATGACATATGATATGTCAACTTTTGACATTTTTTCATATGGTTTATTTGGAATTATAACATGCGGTTCATAACGACAATTTGACTCGAAATACCAAGTGTGTGGTACCAAATTATTTGTAAAAAATAGCTTTTTTTCCAAATATGCTAATGAGCCGCCCTTGTTCCATTTGAAAAAAATGAGATATGCTTAAAAATACGATTTGGGCATCTTTTTAATCGGCCAGGACAACACACGAAAACAATAGACAATGAGACAAAAAGAGAATGAAATTATTGGGCAAACCCACATTAAGACCAAACCAAGCCATGAAACATGACTACAATATGTTACTACTACCCGTAGACACTTAGTGTTTCTGCCTTCCGGCTTCACCAATGCGGGAGGAATCAGCAACGATTAACTAGTGATCCTGAAAAATGAAAAATGGTGCCTCGTGCCTCGTTTGCTTCCACTTTTTCATTTTTCAGGATCACTAGTTCATCGTTGCTGATTCCTCCAGTATTGATGAAGCCGGAAGGCAGAAACACTAAGTGTCTACGGGTAGTCATGTTTCATGGCTAATCTTACTGTAGGTTTGCCCAATAATCTCATTCTTCTTTTTTATTACAGCCCCACGATAACATCTTTTGTTTCTTGTTTTTAACACAGCCATGGCACTCTAGATTGAAATTTAAAATACAAGTTTGTTTTAACCAAAAATGTGAAAAGTTGACATAATATACAGGGTGGCGCACCCCATTCGCTTCGGTTGATTATACGAAAACGGAAAGATGTAGACAAAATATTTTATGGGTATATATGGGAAGACAATGTGCTCAATTTAAAATTATTTTGAAATATACAGGGTGTTTCAGAACTAAGATCCATACAAAAGATATATATTTTATTATGGAACACCCGGTATTTTATTTCATTTTGGATTCTTGGGCCCAAAAAAGGCATTTATTATAAGGGTTAGATATATTTAAAATCTTTTGTTTTTGAGATATTTAAAGATATTTAAATTTGCATGCTACAATTGAATATATTATTAACACCCTGTACATTGATTTTCATAATTAATTCTTGTGGTGAGTTTAAAGTGAGAGAAATAAACTTTACAGAAAAATGTTATTGCTTCCTTTAATTTATACAGGGCTATCAAAAATTGCTGATCTATTGTAAGAATTTTTTTTACATAAAAACTTATTATTTCAAATACAACACTCTGTATTTTTTTAAATAAATCGAAGCAGATTCAAATGCTCTTTCAAACTATATTACGGTTTCCTATACCTATGTAGTTCAGATTTTGAATAAACAGCAATTTTTCAATAAAATGGCAACCAAGAGGGATAGTGTCGTCGTGGCAAGTTTCTAGTGACAGCTAGTAGCTATTTTCAAAATAGAAATTAGTTATTAGGACTTTTATTTATATTATTTTTTTTACCTACAATATAGTTTTTTATTTAATTTACCTACAATATAGTTTAATAAATAATATTTTTTTCATAGGTTTTTTATATACCACACTATCATATCTGCGAAATATGAAAAGTAGTTTTTCATATTTGAAAAGGAACGCTTGTCTAGAAAATTCCTAATTAGATATCTTTGAATATTTGAAACCCTTCAGGCCAACAAGCAATTTTCCTCACAAAATAAAATTACTAGTAACATATCTATTCGTTCCGCCAGCAGATACTACTTTATTTTTCGTGATAAAATAATGAATACTTACTTATTAAACTACTGTATGTACATTTAAGTAAACTGTTATAAATTATAAATAATAATGCCCATAAACTAATGTCGACTTTCAAAATAGTTACTAACCCTTACTAGAAAATTGCTTTTTTATTCAAAAACTGAGCTAGATAGGTATAGGAAACTTATACTTTGAAAGCGCATTTGCATGTGCTTCGATTTATGTTAAAAAATACAAGGTGTTGCATTTGAAATAACGAAGTTTTTATAATGTAAAATATATCCTTAAAATAGATCAGCAACTTTTGATAGCCCTGTATAAATTTAAGGAAGCAATACCATTTTTCAGTAAAGTTTATTTCTCTACCTTTAAACTCAGCATATACGAATTAATTCTAAATAGTAATGTACAGGATGTTAATAACCTATTCTATTGTAGCATGCAAATTTAAATATCTTTAAATATCTCAAAAATTAAAGTTTTTAAATATATTTAACCCTTACAATTAATGCCTTTTTTGGACCCAAGAATCCAGAAATGAAATAAAATACCAGGTGTGTGTGTTCCATAAGAAAAAATATAACTTTGATATGGATCTTAGTTCTGAAACATCCTGTATATTTCAAAATAATTTTAAATTGTGCACATTGTCTCCTCACATAAACCCATAAAATATTTTGTTTCTACATCTTTGCGTTTTCGTATAATCAACCGAGGCGAATGAGGGACGCCACCCTGTATGTCATTCTACCCAGAGTGTCATTTTCTTCAATAAAGTCCAATAAAGTAGAAATATACCGGGGGTGCCATTTAAAAATCAAAAGTTGACTGTAAAAATATTGATGCCAATCTTCTCGGAATCAGCATGTGGAAATTCTTGGACGTCATCGGTATAATAACTACACCTCATTCGATTATTAATATTGCCAATATTATCCTTATTGATATACCAGGCGTCGTTTTTGGATTGAAAATAGTGTCCTGTAATCGAAAGGAAGGCCGATGAATGGCCGTTCTGAATGCCGATGAGGTCAATCTGCATGGCTACATCAATGTCCATTTATATCGTGACTGATTTCCTGCGAGGTGCGTGATAATACTGTCTGCATTCTGCAAATATATTATTCACGTTGTTCAATTGATATTTTGGCACATCAGCTGGCAGCAGTATCGTTTCAATTGGTTTTTAATACAGTACGAACTAAACTTTCTTAAACAAACGAGATTTGGCCTAACGTTATTTACACATACAGGGTGTTTTGCAATTTAATTTATACCAATCAGAATGTTTTATGTTAACAGTCCATTTCACTAATCCGAAAAAGTAGCAACATAAGCGTTCGGCATTGAACGTTTTACCGGGTGTGTCTTAAAAGTGGCTCACCCTTATAACTTTTTTATATTTTCAGATAAAAAAACGAGATTTGGTAATGTTAGTATATGACATAAATTGGGATTGATTGGCGTATTCAATGGTTTTTGATCACTTCCGGTTTCATCAGAAATTACTGCAACTTTTGATTTTTAAACGGCACCCTCGGAATTTTTTTACTTTATTCGATAGAAAATGAAACTGAATAGAATGACATATCATATGTCAACTTTTTGACATTTTCGAATATGGTTTATTTGGAATTGCAACATGCGATTCATAGCGACAATTTGTTTCGAAATACCAAGTGTGTGGTACCAAATTATTCGTAAAAAATGCTGTTCCCAAATATGCTAATGAGCCATACTCGTTCCATTTGAAAAAATTGAGATATGATTAAAATTACGATTTGGGCATCTTTTAACCGGCCAGGACAAGACACTAAAAACATTAGACGATCAAATCTATTTTTCCGAGGCTTCTTGATTAAATATTAGTGTTTTTAACACAGCCATGGCACTCTAGATTCAAATTTAAAATACAATTTTGTTTTAAACCAAAATATCAAAAGTTGACATATGATATATCATTCTATTCAGATTGTCAATTTCTATCGAATAAAGTAAAAAAATACCGAGGGTGCTATTTAAAAATCAAAAGTTGTAGTAATTTCTGATGAAACAGGAAGTGACCTAAAACTATTGAATACGTCAATCAATCCTAATTTATGTCATATACTAACATACCAAATCTCGTTTTTTATCTAAAAAAATAAAAAAGGTATAGGGGTGAGCCACTTTTGAGACGCACCCGGTATATAAAACTGGATAGGTATTTTTACACAAATGAAGATG